>NC_142434.1:1708750-2044375 GCF_059516105.1 Syngnathus floridae
AAGTAGGCTTTAAAGCCAGGCTCAGGGGCTTCATACTGGAGCTAGAATTCCAAAGTAGGCTTTAAAGCCAGGCTCAGGGGCTTCGGAGTAGAGCTAGGCTTTCAAAGTAGGCTTTAAAGCCAGGCTCAGGGGCTTCATACTGGAGCTAGGCTTTCAAAGTAGGCTTTAAAGGCAGGCTCAGGGGCTTCGGGGAAGAGCTAGGCTTTCAAAGTAGGCTTTAAAGCCAGGCTCAGGGGCTTCATACTGGAGCTAAGCTTCCAAAGTAGGCTTTAAAGCCAGGCTCAGGGGCTTCGGAGTAGAGCTAGGCTTTCAAAGTAGGCTTTAAAGCCAGGCTCAGGGGCTTCATACTGGAGCTAGGCTTTCAAAGTAGGCTTTAAAGTCAGGATCAGGGGCTTCATACTGGAGCTAGGCTTTCAAAGTAGGCTTTAAAGCCAGGCTCAGGGGCTTCATACTGGAGCTAGGCTTTCAAAGTAGGCTTTAAAGTCAGGCTCAGGGGCTTCATACTAGAGCTAGGCTTTCAAAGTAGGCTTTAAAGCCAGGCTCAGGGGCTTCATACTGGAGCTAGGCTTTCAAAGTAGGCTTTAAAGTCAGACTCAGGGGCTTCATATTGGAGCTAGGCTTTCAAAGTAGGCTTTAAAGCCAGCCTCAGGGGCTGCGGAGTAGAGCTAGGCTTTCAAAGTAGGCTTTAAAGCCAGGCTCAGGGGCTTCATACTCGAGCTAGGCTTTCAAAGTAGGCTTTAAAGCCAGGCTAAGGGGCTTCGGAGTAGAGCTTGGCTTTCAAAGTAGGCTTTAAAGCCAGGCTCAGGGGCTTCATACTGGAGCTAGGCTTTCAAAGTAGGCTTTAAAGCCAGGCTCAGGGGCTTCATACTGGAGCTAGGCTTTCAAAGTAGGCTTTAAAGCCAGGCTCAGGGGCTTCGGAGTAGAGCTAGGCTTTCAAAGTAGGCTTTAAAGCCAGGCTCAGGCGCTTCATACTGGAGCTAGGCTTCCAAAGTAGGCTTTAAAGCCAGGCTCAGGGGCTTCGGAGTAGAGCTAGGCTTTCAAAGTAGGCTTTAAAGCCAGGCTCAGGGGCTTCATACTGGAGCTAGGCTTTCAAAGTAGGCTTTAAAGGCAGGGTCAGGGGCTTCGGGGTAGAGCTAGGCTTTCAAAGTAGGCTTTAAAGCCAGGCTCAGGGGCTTCGGAGTAGAGCTAGGCTTTCAAAGTAGGCTTTAAAGCCAGGCTCAGGGGCTTCATACTGGAGCTAGGCTTTAGAAGTAGGCTTTAAAGCCAGGCTCAGGGGCTTCATACTGGAGCTAGGCTTCCAAAGTAGGCTTTAAAGCCAGGCTCAGGGGCTTCGGAGTTGAGCTAGGCTTTCAAAGTAGGCTTTAAAGCCAGGCTCAGGGGCTTCATACTGGAGCTAGGCTTTCAAAGTAGGCTTTAAAGTCAGGATCAGGGGCTTCATACTGGAGCTAGGCTTTCAAAGTAGGCTTTAAAGCCAGGCTCAGGGGCTTCATACTGGAGCTAGGCTTTCAAAGTAGGCTTTAAAGCCAGGCTCAGGGGCTTCATACTGGAGCTAGGCTCTCAAAGTAGGCTTTGAAGCCAGGCTCAGGGGCTTCGGAGTAGAGCTAGGCTTTCAAAGTAGGCTTTAAAGCCAGGCTCAGGGGCTTCATACTGGAGCTTGGCTTTCAAAGTAGGCTTTAAAGCCAGGCTCAGGGGCTTCATACTGGAGCTAGGCTTTCAAAGTAGGCTTTAAAGCCAGGCTCAGAGGATTCATACTGGAGCTAGGCTTTAAAGTAGGCTTTAAAACCAGGCTCAGGTGCTTCATACTGGAGCTAGGCTTTCAAAGTAGGCTTTAAAGCCAGGCTCAGGGGCTTCAGAGTAGAGCTAGGCTTTCAAAGTAGGCTTTAAAGCCAGGCTCAGGGGCTTCATACTAGAGCTAGGCTTCCAAAGTAGGCTTTAAAGCCAGGTTCAGGGGCTTCAGAGTAGGGTTTCATACTGGAGCTAGGCTTTCAAAGTAGGCTTTAAAGCCAGGCTCAGGGGCTTCATACTGGAGCTAGGCTTTCAAAGTAGGCTTTAAAGCCAGGCTCAGGGGCTTCAGAGTAGAGCTAGGCTTTCAAAGTAGGCTTTAAAGCTTGGCTCAGGGGCTTCATACTAGAGCTAGGCTTCCAAAGTAGGGTTTAAAGCCAGGTTCAGGGGCTCCAGAGTAGGGTTTCATACTGGAGCTAGGCTTTCAACGTAGGCTTTAAAGCCAGGCTCAGGGGCTTCATACTGGAGCTAGGCTTTCAAAGTAGGCTTTAAAGCCAGGCTCAGGGGCTTCGGAGTAGAGCTAGGCTTTCAAAGTAGGCTTTAAAGCCAGGCTCAGGGGCTTCATACTGGAGCTAGGCTTTCAAAGTAGGCTTTAAAGCCAGGCTCAGGGGCTTCGGAGTAGAGCTCGGCTTTCAAAGTAGGCTTTAAAGCCAGGCTCAGGGGCTTCGGAGTAGAGCTAGGCTTTCAAAGTAGGCTTTAAAGCCAGGCTCAGGGGCTTCATAGTGGAGCTAGGCTTTCAAAGTAGGCTTTAAAGTCAGGCTCAGGGGCTTCATACTGGAGCTAGGCTTTCAAAGTAGGCTTTAAAGCCAGGCTCAGGGGCTTCATACTGGAGCTAGGCTTTCAAAGTAGGCTTTAAAGCCAGGCTCAGGGGCTTCGGAGTAGAGCTAGGCTTTCAAAGTAGGCTTTAAAGCCAGGCTCAGGGGCTTCGGAGTAGAGCTAGGCTTTCAAAGTAGGCTTTAAAGCCAGGCTCAGGGGCTTCATACTGGAGCTAGGCTTTAAAGCCAGGCTCAGGGGCTTCATACTGGAGCTAGGCTTTCAAAGTAGGCTTTAAAGCCAGGCTCAGGGGCTTCGGAGTAGAGCTAGGCTTTCAAAGTAGGCTTTAAAGCCAGGCTCAGGGGCTTCATACTGGAGCTAGGCTTCCAAAGTAGGCTTTAAAGCCAGGCTCAGGGGCTTCGGAGTAGAGCTAGGCTTTCAAAGTAGGCTTTAAAGCCAGGCTCAGGGGCTTCATACTGGAGCTTGGCTTTCAAAGTAGGCTTTAAAGTCAGGCTCAGGGGCTTCATACTGGAGCTAGGCTTTCAAAGTAGGCTTTAAAGCCAGGCTCAGGGGCTTCATAGTGGAGCTAGGCTTTCAAAGTAGGCTTTAAAGTCAGGCTCAGGGGCTTCATACTGGAGCTAGGCTTTCAAAGTAGGCTTTAAAGCCAGGCTCAGGGGCTTCGGAGTAGAGCTAGGCTTTCAAAGTAGGCTTTAAAGCCAGGCTCAGGGGCTTCATACTGGAGCTAGGCTTTCAAAGTAGGCTTTAAAGCCAGGCTCAGGGGCTTCGGAGTAGAGCTAGGCTTTCAAAGTAAGCTTTAAAGCCAGGCTCAGGGGCTTCATACTGGAGCTAGGCTTTCAAAGTAGGCTTTAAAGCCAGGCTCAGGGGCTTCGGGGTAGAGTTAGGCTTTCAAAGTAGGCCTTAAAGCCAGGCTCAGGGGCTTCATACTGGAGCTAGGCTTTCAAAGTAGGCTTTAAAGCCAGGCTCAGGGGCTTCATACTGGAGCTGGGCTTTCAAAGTAGGCTTTAAAGGCAGGCTCAGGGGCTTCGGGGAAGAGCTAGGCTTTCAAAGTAGGCTTTAAAGTCAGGATCAGGGGCTTCATACTGGAGCTAGGCTTTCAAAGTAGGCTTTAAAGCCAGGCTCAGGGGCTTCAGAGTCGAGCTACGCTTTCAAAGTAGGCTTTAAAGCCAGGCTCAGGGGCTTCATACTCGAGCTAGGCTTTCAAAGTAGGCTTTAAAGCCAGGCTCAGGGGCTTAGGAGTAGAGCTAGGCTTTCAAAGTAGGCTTTAAAGCCAGGCTCAGGGGCTTCATACTGGAGCTAGGCTTCCAAAGTAGTCTTTAAAGCCAGGCTCAGGGGCTTCAGAGTAGAGCTAGGCTTTCAAAGTAGGCTTTAAAGCCAGGCTCAGGGGCGTCATACCAGAGCTAGGCTTCCAAAGTAGGCTTTATAGACAGGCTCAGGGGCTTCAGAGTAGGGTTTCATACTGGAGCTCGGCTTTCAAAGTAGGCTTTAAAGCCAGGCTCAGGGGCTTCATACTGGAGCTAGGCTTTCAAAGAAGGCTTTAAAGCCAGGCTTAGGGGCTTCATACTGGAGCTAGGCTTTCAAAGTAGGCTTTAAAGCCAGGCTCAGGGGCTTCATACTGGAGCTAGGCTTTCAAAGTAGGCTTTAAAGCCAGGCTCAGGGGCTTCGGAGTAGAGCTAGGCTTTCAAAGTAGGCTTTAAAGCCAGGCTCAGGGGCTTCATACTGGAGCTAGGCTTTCAAAGTAGGCTTTAAAGCCAGGCTAAGGGGCTTCGGAGTAGAGCTAGGCTTTCAAAGTAGGCTTTAAAGCCAGGCTCAGGGGCTTCGGAGTAGAGCTAGGCTTTCAAAGTAGGCTTTAAAGCCAGGCTCAGGGGCTACATACTGGAGCTAGGCTTTCAAAGTAGGCTTTAAAGCGAGGCTCAGGGGCTTCATACTGGAGCTGGGCTTTCAAAGTAGGCTTTAAAGCCAGGCTCAGGGGCTTCGGAGTAGAGCTAGGCTTTCAAAGTAGGCTTTAAAGCCAGGCTCAGGGGCTTCATACTGGAGCTAGGCTTTCAAAGTAGGCTTTAAAGCCAGGCTCAGGGGCTTCATACTGGAGCTAGGCTTTCAAAGTAGGCTTTAAAGCCAGGCTCAGGGGCTGCGGAGTAGAGCTAGGCTTTCAAAGTAGGCTTTAAAGCCAGGCTCAGGGGCTTCATACTTAAGCTAGGCTTTCAAAGTAGGCTTTAAAGCCAGGCTCAGGGGCTTCATACTGGAGCTAGGCTTTCAAAGTAGGCATTAAAGCCAGGCTCAGGGGCTTCGGAGGAGAGCTAGGCTTTCAAAGTAGGCTTTAAAGCCAGGCTCAGGGGCTTCATACTGGAGCTAGGCTTTAAAGTAGGCTTTAAAGTCAGGCTCAGGGGCTTCATACTGGAGCTAGGCTTTCAAAGTAGGCTTTAAAGCCAGGCTCAGGGGCTTCATACTGGAGCTAGGCTTTCAAAGTAGGCTTTAAAGCCAGGCTCAGGGGCTTCATACTGGAGCTAGGCTTTCAAAGTAGGCTTTAAAGCCAGGCTCAGGGGCTTCGGAGTAGAGCTAGGCTTTCAAAGTAGGCTTTAAAGCCAGGCTCAGGGGCTTCATACTGGAGCTAGGCTTTCAAAGTAGGCTTTAAAGCCAGGCTCAGGGGCTTCGGAGTAGAGCTAGGCTTTCAAAGTAGGCTTTAAAGCCAGGCTCAGGGGCTTCGGAGTAGAGCTAGGCTTTCAAAGTAAGCTTTAAAGCCAGGCTCAGGGGCGTCATACCAGAGCTAGGCTTTCAAAGTAGGCTTTATAGACAGGCTCAGGGGCTTCAGAGTAGGGTTTCATACTGGAGCTCGGCTTTCAAAGTAGGCTTTAAAGTCAGGCTCAGGCGCTTCATACTGGAGCTAGGCTTTCAAAGTAGGCTTTAAAGCCAGGCTCAGGGGCTTCGGAGTAGAGCTAGGCTTTCAAAGTAGGCTTTAAAGCCAGGCTCAGGGGCTTCATACTGGAGCTAGGCTTTCAAAGTAGGCTTTAAAGCGAGGCTCAGGGGCTTCATACTGGAGCTGGGCTTTCAAAGTAGGCTTTAAAGCCAGGCTCAGGGGCTTCGGAGTAGAGCTAGGCTTTCAAAGTAGGCTTTAAAGCCAGGCTCAGGGGCTTCATACTGGAGCTAGGCTTTCAAAGTAGGCTTTAAAGTCAGGCTCAGGGGCTTCATACTGGAGCTAGGCTTTCAAAGTAGGCTTTAAAGCCAGGCTCAGGGGCTTCAGAGTAGAGCTAGGCTTTCAAAGTAGGCTTTAAAGCCAGGCTCAGGGGCTTCATACTGGAGCTAGGCTTTCAAAGAAGGCTTTAAAGCCAGGCTCAGGGGCTTCATACTGGAGCTAGGCTTCCAAAGTAGGCTTTAAAGCCAGGCTCAGGGGCTTTGGAGTAGAGCTAGGCTTTCAAAGTAGGCTTTAAAGCCAGGCTCAGGGGCTTCATACTGGAGCTAGGCTTTCAAAGTAGGCTTTAAAGGCAGGCTCAGGGGCTTCGGAGTAGAGCTAGGCTTTCAAAGTAGGCTTTAAAGCCAGGCTCAGGGGCTAAGGAGTAGAGCTAGGCTTTCAAAGTAGGCTTTAAAGCCAGGCTCAGGGGCTTCATACTGGAGCTAGGCTTTCAAAGTAGGCTTTAAAGTCAGGATCAGGGGCTTCATACTGGAGCTAGGCTTTCAAAGTAGGCTTTAAAGCCAGGCTCAGGGGCTTCATACTGGAGCTAGGCTTTCAAAGTAGGCTTTAAAGTCAGGCTCAGGGGCTTCATACTGGAGCTAGGCTTTCAAAATAGGCTTTAAAGCCAGCCTCAGGGGCTTCATACTGGAGCAAGGCTTTCAAATAAGGCTTTAAAGCCAGGCTCAGGGGCTTCATACTGGAGCTGGGCTTTCAAAGTAGGCTTTAAAGCCAGGCTCAGGGGCTTCGGAGTAGAGCTAGGCTTTCAAAGTAGGCTTTAAAGCCAGGCTCAGGGGCTTCGGAGTAGAGCTAGGCTTTCAAAGTAGGCTTTAAAGCCAGGCTCAGGGGCTTCATACTGGAGCTAGGCTTTCAAAGTAGGCTTTAAAGCCAGGCTCAGGGGCTTCATACTGGAGCTGGGCTTTCAAAGTAGGCTTTAAAGCCAGGCTAAGGGGCTTCGGAGTAGAGCTAGGCTTTCAAAGTAGGCTTTAAAGCCAGGCTCAGGGGCTTCATACTGGAGCTAGGCTTTCAAAGAAGGCTTTAAAGCCAGACTCAGGGGCTTCATACTGGAGCTAGGCTTTCAAAGTAGGCTTTAAAGCCAGGCTCAGGCGCTTCATACTGGAGCTAGGCTTTCAAAGTAGGCTTTAAAGCCAGGCTCAGGGGCTTCGGAGTAGACCTAGGCTTTCAAAGTAGGCTTTAAAGCCAGGCTCAGGGGCTTCATACTGGAGCTAGGCTTCCAAAGTAGGCTTTAAAGCCAGGCTCAGGGGCTTCGGAGTAGAGCTAGGCTTTCAAAGTAGGCTTTAAAGCCAGGCTCAGGGGCTTCATACTGGAGCTAGGCTTTCAAAGTAGGCTTTAAAGGCAGGCTCAGGGGCTTCGGGGTAGAGCTAGGCTTTCAAAGTAGGCTTTAAATCCAGGCTCAGGGGCTTCATACTGGAGCTAAGCTTCCAAAGTAGGCTTTAAAGCCAGGCTCAGGGGCTTCAGAGTAGAGCTAGGCTTTCAAAGTAGGCTTTAAAGCCAGGCTCAGGGGCTTCATACTGGAGCTTGGCTTTCAAAGTAGGCTTTAAAGTCAGGATCAGGGGCTTCATACTGGAGCTAGGCTTTCAAAGTAGGCTTTAAAGCCAGGCTCAGGGGCTTCGGAGTAGAGCTAGGCTTTCAAAGTAGGCTTTAAAGCCAGGCTCAGGGGCTTCATACTGGAGCTAGGCTTTCAAAGTAGGCTTTAAAGCCAGGCTCAGGGGCTTCGGAGTAGAGCTAGGCTTTCAAAGTAGGCTTTAAAGCCAGGCTCAGGGGCTTCATACTGGAGCTAGGCTTTCAAAGTAGGCTTTAAAGGCAGGCTCAGGGGCTTCGGGGAAGAGCTAGGCTTTCAAAGTAGGCTTTAAAGCCAGGCTCAGGGGCTTCATACTGGAGCTAAGCTTCCAAAGTAGGCTTTAAAGCCAGGCTCAGGGGCTTCGGAGTAGAGCTAGGCTTTCAAAGTAGGCTTTAAAGCCAGGCTCAGGGGCTTCATACTGGAGCTAGGCTTTCAAAGTAGGCTTTAAAGCCAGGCTAAGGGGCTTCGGAGTAGAGCTCGGCTTTCAAAGTAGGCTTTAAAGCCAGGCTCAGGGGCTTCGGAGTAGAGCTAGGCTTTCAAAGTAAGCTTTAAAGCCAGGCTCAGGGGCGTCATACCAGAGCTAGGCTTCCAAAGTAGGCTTTATAGACAGGCTCAGGGGCTTCAGAGTAGGGTTTCATACTGGAGCTCGGCTTTCAAAGTAGGCTTTAAAGTCAGGCTCAGGGACTTCATACTGGAGCTAGGCTTTCAAAGTAGGCTTTAAAGCCAGGCTCAGGGGCTTCGGAGTAGAGCTAGGCTTTCAAAGTAGGCTTTAAAGCCAGGCTCAGGGGCTTCATACTGGAGCTAGGCTTTCAAAGTAGGCTTTAAAGCGAGGCTCAGGGGCTTCATACTGGAGCTAGGCTTTCAAAGTAGGCTTTAAAGTCAGGCTCAGGGGCTTCATATTGGAGCTAGGCTTCAAAGTAGGCTTTAAAGCCAGGCTCAGGGGCTTCATACTGGAGCTAGGCTTTCAAAGTAGGCTTTAAAGTCAGACTCAGGGGCTTCATACTGGAGCTAGGCTTTCAAAGTAGGCTTTAAAGCCAGGCTCAGGGGCTGCGGAGTAGAGCTAGGCTTTCAAAGTAGGCTTTAAAGACAGGCTCAGGGGCTTCATACTTAAGCTAGGCTTTCAAAGTAGGCTTTAAAGCCAGGCTCAGGGGCTTCATACTGGAGCTAGGCTTTCAAAGTAGGCTTTAAAGCCAGGCTCAGGGGCTGCGGAGTAGAGCTAGGCTTTCAAAGTAGGCTTTAAAGCCAGGCTCAGGGGCTTCATACTGGAGCTAGGCTTTCAAAGTAGGCTTTAAAGGCAGGCTCAGGGGCTTCGGGGTATAGCTAGGCTTTCAAAGTAGGCTTTAAAGCCAGGCTCAGGGGCTTCATACTGGAGCTAGGCTTTCAAAGTAGGCTTTAAAGCCAGGCTCAGGGGCTTCGGAGTAGAGCTAGGCTTTCAAAGTAGGCTTTAAAGCCAGGCTCAGGGGCTTCATACTGGAGCTAGGCTTCCAAAGTAGGCTTTAAAGCCAGGCTCAGGGGATTCATACTGTAGCTAGGCTTTCAAAGTAGGCTTTAAAGCCAGGCTCAGGGGATTCGGGGTAGGGTTAGGCTTTCAAAGTAGGCCTTAAAGCCAGGCTCAGGGGCTTCATACTGGAGCTAGGCTTCCAAAGTAGGCTTTAAAGCCAGGCTCAGGGGCTTCATACTGGAGCTAGGCTTTCAAAGTAGGCTTTAAAGCCAGGCTCAGGGGCTTCATACTGGAGCTAGGCTTTCAAAGTAGGCTTTAAAGCCAGGCTCAGGGGCTTCATATTGGAGCTAGGCTTCCAAAGAAGGCTTTAAAGCCAGGCTCAGGGGCTTCAGAGTAGGGTTTCATACTGGAGCTAGGCTTTCAAAGTAGGCTTTAAAGCCAGGCTCAGGGGTTTCATACTGGAGCTAGGCTTTCAAAGTAGGCTTTAAAGCCAGGCTCAGGGGCTTCATACTGGAGCTAGGCTTTCAAAGTAGGCTTTAAAGCCATGCTCAGGGGCTTCATACTGGAGCTAGGATTTCAAAGTAGGCTTTAAAGCCAGGCTCAGGGGCTTCGGAGTAGAGCTAGGCTTTCAAAGTAGGCTTTAAAGCCAGGCTCAGGGGCTTCATACCAGAGCTAGGCTTTCAAAGTAGGCTTTAAAGCCAGGCTCAGGGGCTTCGGAGTAGAGCTAGGCTTTCAAAGTAGGCTTTAAAGCCAGGCTCAGGGGCTTCGGAGTAGAGCTAGGCTTTCAAAGTAGGCTTTAAAGCCAGGCTCAGGGGCTTCATACTGGAGCTAGGCTTCCAAAGTAGGCTTTAAAGCCAGGCTCAGGGGCTTCGGAGTAGAGCTAGGCTTTCAAAGTAGGCTTTAAAGCCAGGCTCAGGGGCTTCATACTGGAGCTAGGCTTTCAAAGTAGGCTTTAAAGGCAGGCTCAGGGGCTTCGGAGTAGAGCTAGGCTTTCAAAGTAGGCTTTAAAGCCAGGCTCAGGGGCTAAGGAGTAGAGCTAGGCTTTCAAAGTAGGCTTTAAAGCCAGGCTCAGGGGCTTCATACTGGAGCTAGGCTTTCAAAGTAGGCTTTAAAGCCAGGCTCAGGGGCTTCATACTGGAGCTAGGCTTTCAAAGTAGGCTTTAAAGCCAGGCTCAGGGGCTTTTGAGTAGAGCTAGGCTTTCAAAGTAGGCTTTAAAGCCAGGCTCAGGGGCTTCATACTGGAGCTAGGCTTTCAAAGTAGGCTTTAAAGCCAGGCTCAGGGGCTTCATACTGGAGCTAGGCTTTCAAAGTAGGCTTTAAAGCCAGGCTCAGGGGCTTCATACTGGAGCTAGGCTTTCAAAGTAGGCTTTAAAGCCAGGCTCAGGGGCTTCGGAGTAGAGCTAGGCTTTCAAAGAAGGCTTTAAAGCCAGGCTCAGGGGCTTCGGAGTAGAGCTAGGCTTTCAAAGTAGGCTTTAAAGCCAGGCTCAGGGGCTTCGGAGTAGAGCTAGGCTTTCAAAGTAGGCTTTAAAGCCAGGCTCAGGGGCTTCATACTGGAGCTAGGCTTTCAAAGTAGGCTTTAAAGTCAGGATCAGGGGCTTCATACTGGAGCTAGGCTTTCAAAGTAGGCTTTAAAGCCAGGCTCAGGGGCTTCATACTGGAGCTAGGCTTTCAAAGTAGGCTTTAAAGTCAGGCTCAGGGGCTTCATACTGGAGCTAGGCTTTCAAAGTAGGCTTTAAAGCCAGCCTCAGGGGCTTCATACTGGAGCTAGGCTTTCAAAGAAGGCTTTAAAGCCAGGCTCAGGGGCTTCATACTGGAGCTGGGCTTTCAAAGTAGGCTTTAAAGCCAGGCTCAGGGGCTTCGGAGTAGAGCTAGGCTTTCAAAGTAGGCTTTGAAGCCAGGCTCAGGGGCTTCATACTGGAGCTAGGCTTTCAAAGTAGGCTTTAAAGTCAGGATCAGGGGCTTCATACTGGAGCTAGGCTTTCAAAGTAGGCTTTAAAGCCAGGCTCAGGGGCTTCATACTGGAGCTAGGCTTTCAAAGTAGGCTTTAAAGCCAGGCTCAGGGGCTTCGGAGTAGAGCTAGGCTTTCAAAGTAGGATTTAAAGCCAGGCTCAGGGGATTCATACCAGAGCTAGGCTTCCAAAGTAGGCTTTATAGACAGGCTCAGGGGCTTCAGAGTAGGGTTTCATACTGGAGCTCGGCTTTCAAAGTAGGCTTTAAAGCCAGGCTCAGGGGCTTCATACTGTAGCTAGGCTTTCAAAGTAGGCTTTAAAGCCAGGCTCAGGGGCTTCAGACTGGAGCTAGGCTTCCAAAGTAGGCTTTAAAGCCAAGCTCAGGGGCTTCATAGTACGGTTTCATACTGGAGCTAGGCTTTCAAAGTAGGCTTTAAAACCAGGCTCAGGGGCTTCATACTAGAGCTAGGCTTTCAAAGTAGGCTTTAAAGTCAGGCTCAGGGGCTTCATACTGGAGCTAGGCTTTCAAAGTAGGCTTTAAAGCCAGGCTCAGGGGCTTCGGAGTAGAGCTAGGCTTTCAAAGTAGGCCTTAAAGCCAGGCTCAGGGGCTTCATACTGGAGCTAGGCTTTCAAAGTAGGCTTTAAAGCCAGGCTCAGGGGCTTCGGACTAGAGCTTGGCTTTCAAAGTAAGCTTTAAAGCCAGGCTCAGGGGCTTCATACTGGAGCTAGGCTTTCAAAGTAGGCTTTAAAGCCAGGCTCAGGGGCTTCGGGGTAGAGCTAGGCTTTCAAAGTAGGCCTTAAAGCCAGGCTCAGGGGCTTCATACTGGAGCTAGGCTTCCAAAGTAGGCTTTAAAGCCAGGCTCAGGGGCTTCATACTGGAGCTAGGCTTTCAAAGTAGGCTTTAAAGCCAGGCTCAGGGGCTTCATACTGGAGCTAGGCTTTCAAAGTAGGCTTTAAAGCCAGGCTCAGAGGCTTCATACTGGAGCTAGGCTTTCAAAGTAGGCTTTAAAGGCAGGCTCAGGGGCTTCGGGGTAGAGCTAGGCTTTCAAAGTAGGCTTTAAAGCCAGGCTCAGGGGCTTCATACTGGAGCTAGGCTTTCAAAGTAGGCTTTAAAGCCAGGCTCAGGGGCTTCGGAGTAGAGCTAGGCTTTCAAAGTAGGCTTTAAAGCCAGGCTCAGGGGCTTCATACTGGAGCTAGGCTTCCAAAGTAGGCTTTAAAGCCAGGCTCAGGGGATTCATACTGTAGCTAGGCTTTCAAAGTAGGCTTTAAAGCCAGGCTCAGGGGCTTCAGACTGGAGCTAGGCTTCCAAAGTAGGCTTTAAAGCCAAGCTCAGGGGCTTCATAGTACGGTTTCATACTGGAGCTAGGCTTTCAAAGTAGGCTTTAAAGCCAGGCTCAGGGGCTTCATACTAGAGCTAGGCTTTCAAAGTAGGCTTTAAAGCCAGGCTCAGGGGCTTCGGAGTAGAGCTAGGCTTTCAAAGTAGGCTTTAAAGCCAGGCTCAGGGGCTTCATACTGGAGCTAGGCTTCCAAAGTAGGTTTTAAAGCCAGGCTCAGGGGCTTCGGAGTAGAGCTAGGCTTTCAAATTAGGCTTTAAAGCCAGGCTCAGGGGCTTCATACTGGAGCTAGGCTTTTAAAGTAGGCTTTAAAGCCAGGCTCAGGGGCTTCGGAGTAGAGCTAGGCTTTCAAAGTAGGCTTTAAAGCCAGGCTCAGGGGCTTCATACTGGAGCTAGGCTTTCAAAGTAGGCTTTAAAGGCAGGCTCAGGGGCTTCGGGGAAGAGCTAGGCTTTCAAAGTAGGCTTTAAAGCCAGGCTCAGGGGCTTCATACTGGAGCTAAGCTTCCAAAGTAGGCTTTAAAGCCAGGCTCAGGGGCTTCGGAGTAGAGCTAGGCTTTCAAAGTAGGCTTTAAAGCCAGGCTCAGGGGCTTCATACTGGAGCTAGGCTTTCAAAGTAGGCTTTAAAGCCAGGCTAAGGGGCTTCGGAGTAGAGCTAGGCTTTCAAAGTAGGCTTTAAAGCCAGGCTCAGGGGCTTCATACTGGAGCTAGGCTTTCAAAGTAGGCTTTAAAGCCAGGCTCAGGGGCTTCATACTGGAGCTAAGCTTCCAAAGTAGGCTTTAAAGCCAGGCTCAGGGGCTTCGGAGAGGAGCTAGGCTTTCAAAGTAGGCTTTAAAGCCAGGCTCAGGGGCTTCGGAGTAGAGCTAGGCTTTCAAAGTAGGCTTTAAAGCCAGGCTCAGGGGCTTCATACTGGAGCTAGGCTTCCAAAGTAGGCTTTAAAGCCAGGCTCAGGGGCTTCGGAGTAGAGCTAGGCTTTCAAAGTAGGCTTTAAAGCCAGGCTCAGGGGCTTCATACTGGAGCTAGGCTTTCAAAGTAGGCTTTAAAGGCAGGCTCAGGGGCTTCGGGGAAGAGCTAGGCTTTCAAAGTAGGCTTTAAAGCCAGGCTCAGGGGCTTCATACTGGAGCTGGGCTTTCAAAGTAGGCTTTAAAGCCAGGCTCAGGGGCTTCGGAGTAGAGCTAGGCTTTCAAAGTAGGCTTTAAAGCCAGGCTCAGGGGCTTCGGAGTAGAGCTAGGCTTTCAAAGTAGGCTTTAAAGCCAGGCTCAGGGGCTTCATACTGGAGCTAGGCTTTCAAAGTAGGCTTTAAAGCCAGGCTCAGGGGCTTCATACTGGAGCTAGGCTTTCAAAGTAGGCTTTAAAGCCAGGCTCAGGGGCTTCATACTGGAGCCTGGCTTTAAAGCCTACTTTTAAAGCCTAGCTCCAGCCAGGCTCAGGGGCTTCGGAGTAGAGCTAGGTTTTCAAAGTAGGCTTTAAAGCCAGGCTCAGGGGCTTCATACTGGAGCTAGGCTTTCAAAGTAGGCTTTAAAGCCAGGCTCAGGGGCTTCGGAGTAGAGCTAGGCTTTCAAAGTAGGCTTTAAAGCCAGGCTCAGGGGCTTCATACTGGAGCTAGGCTTTCAAAGTAGGCTTTAAAGCCAGGCTCAGGGGCTTCGGAGTAGAGCTAGGCTTTCAAAGTAGGCTTTAAAGCCAGGCTCAGGGGCTTCATACTGGAGCTAGGCTTTCAAAGTAGGCTTTAAAGCCAGGCTCAGGGGCTTCGGAGTAGAGCTAGGCTTTCAAAGTAGGCTTTAAAGCCAGGCTCAGGGGCTTCATACTGGAGCTAGGCTTCCAAAGTAGGCTTTAAAGCCAGGCTCAGGGGCTTCGGAGTAGAGCTAGGCTTTCAAAGTAGGCTTTAAAGCCAGGCTCAGGGGCTTCATACTGGAGCTAGGCTTTCAAAGTAGGCTTTAAAGGCAGGCTCAGGGGCTTCGGGGTAGAGCTAGGCTTTCAAAGTAGGCTTTAAATCCAGGCTCAGGGGCTTCATACTGGAGCTAAGCTTCCAAAGTAGGCTTTAAAGCCAGGCTCAGGGGCTTCAGAGTAGAGCTAGGCTTTCAAAGTAGGCTTTAAAGCCAGGCTCAGGGGCTTCATACTGGAGCTAGGCTTTCAAAGTAGGCTTTAAAGTCAGGCTCAGGGGCTTCATACTGGAGCTAGGCTTTCAAAGTAGGCTTTAAAGCCAGGCTCAGGGGCTTCGGAGTAGAGCTAGGCTTTCAAAGTAGGCTTTAAAGCCAGGCTCAGGGGCTTCATACTGGAGCTAGGCTTTCAAAGTAGGCTTTAAAGCCAGGCTCAGGGGCTTCATACTGGAGCTGGGCTTTCAAAGTAGGCTTTAAAGCCAGGCTCAGGGGCTTCGGAGAAGAGCTAGGCTTTCAAAGTAGGCTTTAAAGCCAGGCTCAGGGGCTTCATACTGGAGCTAGGCTTTCAAAGTAGGCTTTAAAGTCAGGCTCAGGTGCTTCATACTGGAGCTAGGCTTTCAAAGTAGGCTTTAAAGCCAGGCTCAGGGGCTTCAGAGTAGAGCTAGGCTTTCTAAGTAGGCTTTAAAGCCAGGCTCAGGGGCTTCATACTGGAGCTAGGCTTTCAAAGTAGGCTTTAAAGCCAGGCTCAGGGGCTTCATACTGGAGCTAGGCTTTCAAAGTAGGCTTTAAAGCCAGGCTCAGGGGCTTCGGAGTAGAGCTAGGCTTTCAAAGTAGGCTTTAAAGCCAGGCTCAGGGGCTTCATAATGGAGCTAGGCTTTCAAAGTAGGCTTTAAAGCCAGGCTCAGGGGCTTCATACTGGAGCTAGACTTTCAAAGTAGGCTTTAAAGCCAGGCTCAGGGTCTTCGGAGTAGAGCTAGGCTTTCAAAGTAGGCTTTAAAGCCAGGCTCAGGGGCTTCATACTGGAGCTGGGCTTTCAAAGTAGGCTTTAAAGTCAGGCTCAGGGGCTTCATACTGGAGCTAGGCTTTCAAAATAGGCTTTAAAGCCAGGCTCAGGGGCTGCGGAGTAGAGCTAGGCTTTCAAAGTAGGCTTTAAAGCCAGGCTCAGGGGCTTCATACTCGAGGTAGGCTTTCAAAGTAGGCTTTAAAGCCAGGCTCAGGGGCTTCGGAGTAGAGCTAGGCTTTCAAAGTAGGCTTTAAAGCCAGGCTCAGGGGCTTCATACTGGAGCTAGGCTTTCAAAGAAGGCTTTAAAGCCAGGCTCAGGGGATTCATACTGGAGCTAGGCTTTCAAAGTAGGCTTTAAAGCCAGGCTCAGGGGCTTCGGGGTAGAGCTAGGCTTTCAAAGTAGGCCTTAAAGCCAGGCTCAGGGGCTTCATACTGGAGCTAGGCTTCCAAAGTAGGCTTTAAAGCCAGGCTCAGGGGCTTCATACTGGAGCTAGGCTTTCAAAGTAGGCTTTAAAGCCAGGCTCAGGGGCTTCATACTGGAGCTAGGCTTTCAAAGTAGGCTTTAAAGCCAGGCTCAGGGGCTTCATACTGGAGCTAGGCTTTCAAAGTAGGCTTTAAAGCCAGGCTCAGGGGCTTCGGAGTAGAGCTAGGCTTTCAAAGTAGGCTTTAAAGCCAGGCTCAGGGGCTTCATAGTGGAGCTAGGCTTTCAAAGTAGGCTTTAAAGTCAGGCTCAGGGGCTTCATACTGGAGCTAGGCTTTCAAAGTAGTCTTTAAAGCCAGGCTCAGGGGCTTCGGAGTAGAGCTAGGCTTTCAAAGTAGGCTTTAAAGCCAGGCTCAGGGGCTTCATACTGAAGCTAGGCTTCCAAAGTAGGTTTTAAAGCCAGGCTCAGGGGCTTCGGAGTAGAGCTAGGCTTTCAAAGTAGGCTTTAAAGCCAGGCTCAGGGGCTTCATACTGGAGCTAGGCTTTTAAAGTAGGCTTTAAAGCCAGGCTCAGGGGCTTCGGAGTAGAGCTAGGCTTTCAAAGTAGGCTTTAAAGCCAGGATCAGGGGCTTCATACTGGAGCTAGGCTTTCAAAGTAGGCTTTAAAGGCAGGCTCAGGGGCTTCGGGGAAGAGCTAGGCTTTCAAAGTAGGCTTTAAAGCCAGGCTCAGGGGCTTCATACTGGAGCTAAGCTTCCAAAGTAGGCTTTAAAGCCAGGCTCAGGGGCTTCGGAGTAGAGCTAGGCTTTCAAAGTAGGCTTTAAAGCCAGGCTCAGGGGCTTCATACTGGAGCTAGGCTTTCAAAGTAGGCTTTAAAGCCAGGCTAAGGGGCTTCGGAGTAGAGCTAGGCTTTCAAAGTAGGCTTTAAAGCCAGGCTCAGGGGCTTCATACTGGAGCTAGGCTTTCAAAGAAGGCTTTAAAGCCAGGCTCAGGGGCTTCATACTGGAGCTAGGCTTCCAAAGTAGGCTTTAAAGCCAGGCTCAGGGGTTTCGGAGTAGAGCTAGGCTTTTAAAGTAGGCTTTAAAGCCAGGCTCAGGGGCTTCATACTGGAGCTAGGCTTTCAAAGTAGGCTTTAAAGGCAGGCTCAGGGGCTTCGGGGTAGAGCTGGAGCTAGGCTTTCAAAGTAGGCTTTAAAGCCAGGCTCAGGGGCTTCGGAGTAGAGCTAGGCTTTCAAAGTAGGCTTTAAAGCCAGGCTCAGGGGCTTCATACTGGAGCTAGGCTCCCAAAGTAGGCTTTAAAGCCAGGCTCAGGGGCTTCATACTGGAGCTAGGCTTTCAAAGTAGGCTTTAAAGCCAGGCTCAGGGGCTTCATACTGGAGCTAGGCTTTCAAAGTAGGCTTTAAAGCCAGGCTCAGGGGCTTCATACTGGAGCCTGGCTTTAAAGCCTACTTTGAAAGCCTAGCTCCAGCCAGGCTCAGGGGCTTCGGAGTAGAGCTAGGCTTTCAAAGTAGGCTTTAAAGCCAGGCTCAGGGGCTTCATACTGGAGCTAGGCTTTCAAAGTAGGCTTTAAAGGCAGGCTCAGGGGCTTCGGAGTAGAGCTAGGCTTTCAAAGTAGGCTTTAAAGCCAGGCTCAGGGGCTTCATACTGGAGCTAGGCTTTCAAAGTAGGCTTTAAAGCCAGGCTCAGGGGCTTCATACTGGAGCTAGGCTTTCAAAGTAGGCTTTAAAGCCAGGCTCAGGGGCTTCGGAGTAGAGCTAGGCTTTCAAAGTAGGCTTTAAAGCCAGCCTCAGGGGCTTCATACTGGAGCTAGGCTTTCAAAGAAGGCTTTAAAGCCAGGCTCAGGGGCTTCATACTGGAGCTGGGCTTTCAAAGTAGGCTTTAAAGCCAGGCTCAGGGGCTTCGGAGTAGAGCTAGGCTTTCAAAGTAGGCTTTAAAGCCAGGCTCAGGGGCTTCATACCGGAGCTAGGCTTCCAAAGTAGGTTTTAAAGCCAGGCTCAGGGGCTTCGGAGTAGAGCTAGGCTTTCAAAGTAGGCTTTAAAGCCAGGCTCAGGCGCTTCATACTGGAGCTAGGCTTTTAAAGTAGGCTTTAAAGCCAGGCTCAGGGGCTTCGGAGTAGAGCTAGGCTTTCAAAGTAGGCTTTAAAGCCAGGCTCAGGGGCTTCATACTGGAGCTAGGCTTTCAAAGTAGGCTTTAAAGGCAGGCTCAGGGGCTTCGGGGAAGAGCTAGGCTTTCAAAGTAGGCTTTAAAGCCAGGCTCAGGGGCTTCATACTGGAGCTAAGCTTCCAAAGTAGGCTTTAAAGCCAGGCTCAGGGGCTTCGGAGTAGAGCTAGGCTTTCAAAGTAGGCTTTAAAGCCAGGCTCAGGGGCTTCATACTGGAGCTAGGCTTTCAAAGTAGGCTTTAAAGCCAGGCTAAGAGGCTTCGGAGTAGAGCTAGGCTTTCAAAGTAGGCTTTAAAGCCAGGCTCAGGGGCTTCATACTGGAGCTAGGCTTTCAAAGAAGGCTTTAAAGCCAGGCTCAGGGGCTTCATACTGGAGCTAGGCTTCCAAAGTAGGCTTTAAAGCCAGGCTCAGGGGTTTCGGAGTAGAGCTAGGCTTTTAAAGTAGGCTTTAAAGCCAGGCTCAGGGGCTTCATACTGGAGCTAGGCTTTCAAAGTAGGCTTTAAAGGCAGGCTCAGGGGCTTCGGGGTAGAGCTGGAGCTAGGCTTTCAAAGTAGGCTTTAAAGCCAGGCTCAGGGGCTTCGGAGTAGAGCTAGGCTTTCAAAGTAGGCTTTAAAGCCAGGCTCAGGGGCTTCATACTGGAGCTAGGCTCCCAAAGTAGGCTTTAAAGCCAGGCTCAGGGGCTTCATACTGGAGCTAGGCTTTAGAAGTAGGCTTTAAAGCCAGGCTCAGGGGCTTCATACTGGAGCTAGGCTTCCAAAGTAGGCTTTAAAGCCAGGCTCAGGGGCTTCGGAGTTGAGCTAGGCTTTCAAAGTAGGCTTTAAAACCAGGCTCAGGTGCTTCATACTGGAGCTAGGCTTTCAAAGTCGGCTTTAAAGCCAGGCTCAGGGGCTTCAGAGTAGAGCTAGGCTTTCAAAGTAGGCTTTAAAGCCAGGCTCAGGGGCTTCATATTGGAGCTAGGCTTCCAAAGAAGGCTTTAAAGCCAGGCTCAGGGGCTTCAGAGTAGGGTTTCATACTGGATTTAGGCTTTCAAAGTAGGCTTTAAAGCCAGGCTCAGGGGATTCATACTGGAGCTAGGCTTTCAAAGTAGGCTTTAAAGCCAGGCTCAGGGGCTTCATACTGGAGCTAGGCTTTCAAAGTAGGCTTTAAAGCCATGCTCAGGGGCTACATACTGGAGCTAGGCTTTCAAAGTAGGCTTTAAAGCCAGGCTCAGGGGCTTCATACTGGAGCTAGGCTTTCAAAGTAGGCTTTAAAGCCAGGCTCAGGGGCTTCGGAGTAGAGCTAGGCTTTCAAAGTAGGCTTTAAAGCCAGGCTCAGGGGCTTCATACCAGAGCTAGGCTTTCAAAGTAGGCTTTAAAGCCAGGCTCAGGGGCTTCGGAGTAGAGCTAGGCTTTCAAAGTAGGCTTTAAAGCCAGGCTCAGGGGCTTCGGAGTAGAGCTAGGCTTTCAAAGTAGGCTTTAAAGCCAGGCTCAGGGGCTTCATACTGGAGCTAGGCTTTCAAAGTAGGCTTTAAAGCCAGGCTCAGGGGCTTCGGAGTAGAGCTCTGCTTTCAAAGTAGGCTTTAAAGCCAGGCTCAGGGGCTTCGGAGTAGAGCTAGGCTTTCAACGTAGGCTTTAAAGCCAGGCTCAGGGGCTTCATAGTGGAGCTAGGCTTTCAAAGTAGGCTTTAAAGTCAGGCTCAGGGGCTTCATACTGGAGCTAGGCTTTCAAAGTAGGCTTTAAAGCCAGGCTCAGAGGCTTCATACTGGAGCTAGGCTTTCAAAGTAGGCCTTAAAGCCAGGCTCAGGGTCTTCATACTGGAGCTAGGCTTTCAAAGTAGGCTTTAAAGCCAGGCTCAGGGGCTTCATACTGGAGCTAGGCTTTCAAAGTAGGCTTTAAAGTCAGGCTCAGGGGCTTCATACTGGAGCTAGGCTCTCAAAGTAGGCTTTAAAGCCAGGCTCAGGGGCTTCATACTGGAGCTAGGCTCTCAAAGTAGGCTTTGAAGCCAGGCTCAGGGGCTTCGGAGTAGAGCTAGGCTTTCAAAGTAGGCTTTAAAGCCAGGCTCAGGGGCTTCATACTGGAGCTTGGCTTTCAAAGTAGGCTTTAAAGCCAGGCTCAGGGGCTTCATACTGGAGCTAGGCTTTCAAAGTAGGCTTTAAAGCCAGGCTCAGAGGATTCATACTGGAGCTAGGCTTTAAAGTAGGCTTTAAAACCAGGCTCAGGTGCTTCATACTGGAGCTAGGCTTTCAAAGTCGGCTTTAAAGCCAGGCTCAGGGGCTTCAGAGTAGAGCTAGGCTTTCAAAGTAGGCTTTAAAGCCAGGCTCAGGGGCTTCATACTGGAGCTAGGCTTTCAAAGTAGGCTTTAAAGCCAGGCTCAGGGGCTTCATACTGGAGCTAGGCTTTCAAAGTAGGCTTTAAAGCCAGGCTCAGGGGCTTCGGAGTAGAGCTAGGCTTTCAAAGTAGGCTTTAAAGCCAGGCTCAGGGGCTTCATACTGGAGCTAGGCTTCCAAAGTAGGCTTTAAAGCCAGGCTCAGGGGCTTCGGAGTAGAGCTAGGCTTTCAAAGTAGGCTTTAAAGCCAGGCTCAGGGGCTTCATACCAGAGCTAGGCTTCCAAAGTAGGCTTTATAGACAGGCTAAGGGGCTTCAGAGTAGGGTTTCATACTGGAGCTCGGCTTTCAAAGTAGGCTTTAAAGCCAGGCTCAGGGGCTTCATACTGGAGCTAGGCTTTCAAAGTAGGCTTTAAAGCCAGGCTCAGGGGCTTCATACTGGAGCTAGGCTTTCAAAGTAGGCTTTAAAGCCAGGCTCAGGGGCTTCATACTGGAGCTAGGCTTAAAAAGTAGGCTTTAAAGCCAGACTCAGGGGCTTCAGAGTAGGGTTTCATACTGGAGCTAGGCTTTCAAAGTAGGCTTTAAAGCCAGGCTCAGGGGCTTCATACTGGAGCTAGGCTTTCAAAGTAGGCTTTAAAGCCAGGCTCAGGGGCTACATACTGGAGCTAGGCTTTCAAAGTAGGCTTTAAAGCCAGGCTCAGGGGCTTCATACTGGAGCTAGGCTTTCAAAGTAGGCTTTAAAGCCAGGCTCAGGGGCTTCGGAGTAGAGCTAGGCTTTCAAAGTAGGCTTTAAAGCCAGGCTCAGGGGCTTCATACTGGAGCTAGGCTTTCAAAGTAGGCTTTAAAGCCAGGCTCAGGGGCTTTTGAGTAGAGCTAGGCTTTCAAAGTAGGCTTTAAAGCCAGTCTCAGGGGCTTCATACTGGAGCTAGGCTTTCAAAGTAGGCTTTTAAGCCAGGCTCAGGGGCTTTATACTGGAGCTAGACTTTCAAAGTAGGCTTTAAAGCCAGGCTCAGGGTCTTCGGAGTAGAGCTAGGCTTTCAAAGTAGGCTTTAAAGCCAGGCTCAGGGGCTTCATACTGGAGCTAGGCTTTCAAAGTAGGCTTTAAAGCCAGGCTCAGGGGCTTCATACTGGAGCTAGGCTTTCAAAGTAGGCTTTAAAGCCAGGCTCAGGGGCTTCGGAGTAGAGCTAGGCTTTCAAAGTAGGCTTTAAAGCCAGGCTCAGGGGCTTCATACTGGAGCTAGGCTTTCAAAGTAGGCTTTAAAGCCAGGCTCAGGGGCTTCATACTGGAGCTAGGCTTTCAAAGTAGGCTTTAAAGCCAGGCTCAGGGGCTTCATACTGGAGCTAGGCTTTCAAAGTAGGCTTTAAAGCCAGGCTCAGGGGCTTCATACTGGAGCTAGGCTTTCAAAGTAGGCTTTAAAGCCAGGCTCAGGGGCTTCGGAGTAGAGCTAGGCTTTCAAAGTAGGCTTTAAAGCCAGGCTCAGGGGCTTCATACTGGAGCTAGGCTTTCAAAGTAGCCTTTAAAGTCAGGCTCAGGGGCTTCATACTGGAGCTAGGCTTTCAAAGTAGGCTTTAAAGCCAGGCTCAGGGGCTTCATACTGGAGCTAGGCTTTCAAAGTAGGCTTTAAAGTCAGGCTCAAGGGCTTCATACTGGAGCTAGGCTTTCAAAGTAGGCTTTAAAGCCAGGCTCAGGGGCTTCGGAGTAGAGCTAGGCTTTCAAAGTAGGCTTTAAAGCCAGGCTCAGGGGCTTCATACTGGAGCTAGGCTTTCAAAGTAGGCTTTAAAGCCAGGCTCAGGGGTTTCATACTGGAGCTAGGCTTTCAAAGTAGGCTTTAAAGCCAGGCTCACGGGCTTCATACTGGAGCTAGGCTTTCAAAGTAGGCTTTAAAGCCATGCTCAGGGGCTTCATACTGGAGCTAGGCTTTCAAAGTAGGCTTTAAAGCCAGGCTCAGGGGCTTCGGAGTAGAGCTAGGCTTTCAAAGTAGGCTTTAAAGCCAGGCTCAGGGGCTTCATACCAGAGCTAGGCTTTCAAAGTAGGCTTTAAAGCCAGGCTCAGGGGCTTCGGAGTAGAGCTAGGCTTTCAAAGTAGGCTTTAAAGCCAGGCTCAGGGGCTTCGGAGTAGAGCTAGGCTTTCAAAGTAGGCTTTAAAGCCAGGCTCAGGGGCTTCATACTGGAGCTAGGCTTTCAAAGTAGGCTTTAAAGTCAGGCTCAGGGGCTTCATACTGGAGCTAGGCTTTCAAAGTAGGCTTTAAAGCCAGCCTCAGGGGCTTCATACTGGAGCTAGGCTTTCAAAGAAGGCTTTAAAGCCAGGCTCAGGGGCTTCATACTGGAGCTGGGCTTTCAAAGTAGGCTTTAAAGCCAGGCTCAGGGGCTTCGGAGTAGAGCTAGGCTTTCAAAGTAGGCTTTAAAGCCAGGCTCAGGGGCTTCGGAGTAGAGCTAGGCTTTCAAAGTAGGCTTTAAAGCCAGGCTCAGGGGCTTCATACTGGAGCTAGGCTTTCAAAGTAGGCTTTAAAGCAAGGCTCAGGGGCTTTATACTGGAGCTAGACTTTCAAAGTAGGCTTTAAAGCCAGGCTCAGGGTCTTCGGAGTAGAGCTAGGCTTTCAAAGTAGGCTTTAAAGCCAGGCTCAGGGGCTTCATACTGGAGCTAGGCTTTCAAAGTAGGCTTTAAAGCCAGGCTCAGGGGCTTCATACTGGAGCTAGGCTTTCAAAGTAGGCTTTAAAGCCAGGCTCAGGGGCTTCGGAGTAGAGCTAGGCTTTCAAAGTAGGCTTTAAAGCCAGGCTCAGGGGCTTCATACTGGAGCTTGGCTTTCAAAGAAGGCTTTAAAGTCAGGCTCAGGGGCTTCATACTGGAGCTTGGCTTTCAAAGTAGGCTTTAAAGCAAGGCTCAGGGGCTTTATACTGGAGCTAGACTTTCAAAGTAGGCTTTAAAGCCAGGCTCAGGGGCTTCATACTGGAGCTAGGCTTTCAAAGTAGGCTTTAAAGCCAGGCTCAGGGGCTTCATACTGGAGCTAGGCTTTCAAAGTAGGCTTTAAAGCCAGGCTCAGGGGCTTCATACTGGAGCTAGGCTTTCAAAGTAGGCTTTAAAGCCAGGCTCAGGGGATTCATACTGGAGCTAGGCTTTCAAAGTAGGCTTTAAAGCCAGGCTCAGGGGCTTTTGAGTAGAGCTAGGCTTTCAAAGTAGGCTTTAAAGCCAGGCTCAGGGGCTTCATACTTAAGCTAGGCTTTCAAAGTAGGCTTTAAAGCCAGGCTCAGGGGCTTCGGAGTAGAGCTAGGCTTTCAAAGTAGGCTTTAAAGCCAGGCTCAGGGGCTTCATACTGGAGCTAGGCTTTCAAAGTAGGCTTTAAAGCCAGGCTCAGGGGCTTCGGAGTAGAGCTAGGCTTTCAAAGTAGGCTTTAAAGCCAGGCTCAGGGGCTTCATACTGGAGCTAGGCTTTCAAAGTAGGCTTTAAAGCAAGGCTCAGGGGCTTTATACTGGAGCTAGACTTTCAAAGTAGGCTTTAAAGCCAGGCTCAGGGTCTTCGGACTAGAGCTAGGCTTTCAAAGTAGGCTTTAAAGCCAGGCTCAGGGGCTTCATACTGGAGCTAGGCTTTCAAAGTAGGCTTTAAAGCCAGGCTCAGGGGCTTCATACTGGAGCTAGGCTTTCAAAGTAGGCTTTAAAGCCAGGCTCAGGGGCTTCGGAGTAGAGCTAGGCTTTCAAAGTAGGCTTTAAAGCCAGGCTCAGGGGCTTCATACTGGAGCTTGGCTTTCAAAGAAGGCTTTAAAGTCAGGCTCAGGGGCTTCATACTGGAGCTTGGCTTTCAAAGTAGGCTTTAAAGTCAGGCTCAGGGGCTTCATACTGGAGCTAGGCTTTCAAAGTAGGCTTTAAAGCCAGGCTCAGGGGCTTCATACTGGAGCTAGGCTTTCAAAGTAGGCTTTAAAGCCAGGCTCAGGGGCTTCATACTGGAGCTAGGCTTTCAAAGTAGGCTTTAAAGCCACGCTCAGGGGCTTCGGAGTAGAGCTAGGCTTTCAAAGTAGGCTTTAAAGCCAGGCTCAGGGGCTTCATACTGGAGCTAGGCTTCCAAAGTAGGCTTTAAAGCCAGGCTCAGGGGCTTCATACCGGAGCTAGGCTTCCAAAATAGGCTTTAAAGCCAGGCTCAGGGGCTTCGGAGTAGAGCTAGGCTTTCAAAGTAGGCTTTAAAGCCAGGCTCAGGGGCTTCATACTGGAGCTAGGCTTTCAAAGTAGGCTTTAAAGGCAGGCTCAGGGGCTTCGGGGTAGAGCTAGGCTTTCAAAGTAGGCTTTAAAGCCAGGCTCAGGGGCTTCATACTGGAGCTAGGCTTTCAAAGTTGGCTTTAAAGCCAGGCTCAGGGGCTTCATACTGGAGCTAGGCTTTCAAAGTAGGATTTAAAGCCAGGCTCAGGGGCTTCGGAGTAGAGCTAGGCTTTCAAAGTAGGCTTTAAAGCCAGGCTCAGGGGCTTCATACTGGAGCTAGGCTTCCAAAGTAGGCTTTAAAGCCAGGCTCAGGGGCTTCGGAGTAGAGCTAGGCTTTCAAAGTAGGCTTTAAAGCCAGGCTCAGGGGCTTCATACTGGAGCTAGGCTTTCAAAGTAGGCTTTAAAGGCAGGCTCAGGGGCTTCGGGGTAGAGCTAGGCTTTCAAAGTAGGCTTTAAATCCAGGCTCAGGGGCTTCATACTGGAGCTAAGCTTCCAAAGTAGGCTTTAAAGCCAGGCTCAGGGGCTTCAGAGTAGAGCTAGGCTTTCAAAGTAGGCTTTAAAGCCAGGCTCAGGGGCTTCATACTGGAGCTAGGCTTTCAAAGTAGGCTTTAAAGTCAGGCTCAGGGGCTTCATACTGGAGCTAGGCTTTCAAAGTAGGCTTTAAAGCCAGGCTCAGGGGCTTCGGAGTAGAGCTAGGCTTTCAAAGTAGGCTTTAAAGCCAGGCTCAGGGGCTTCATACTGGAGCTAGGCTTTCAAAGTAGGCTTTAAAGCCAGGCTCAGGGGCTTCATACTGGAGCTAGGCTTTCAAAGTAGGCTTTAAAGCCAGGCTCAGGGGCTGCGGAGTAGAGCTAGGCTTTCAAAGTAGGCTTTAAAGCCAGGCTCAGGGGCTTCATACTCGAGCTAGGCTTTCAAAGTAGGCTTTAAAGCCAGGCTCAGGGGCTTCGGAGTAGAGCTAGGCTTTCAAAGTAGGCTTTAAAGCCAGGCTCAGGGGCTTCATACTGGAGCTAGGCTTTCAAAGAAGGCTTTAAAGCCAGGCTCAGGGGATTCATACTGGAGCTAGGCTTTCAAAGTAGGCTTTAAAGCCAGGCTCAGGGGCTTTTGAGTAGAGCTAGGCTTTCAAAGTAGGCTTTAAAGCCAGGCTCAGGGGCTTCATACTTAAGCTAGGCTTTCAAAGTAGGCTTTAAAGCCAGGCTCAGGGGATTCATACTGGAGCTAGGCTTTCAAAGTAGGCTTTAAAGCCAGGCTCAGGGGCTTTTGAGTAGAGCTAGGCTTTCAAAGTAGGCTTTAAAGCCAGGCTCAGGGGCTTCATACTTAAGCTAGGCTTTCAAAGTAGGCTTTAAAGCCAGGCTCAGGGGCTTCGGAGTAGAGCTAGGCTTTCAAAGTAGGCTTTAAAGCCAGGCTCAGGGGCTTCATACTGGAGCTAGGCTTTCAAAGTAGGCTTTAAAGCCAGGCTCAGGGGCTTCATACTGGAGCTAGGCTTAAAAAGTAGGCTTTAAAGCCAGACTTAGGGGCTTCAGAGTAGGGTTTCATACTGGAGCTAGGCTTTCAAAGTAGGCTTTAAAGCCAGGCTCAGGGGCTTCATACTGGAGCTAGGCTTTCAAAGTAGGCTTTAAAGCCAGGCTCAGGGGCTTCATACTGGAGCTAGGCTTTCAAAGTAGGCTTTAAAGCCAGGCTCAGGGGCTTCATACTGGAGCTAGGCTTTCAAAGTAGGCTTTAAAGCCAGGCTCAGGGGCTTCATACTGGAGCTAGGCTTTCAAAGTAGGCTTTAAAGCCAGGCTCAGGGGCTTCATACTGGAGCTAGGCTTTCAAAGTAGGCTTTAAAGCCAGGCTCAGGGGCTTCAGAGTAGAGCTAGGCTTACAAAGTAGGCTTTAAAGCTTGGCTAAGGGGCTTCATACTAGAGCTAGGCTTCCAAAGTAGGGTTTAAAGCCAGGTTCAGGGGCTCCAGAGTAGGGTTTCATACTGGAGCTAGGCTTTCAACGTAGGCTTTAAAGCCAGGCTCAGGGGCTTCATACTGGAGCTAGGCTTTCAAAGTAGGCTTTAAAGCCAGGCTCAGGGGCTTCGGAGTAGAGCTAGGCTTTCAAAGTAGGCTTTAAAGCCAGGCTCAGGGGCTTCATACTGGAGCTAGGCTTTCAAAGTAGGCTTTAAAGTCAGGCTCAGGGGCTTCATACTGGAGCTAGGCTTTCAAAGTAGGCTTTAAAGCCAGGCTCAGGGGCTTTAGAGTAGAGCTAGGCTTTCAAAGTAGGCTTTAAAGCCAGGCTCAGGGGCTTCATACTGGAGCTAGGCTTTCAAAGTAGGCTTTAAAGCCAGGCTCAGGGGCTTCAGAGTAGAGCTAGGCTTTCAAAGTAGGCTTTAAAGCTTGGCTCAGGGGCTTCATACTAGAGCTAGGCTTCCAAAGTAGGGTTTAAAGCCAGGTTCAGGGGCTCCAGAGTAGGGTTTCATACTGGAGCTAGGCTTTCAACGTAGGCTTTAAAGCCAGGCTCAGGGGCTTCATACTGGAGCTAGGCTTTCAAAGTAGGCTTTAAAGCCAGGCTCAGGGGCTTCGGAGTAGAGCTAGGCTTTCAAAGTAGGCTTTAAAGCCAGGCTCAGGGGCTTCATACTGGAGCTAGGCTTCTAAAGTAGGCTTTAAAGCCAGGCTCAGGGGCTTCGGAGTAGAGCTAGGCTTTCAAAGTAGGCTTTAAAGCCAGGCTCAGGGGCGTAATACCAGAGCTAGGCTTTCAAAGTAGGCTTTATAGACAGGCTCAGGGGCTTCAGAGTAGGGTTTCATACTGGAGCTCGGCTTTCAAAGTAGGCTTTAAAGCCAGGCTCAGGGGCTTCATACTGGAGCTAGGCTTTCAAAGTAGGCTTTAAAGCCAGGCTCAGGGGCTTCGGAGTAGAGCTAGGCTTTCAAAGTAGGCTTTAAAGCCAGGCTCAGGTGCTTCATACTGGAGCTAGGCTTTCAAAGTAGGCTTTAAAGCCAGGCTCAGGGGCTTCAGAGTAGAGCTAGGCTTTCAAAGTATGCTTTAAAGCCAGGCTTAGGGGCTTCATACTGGAGCTAGGCTTTCAAATTAGGCTTTAAAGCCAGGCTCAGGGGCTTCATACTGGAGCTAGGCTTTCAAAGTAGGCTTTAAAGTCAGGCTCAGGGGCTTCATATTGGAGCTAGGCTTTCAAAGTAGGCTTTAAAGCCAGGCTCAGGGGCTTCATACTGGAGCTAGGCTTTCAAAGTAGGCTTTAAAGCCAGGCTCAGGGGCTTCGGGGTAGAGCTAGGCTTTCAAAATAGGCCTTAAAGCCAGGCTCAGGGGCTTCATACTGGAGCTAGGCTTCCAAAGTAGGCTTTAAAGCCAGGCTCAGGGGCTTCATACTGGAGCTAGGCTTTCAAAGTAGGCTTTAAAGCCAGGCTCAGGGGCTTCATACTGGAGCTAGGCTTTCAAAGTAGGCTTTAAAGCCAGGCTCAGGGGCTTCATACTGGAGCTAGGCTTTCAAAGTAGGCTTTAAACCCAGGCTCAGGGGCTTCATACTGGAGCTAGGCTTTCAAAGTAGGCTTTAAAGCCAGGCTCAGAGGATTCATACTGGACCTAGGCTTTAAAGTAGGCTTTAAAACCAGGCTCAGGTGCTTCATACTGGAGCTAGGCTTCCAAAGTAGGCTTTAAAGGCAGGCTCAGGGGCTTCGGGGTAGAGCTAGGCTTTCAAAGTAGGCTTTAAAGCCAGGCTCAGGGGCTTCATACTGGAGCTAAGCTTCCAAAGTAGGCTTTAAAGCCAGGCTCAGGGGCTTCGGAGTAGAGCTAGGTTTTCAAAGTAGGCTTTAAAGCCAGGCTCAGGGGCTTCATACTGGAGCTAGGCTTTCAAAGTAGGCTTTAAAGTCAGGATCAGGGGCTTCATACTGGAGCTAGGCTTTCAAAGTAGGCTTTAAAGCCAGGCTCAGGGGCTTCATACTGGAGCTAGGCTTTCAAAGTAGGCTTTAAAGTCAGGCTCAGGGGCTTCATACTGGAGCTAGGCTTTCAAAGTAGGCTTTAAAGCCAGCCTCAGGGGCTTCATACTGGAGCTAGGCTTTCAAAGAAGGCTTTAAAGCCAGGCTCAGGGGCTTCATACTTGAGCTGGGCTTTCAAAGTAGGTTTTAAGCCAGGCTCAGGGGCTTCGGAGTAGAGCTAGGCTTTCAAAGTAGGCTTTAAAGCCAGGCTCAGGGGCTTCGGAGTAGAGCTAGGCTTTCAAAGTAGGCTTTAAAGCCAGGCTCAGGGGCTTCATACTGGAGCTAGGCTTTCAAAGTAGGCTTTAAAGCCAGGCTCAGGGGCTTCATACTGGAGCTGGGCTTTCAAAGTAGGCTTTAAAGCCAGGCTAAGGGGCTTCGGAGTAGAGCTAGGCTTTCAAAGTAGGCTTTAAAGCCAGGCTCAGGGGCTTCATATTGGAGCTCGGCTTTCAAAGAAGGCTTTAAAGCCAGGCTCAGGGGCTTCTTACTGGAGCTAGGCTTTCAAAGTAGGCTTTAAAGCCAGGCTCAGGGGCTTTTGAGTAGAGCTAGGCTTTCAAAGTAGGCTTTAAAGCCAGGCTCAGGGGCTTCATACTGGAGCTAGGCTTTCAAAGTAGGCTTTAAAACCAGGCTCAGGTGCTTCATACTGGAGCTAGGCTTTCAAAGTAGGCTTTAAAGCCAGGCTCAGGGGCTTCATACTGGAGCTAGGCTTTCAAAGTAGGCTTTAAAGCCAGGCTCAGGGGCTTCATACTGGAGCTAGGCTTTCAAAGTAGGCTTTAAAGTCAGGCTCAGGGGCTTCATACTGGAGCTAGGCTTTCAAATTAGGCTTTAAAGCCAGGCTCAGCGGCTTCAGAGTAGAGCTAGGCTTTCAAAGTAGGCTTTAAAGCCAGGCTCAGGGGCTTCATACCAGAGCTAGGCTACCAAAGTAGGCTTTAAAGCCAGGCTCAGGGGCTTTATACTGGAGCTAGGCTTTCAAAGTAGGCTCAGAGGCTTCATACTGGAGCTAGGCTTTAAAGTAGGCTTTAAAGCCAGGTTCAGGGGCTTCATACTGGAGCTAGGCTTTCAAAGTAGGCTTTAAAGCCAGGCTCAGGGGCTTCATACTGGAGCTAGGCTTTCAAAGTAGGGTTTAAAGCCAGGCTCAGGGGCTTCATATTGGAGCTAGGCTTTCAAAGTAGGCTTTAAAGCCAGGCTCAGGGGCTTCATACTGGAGCTAGGCTTTCAAAGTAGGCTTTAAAGCCAGGCTCAGGGGCTTCATACTGGAGCTAGGCTTTCAAAGTAGGCTTTAAAGCCAGGCTCAGGGGCTTCATACTGGAGCTAGGCTTTCAAAGTAGGCTTTAAAGGCAGGCTCAGGGGCTTCGGAGTAGAGCTAGGCTTTCAAAGTAGGCTTTAAAGCCAGGCTCAGGGGCTAAGGAGTAGAGCTAGGCTTTCAAAGTAGGCTTTAAAGCCAGGCTCAGGGGCTTCATACTGGAGCTAGGCTTTCAAAGTAGGCTTTAAAGTCAGGATCAGGGGCTTCATACTGGAGCTAGGCTTTCAAATTAGGCTTTAAAGCCAGGCTCAGGGGCTTCATACTGGAGCTAGGCTTTCAAAGTAGGCTTTAAAGTCAGGCTCAGGGGCTTCATACTGGAGCTAGGCTTTCAAAGTAGGCTTTAAAGCCAGCCTCAGGGGCTTCATACTGGAGCTAGGCTTTCAAAGAAGGCTTTAAAGCCAGGCTCAGGGGCTTCATACTGGAGCTGGGCTTTCAAAGTAGGCTTTAAAGCCAGGCTCAGGGGCTTCGGAGTACAGCTAGGCTTTCAAAGTAGGCTTTAAAGCCAGGCTCAGGGGCTTCGGAGTAGAGCTAGGCTTTCAAAGTAGGCTTTAAAGCCAGGCTCAGGGGCTTCATACTGGAGCTAGGCTTTCAAAGTAGGCTTTAAAGCCAGGCTCAGGGGCTTCATACTGGAGCTGGGCTTTCAAAGTAGGCTTTAAAGCCAGGCTAAGGGGCTTCGGAGTAGAGCTAGGCTTTCAAAGTAGGCTTTAAAGCCAGGCTCAGGGGCTTCATACTGGAGCTAGGCTTTCAAAGTAGGCTTTAAAGGCAGGCTCAGGGGCTTCGGGGAAGAGCTAGGCTTTCAAAGTAGGCTTTAAAGCCAGGCTCAGGGGCTTCATACTGGAGCTAAGCTTCCAAAGTAGGCTTTAAAGCCAGGCTCAGGGGCTTCGGAGTAGAGCTAGGTTTTCAAAGTAGGCTTTAAAGCCAGGCTCAGGGGCTTCATACTGGAGCTAGGCTTTCAAAGTAGGCTTTAAAGTCAGGATCAGGGGCTTCATACTGGAGCTAGGCTTTCAAAGTAGGCTTTAAAGCCAGGCTCAGGGGCTTCATACTGGAGCTAGGCTTTCAAAGTAGGCTTTAAAGCCAGGCTCAGGGGCTTCGGAGTAGAGCTAGGCTTTCAAAGTAGGATTTAAAGCCAGGCTCAGGGGCTTCATACCAGAGCTAGGCTTCCAAAGTAGGCTTTATAGACAGGCTCAGGGGCTTCAGAGTAGGGTTTCATACTGGAGCTCGGCTTTCAAAGTAGGCTTTAAAGCCAGGCTCAGGGACTTCATACTGGAGCTAGGCTTTCACAGTAGGCTTTAAAGCCAGGCTCAGGGGCTTCATACTGGAGCTAGGCTTTCAAAGTAGGCTTTAAAGCCAGGCTCAGGGGCTTCGGAGTAGAGCTAGGCTTTCAAAGTAGGCTTTAAAGCCAGGCTCAGGGGCTTTATACTGGAGCTAGGCTTTCAAAGTCGGCTTTAAAGCCAGGCTCAGAGGCTTCATACTGGAGCTAGGCTTTAAAGTAGGCTTTAAAGCCAGGTTCAGGGGCTTCATACTGGAGCTAGGCTTTCAAAGTAGGCTTTAAAGCCAGGCTCAGGGGCTTCATACTGGAGCTAGGCTTTCAAAGTAGGCTTTAAAGCCAGGCTCAGGGGCTTTATATTGGAGCTAGGCTTTCAAAGTAGGCTTTAAAGCCAGGCTCAGGGGCTTCGGAGTAGAGCTAGGCTTTCAAAGTAGGCTTTAAAGCCAGGCTCAGGGGCTTCATACTGGAGCTAGGCTTTCAAAGTAGGCTTTAAAGCCAGGCTAAGGGGCTTCGGAGTAGAGCTAGGCTTTCAAAGTAGGCTTTAAAGCCAGGCTCAGGGGCTTCGGAGTAGAGCTAGGCTTTCAAAGTAGGCTTTAAAGCCAGGCTCAGGGGCGTCATACCAGAGCTAGGCTTCCAAAGTAGGCTTTATAGACAGGCTCAGGGGCTTCAGAGTAGGGTTTCATACTGGAGCTCGGCTTTCAAAGTAGGCTTTAAAGTCAGGCTCAGGGGCTTCATACTGGATCTAGGCTTTCAAAGTAGGCTTTAAAGCCAGGCTCAGGGGCTTCATACTGGAGCTAGGCTTTCAAAGTAGGCTTTAAAGCCAGGCTCAGGGGCTTCGGAGTAGAGCTAGGCTTTCAAAGTAGGCTTTAAAGCCAGGCTCAGGGGCTTCATACTGGAGCTAGGCTTTCAAAGAAGGCTTTAAAGCCAGGCTCAGGGGCTTCGGAGTAGAGCTAGGCTTTCAAAGTAGGCTTTAAAGCCAGGCTCAGGGGCTTTAGAGTAGAGCTAGGCTTTCAAAGTAGGCTTTAAAGCCAGGCTCAGGGGCTTCATACTGGAGCTAGGCTTTCAAAGTAGGCTTTAAAGCCAGGCTCAGGGGCTTCGGAGTAGAGCTAGGCTTTCAAAGTAAGCTTTAAAGCCAGGCTCAGGGGCTTCATACTGGAGCTAGGCTTTCAAAGTAGGCTTTAAAGCCAGGCTCAGGGGCTTCGGGCTAGAGCTAGGCTTTCAAAGTAGGCCTTAAAGCCAGGCTCAGGGGCTTCATACTGGAGCTAGGCTTCCAAAGTAGGCTTTAAAGCCAGGCTCAGGGGCTTCATACTGGAGCTAGGCTTTCAAAGTAGGCTTTAAAGCCAGGCTCAGGGGCTTCATACTGGAGCTAGGCTTTCAAAGTAGGCTTTAAAGCCAGGCTCAGGGGCTTCATACTGGAGCTAGGCTTCCAAAGTAGGCTTTAAAGCCAGGCTCAGGGGCTTCAGAGTAGGGTTTCATACTAGAGCTAGGCTTTCAAAGTAGGCTTTAAAGCCAGGCTCAGGGGCTTCATACTAGAGCCAGGCTTTCAAAGTAGGCTTTAAAGCCAGGCTCAGGGGCTTCATACTGGAGCTAGGCTTTCAAAGTAGGCTTTAAAGCCAGGCTCAGGGGCTTCATACTGGAGCTAGACTTTCAAAGTAGGCTTTAAAGCCAGGCTCAGGGTCTTCGGAGTAGAGCTAGGCTTTCAAAGTAGGCTTTAAAGCCAGGCTCAGGGGCTTCATACTGGAGCTAGGCTTTCAAAGTAGGCTTTAAAGCCAGGCTCAGGGGCTTCATACTGGAGCTAGGCTTTCAAAGTAGGCTTTAAAGCCAGGCTCAGGGGCTTCGGAGTAGAGCTAGGCTTTCAAAGTAGGCTTTAAACCCAGGCTCAGGGGCTTCATACTGGAGCTAGGCTTTCAAAGTAGGCTTTAAAGCCAGGCTCAGGGGCTTCATACTGGAGCTAGGCTTTCAAAGTAGGCTTTAAAGCCAGGCTCAGAGGATTCATACTGGACCTAGGCTTTAAAGTAGGCTTTAAAACCAGGCTCAGGTGCTTCATACTGGAGCTAGGCTTTCAAAGTAGGCTTTAAAGCCAGGCTCAGGGGCTTCATACTGGAGCTAGGCTTTCAAAGTAGGCTTTAAAGCCAGGCTCAGGGGCTTCGGAGTAGAGCTAGGCTTTCAAAGTAGGCTTTAAAGCCAGGCTCAGGGGCTTCATACTGGAGCTAGGCTTCCAAAGTAGGCTTTAAAGCCAGGCTCAGGGGCTTCGGAGTAGAGCTAGGCTTTCAAAGTAGGCTTTAAAGCCAGGCTCAGGGGCGTCATACCAGAGCTAGGCTTCCAAAGTAGGCTTTATAGACAGGCTCAGGGGCTTCAGAGTAGGGTTTCATACTGGAGCTCGGCTTTCAAAGTAGGCTTTAAAGCCAGGCTCAGGGGCTTCATACTGGAGCTAGGCTTTCAAAGAAGGCTTTAAAGCCAGGCTCAGGGGCTTCATACTGGAGCTAGGCTTTCAAAGTAGGCTTTAAAGCCAGGCTCAGGGGCTTCATACTGGAGCTAGGCTTTCAAAGTAGGCTTTAAAGTCAGGCTCAGGTGCTTCATACTGGAGCTAGGCTTTCAAAGTAGGCTTTAAAGCCAGGCTCAGGGGCTTCAGAGTAGAGCTAGGCTTTCAAAGTAGGCTTTAAAGCCAGGCTTAGGGGCTTCATACTGGAGCTAGGCTTTCAAAGTAGGCTTTAAAGCCAGGCTCAGGGGCTTCATACTGGAGCTAGGCTTTCAAAGTAGGCTTTAAAGTCAGGCTCAGGGGCTTCGGAGTAGAGCTAGGCTTTCAAAGTAGGCTTTAAAGCCAGGCTCAGGGGCTTCATACTGGAGCTAGGCTTTCAAAGTAGGCTTTAAAGCCAGGCTAAGGGGCTTCGGAGTAGAGCTAGGCTTTCAAAGTAGGCTTTAAAGCCAGGCTCAGGGGCTTCGGAGTAGAGCTAGGCTTTCAAAGTAAGCTTTAAAGCCAGGCTCAGGGGCGTCATACCAGAGCTAGGCTTCCAAAGTAGGCTTTATAGACAGGCTCAGGGGCTTCAGAGTAGGGTTTCATACTGGAGCTCGGCTTTCAAAGTAGGCTTTAAAGTCAGGCTCAGGGGCTTCATACTGGAGCTAGGCTTTCAAAGTAGGCTTTAAAGCCAGGCTCAGGGGCTTCGGAGTAGAGCTAGGCTTTCAAAGTAGGCTTTAAAGCCAGGCTCAGGGGCTTTATACTGGAGCTAGGCTTTCAAAGTAGGCTTTAAAGCGAGGCTCAGGGGCTTCATACTGGAGCTGGGCTTTCAAAGTAGGCTTTAAAGCCAGGCTCAGGGGCTTCGGAGTAGAGCTAGGCTTTCAAAGTAGGCTTTAAAGCCAGGCTCAGGGGCTTCGGAGTAGAGCTAGGCTTTCAAAGTAGGCTTTAAAGGCAGGCTCAGGGGCTTCGGAGTAGAGCTAGGCTTTCAAAGTAGGCTTTAAAGGCAGGCTCAGGGGCTTCAGACTGGAGCTAGGCTTTCAAAGTAGGCTTTAAAGCCAGGCTCAGGGGCTTCATACTGGAGCTAGGCTTTCAAAGTAGGCTTTAAAGCCAGGCTCAGGGGCTTTTGAGTAGAGCTAGGCTTTCAAAGTAGGCTTTAAATCCAGGCTCAGGGGCTTCATACTGGAGCTAGGCTTTCAAAGTAGGCTTTAAAGCCAGGCTCAGGGGCTTCATACTGGAGCTAGGCTTCCAAAGTAGGCTTTAAAGCCAGGCTCAGGGGCTTCGGAGTAGAGCTAGGCTTTCAAAGTAGGCTTTAAAGCCAGGCTCAGGGGCTTCATACTGGAGCTAGGCTTTCAAAGTAGGCTTTAAAGGCAGGCTCAGGGGCTTCGGGGAAGAGCTAGGCTTTCAAAGTAGGCTTTAAAGCCAGGCTCAGGGGCTTCATACTGGAGCTAAGCTTCCAAAGTAGGCTTTAAAGCCAGGCTCAGGGGCTTCGGAGTAGAGCTAGGCTTTCAAAGTAGGCTTTAAAGTCAGGATCAGGGGCTTCATACTGGAGTTAGGCTTTCAAAGTAGGCTTTAAAGCCAGGCTCAGGGGCTTCATACTGGAGCTAGGCTTTCAAAGTAGGCTTTAAAGTCAGGCTCAGGGGCTTCATACTAGAGCTAGGCTTTCAAAGTAGGCTTTAAAGCCAGGCTCAGGGGCGTCATACTGGAGCTAGGCTTTCAAAGTAGGCTTTAAAGTCAGGCTCAGGGGCTTCATACTGGAGCTAGGCTTTCAAAGTAGGCTTTAAAGTCAGGCTCAGGGGCTTCATACTGGAGCTAGGCTTTCAAAGTAGGCTTTAAAGCCAGGCTCAGGGGCTACAGAGTAGAGCTAGGCTTTCAAAGTAGGCTTTAAAGCCAGGCTCAGGGGCTTCATACTGGAGCTAGGCTTTCAAAGAAGGCTTTAAAGCCAGGCTCAGGGGCTTCGGAGTAGAGCTAGGCTTTCAAAGTAGGCTTTAAAGCCAGGCTCAGGGGCTTCATACTGGAGCTAGGCTTCCAAAGTAGGCTTTAAAGCCAGGCTCAGGGGCTTCGGAGTAGAGATAGGCTTTCAAAGTAGGCTTTAAAGCCAGGCTCAGGGGCTTCATACTGGAGCTAGGCTTTCAAAGTAGGCTTTAAAGGCAGGGTCAGGGGCTTCGGGGTAGAGCTAGGCTTTCAAAGTAGGCTTTAAAGCCAGGCTCAGGGGCTTCGGAGTAGAGCTAGGCTTTCAAAGTAGGCTTTAAAGCCAGGCTCAGGGGCTTTTGAGTAGAGCTAGGCTTTCAAAGTAGGCTTTAAAGCCAGGCTCAGGGGCTTCGGAGTAGAGCTAGGCTTTCAAAGTAGGCTTTAAAGCCAGGCTCAGGGGCTTCGAAGTAGAGCTAGGCTTTCAAAGTAGGCTTTAAAGCCAGGCTCAGGGGCTTCATACTGGAGCTAGGCTTTCAAAGTAGGCTTTAAAGTCAGGATCAGGGGCTTCATACTGGAGCTAGGCTTTCAAAGTAGGCTTTAAAGCCAGGCTCAGGGGCTTCAGAGTCGAGCTACGCTTTCAAAGTAGGCTTTAAAGCCAGGCTCAGGGGCTTCATACTCGAGCTAGGCTTTCAAAGTAGGCTTTAAAGCCAGGCTCAGGGGCTTCGGAGTAGAGCTAGGCTTTCAAAGTAGGCTTTAAAGCCAGGCTCAGGGGCTTCATACTGGAGCTAGGCTTCCAAAGTAGACTTTAAAGCCAGGCTTAGGGGCTTCAGAGTAGGGTTTCATACTAGAGCTAGGCTTTCAAAGTAGGCTTTAAAGCCAGGCTCAGGGGCTTCATACTAGAGCCAGGCTTTCAAAGTAGGCTTTAAAGCCAGGCTCAGGGGCTTCATACTGGAGCTAGGCTTCCAAAGTAGGCTTTAAAGCCAGGCTCAGGGGCTTCGGAGTAGAGCTAGGCTTTCAAAGTAGGCTTTAAAGCCAGGCTCAGGGGCTTCATACTGGAGCTAGGCTTTCAAAGTAGGCTTTAAAGCCAGGCTCAGGGGCTTCATACTGGAGCTAGGCTTTCAAAGGAGGCTTTAAAGTCAGGCTCAGGGGCTTCATACTGGAGCTAGGCTTTCAAAGTAGGCTTTAAAGCCAGGCTCAGGGGCTTCAGAGTAGAGCTAGGCTTTCAAAGTAGGCTTTAAAGCCAGGCTCAGGGGCTTCATACTAGAGCTAGGCTTCCAAAGTAGGCTTTAAAGCCAGGTTCAGGGGCTTCAGAGTAGGGTTTCATACTGGAGCTAGGCTTTCAAAGTAGGCTTTAAAGCCAGGCTCAGGGGCTTCATACTGGAGCTAGGCTTTCAAAGTAGGCTTTAAAGCCAGGCTCAGGGGCTTTGGAGTAGAGCTAGGCTTTCAAAGTAGGCTTTAAAGCCAGGCTCAGGGGCTTCATACTGGAGCTAGGCTTTCAAAGTAGGCTTTAAAGTCAGGCTCAGGGGCTTCATATTGGAGCTAGGCTTTCAAAGTAGGCTTTAAAACCAGGCTCAGGGGCTTCATACTGGAGCTAGGCTTTCAAAGTAGGCTTTAAAGTCAGACTCAGGGGCTTTATACTGGAGCTAGGCTTTCAAAGTAGGCTTTAAAGCCAGGCTCAGGGGCTGCGGAGTAGAGCTAGGCTTTCAAAGTAGGCTTTAAAGCCAGGCTCAGGGGCTTCATACTGGGGCTTGGCTTTCAAAGTAGGCTTTAAAGTCAGGCTCAGGGGCTTCATACTGGAGCTAGGCTTTCAAAGTAGGCTTTAAAGCCAGGCTCAGGGGCTTCATACTGGATCTAGGCTTTCAAAGTAGGCTTTAAAGCCAGGCTCAGGGGCTTCATACTGGAGCTAGGCTTTCAAAGTAGGCTTTAAAGCCAGGCTCAGGGGCTTCGGAGTAGAGCTAGGCTTTCAAAGTAGGCTTTAAAGCCAGGCTCAGGGGCTTCATACTGGAGCTAGGCTTCCAAAGTAGGCTTTAAAGCCAGGCTCAGGGGATTCATACTGTAGCTAGGCTTTCAAAGTAGGCTTTAAAGCCAGGCTCAGGGGCTTCAGACTGGAGCTAGGCTTCCAAAGTAGGCTTTAAAGCCAAGCTCAGGGGCTTCATAGTACGGTTTCATACTGGAGCTAGGCTTTCAAAGTAGGCTTTAAAGCCAGGCTCAGGGGCTTCATACTAGAGCTAGGCTTTCAAAGTAGGCTTTAAAGCCAGGCTCAGGGGCTTCGGAGTAGAGCTAGGCTTTCAAAGTAGGCTTTAAAGCCAGGCTCAGGGGCTTCATACTGGAGCTAGGCTTCCAAAGTAGGCTTTAAAGCCAGGCTCAGGGGCTTCGGAGTAGAGCTAGGCTTTCAAAGTAGGCTTTAAAGCCAGGCTCAGGGGCTTCATACTGGAGCTAGGCTTTCAAAGTAGGCTTTAAAGCCAGGCTCAGGGGCTTCATACTGGAGCTAGGCTTTCAAAGTAGGCTTTAAAGCCAGGCTCAGGGGCTTCGGAGTAGAGCTAGGCTTTCAAAGTAGGCTTTAAAGCCAGGCTCAGGGGCTTCATACTGGAGCTAGGCTTCCAAAGTAGGCTTTAAAGCCAGGCTCAGGGGCTTCGGAGTAGAGCTAGGCTTTCAAAGTAGGCTTTAAAGCCAGGCTCAGGGGCTTCATACTGGAGCTAGGCTTTCAAAGTAGGCTTTAAAGGCAGGCTCAGGGGCTTCGGGGTAGAGCTAGGCTTTCAAAGTAGGCTTTAAATCCAGGCTCAGGGGCTTCATACTGGAGCTAAGCTTCCAAAGTAGGCTTTAAAGCCAGGCTCAGGGGCTTCAGAGTAGAGCTAGGCTTTCAAAGTAGGCTTTAAAGCCAGGCTCAGGTGCTTCATACTGGAGCTAGGCTTTCAAAGTAGGCTTTAAAGCCAGGCTCAGGGGCTTCATACTGGAGCTAGGCTTTCAAAGTAGGCTTTAAAGCCAGGCTCAGGGGCTTCATACTGGAGCTAGGCTTTCAAAGTAGGCTTTAAAGTCAGGCTCAGGGGCTTCATACTGGAGCTAGGCTTTCAAAGTAGGCTTTAAAGCCAGGCTCAGGGGCTTCATACTGGAGCTAGGCTTTCAAAGTAGGCTTTAAAGCCAAGCTCAGGGGCTTCAGAGTAGGGTTTCATACTGGAGCTAGGCTTTCAAAGTAGGCTTTAAAGCCAGGCTCAGGGGCTTCAGAGTAGGGTTTCATACGGGAGCTAGGCTTTCAAAGTAGGCTTTAAAGCCAGGCTCAGGGGCTTCATACTGGAGCTAGGCTTTAGAAGTAGGCTTTAAAGCCAGGCTCAGGGGCTTCATACTGGAGCTAGGCTTCCAAAGTAGGCTTTAAAGCCAGGCTCAGGGGCTTCGGAGTTGAGCTAGGCTTTCAAAGTAGGCTTTAAAGCCAGGCTCAGGGGCTTCATACTGGAGCTTGGCTTTCAAAGAAGGCTTTAAAGCCAGGCTCAGGGGATTCATACTGGAGCTAGGCTTTCAAAGTAGGCTTTAAAGCCAGGCTCAGGGGCTTTTGAGTAGAGCTAGGCTTTCAAAGTAGGCTTTAAAGGCAGGCTCAGGGGCTTCGGGGTAGAGCTAGGCTTTCAAAGTAGGCTTTAAAGCCAGGCTCAGGGGCTTCATACTGGAGCTAGGCTTTCAAAGTAGGCTTTAAAGCCAGGCTCAGGGGCTTTGGAGTAGAGCTAGGCTTTCAAAGTAGGCTTTAAAGCCAGGCTCAGGGGCTTCATACTGGAGCTAGGCTTTCAAAGTAGGCTTTAAAGCCAGGCTCAGAGGATTCATACTGGAGCTAGGCTTTAAAGTAGGCTTTAAAGCCAGGCTCAGGGGCTTCATACTAGAGCTAGGCTTCCAAAGTAGGCTTTAAAGCCAGGCTCAGGGGCTTCGGAGTAGAGCTAGGCTTTCAAAGTAGGCTTTAAAGCCAGGCTCAGGGGCTTCATACTGGAGCTAGGCTTCCAAAGTAGGCTTTAAAGCCAGGCTCAGGGGCTTCGGAGTAGAGCTAGGCTTTCAAAGTAGGCTTTAAAGCCAGGCTCAGGGGCTTCATACTGGAGCTTGGCTTTCAAAGTAGGCTTTAAAGTCAGGCTCAGGGGCTTCATACTGGAGCTAGGCTTTCAAAGTAGGCTTTAAAGCCAGGCTCAGGGGCTTCATACTGGAGCTAGGCTTTCAAAGTAGGCTTTAAAGCCAGGCTCAGGGGCTTCATACTGGAGCTAGGCTTTCAAAGTAGGCTTTAAAGCCACGCTCAGGGGCTTCGGAGTAGAGCTAGGCTTTCAAAGTAGGCTTTAAAGCCAGGCTCAGGGGCTTCATACTGGAGCTAGGCTTTCAAAGTAGGCTTTAAAGCCAGGCTCAGGGGCTTTGGAGTAGAGCTAGGCTTTCAAAGTAGGCTTTAAAGCCAGGCTCAGGGGCTTCATACTGGAGCTAGGCTTTCAAAGTAGGCTTTAAAGTCAGGCTCAGGGGCTTCATATTGGAGCTAGGCTTTCAAAGTAGGCTTTAAAGCCAGGCTCAGGGGCTTCATACTGGAGCTAGGCTTTCAAAGTAGGCTTTAAAGCCAGGCTCAGAGGATTCATACTGGAGCTAGGCTTTAAAGTAGGCTTTAAAGCCAGGCTCAGGGGCTTCATACTAGAGCTAGGCTTCCAAAGTAGGCTTTAAAGCCAGGCTCAGGGGCTTCGGAGTAGAGCTAGGCTTTCAAAGTAGGCTTTAAAGCCAGGCTCAGGGGCTTCATACTGGAGCTAGGCTTCCAAAGTAGGCTTTAAAGCCAGGCTCAGGGGCTTCGGAGTAGAGCTAGGCTTTCAAAGTAGGCTTTAAAGCCAGGCTCAGGGGCTTCATACTGGAGCTTGGCTTTCAAAGTAGGCTTTAAAGTCAGGCTCAGGGGCTTCATACTGGAGCTAGGCTTTCAAAGTAGGCTTTAAAGCCAGGCTCAGGGGCTTCATACTGGAGCTAGGCTTTCAAAGTAGGCTTTAAAGCCAGGCTCAGGGGCTTCATACTGGAGCTAGGCTTTCAAAGTAGGCTTTAAAGCCACGCTCAGGGGCTTCGGAGTAGAGCTAGGCTTTCAAAGTAGGCTTTAAAGCCAGGCTCAGGGGCTTCATACTGGAGCTAGGCTTTCAAAGTAGGCTTTAAAGCCAGGCTCAGGGGCTTTGGAGTAGAGCTAGGCTTTCAAAGTAGGCTTTAAAGCCAGGCTCAGGGGCTTCATACTGGAGCTAGGCTTTCAAAGTAGGCTTTAAAGTCAGGCTCAGGGGCTTCATATTGGAGCTAGGCTTTCAAAGTAGGCTTTAAAGCCAGGCTCAGGGGCTTCATACTGGAGCTAGGCTTTCAAAGTAGGCTTTAAAGTCAGACTCAGGGGCTTCATACTGGAGCTAGGCTTTCAAAGTAGGCTTTAAAGCCAGGCTCAGGGGCTGCGGAGTAGAGCTAGGCTTTCAAAGTAGGCTTTAAAGCCAGGCTCAGGGGCTTCATACTCGAGCTAGGCTTTCAAAGTAGGCTTTAAAGCCAGGCTAAGGGGCTTCGGAGTAGAGCTAGGCTTTCAAAGTAGGCTTTAAAGCCAGGCTCAGGGGCTTCATACTGGAGCTAGGCTTTCAAAGAAGGCTTTAAAGCCAGGCTCAGGGGATTCATACTGGAGCTAGGCTTCCAAAGTAGGCTTTAAAGCCAGGTTCAGGGGCTTCAGAGTAGGGTTTCATACTGGAGCTAGGCTTTCAAAGTAGGCTTTAAAGCCAGGCTCAGGGGCTTCATACTGGAGCTAAGCTTCCAAAGTAGGCTTTAAAGCCAGGCTCAGGGGCTTCGGAGTAGAGCTAGGCTTTCAAAGTAGGCTTTAAAGCCAGGCTCAGGGGCTTCATACTGGAGCTAGGCTTTCAAAGTAGGCTTTAAAGTCAGGCTCAGGGGCTTCATACTGGAGCTAGGCTTTCAAAGTAGGCTTTAAAGCCAGGCTCAGGGGCTTCATACTGGAGCTGGGCTTTCAAAGTAGGCTTTAAAGCCAGGCTAAGGGGCTTCGGAGTAGAGCTAGGCTTTCAAAGTAGGCTTTAAAGCCAGGCTCAGGGGCTTCATACTGGAGCTAGGCTTTCAAAGAAGGCTTTAAAGCCAGGCTCAGGGGCTTCATACTGGAGCTAGGCTTTCAAAGTAGGCTTTAAAGCCAGGCTCAGGGGCTTCATACTGGAGCTAGGCTTTCAAAGTAGGCTTTAAAGCCAGGCTCAGAGGATTCATACTGGAGCTAGGCTTTAAAGTAGGCTTTAAAACCAGGCTCAGGTGCTTCATACTGGAGCTAGGCTTTAAAAGTAGGCTTTAAAGCCAGGCTCAGGGGCTTCATACTGGAGCTAGGCTTTCAAAGAAGGCTTTAAAGCCAGGCTCAGGGGCTTCATACTGGAGCTAGGCTTTAAAGTAGGCTTTAAAACCAGGCTCAGGTGCTTCATACTGGAGCTAGGCTTTCAAAGTAGGCATTAAAGCCAGGCTCAGGGGCTTCGGAGGAGAGCTAGGCTTTCAAAGTAGGCTTTAAAGCCAGGCTCAGGGGCTTCATACTGGAGCTAGGCTTTAAAGTAGGCTTTAAAGTCAGGCTCAGGGGCTTCATACTGGAGCTAGGCTTTCAAAGTAGGCTTTAAAGCCAGGCTCAGGGGCTTCATACTGGAGCTAGGCTTTCAAAGTAGGCTTTAAAGCCAGGCTCAGGGGCTTCATATTGGAGCTAGGCTTTCAAAGTAGGCTTTAAAGCCAGGCTCGGGGGCTTCATACTGGAGCTAGGCTTTCAAAGTAGGCTTTAAAGCCAGGCTCAGGGGCTTCATACTGGAGCTAGGCTTTCAAAGTAGGCTTTAAAGCCAGGCTCAGGGGCTTCATACTGGAGCTAGGCTTTCAAAGTAGGCTTTAAAGCCAGGCTCAGGGGCTTCGGAGTAGAGCTAGGCTTTCAAAGTAGGCTTTAAAACCAGGCTCAGGGGCTTCATACTGGAGCTAGGCTTCCAAAGTAGGCTTTAAAGCCAGGCTCAGGGGCTTCGGAGTAGAGCTAGGCTTTCAAAGTAGGCTTTAAAGCCAGGCTCAGGGGCTTCATACTGGAGCTAGGCTTTCAAAGTAGGCTTTAAAGTAGGGCTCAGGGGCTTCATACTGGAGCTAGGCTTTCAAAGTAGGCTTTAAAGCCAGGCTCAGGGGCTTCATACTGGAGCTAGGCTTTCAAAGTAGGCTTTAAAGCCAGGCTCAGGGGCTTCATACTGGAGCTAGGCTTTAAAGTAGGCTTTAAAACCAGGCTCAGGTGCTTCATACTGGAGCTAGGCTTTCAAAGTAGGCATTAAAGCCAGGCTCAGGGGCTTCGGAGGAGAGCTAGGCTTTCAAAGTAGGCTTTAAAGCCAGGCTCAGGGGCTTCATACTGGAGCTAGGCTTTAAAGTAGGCTTTAAAGTCAGGCTCAGGGGCTTCATACTGGAGCTAGGCTTTCAAAGTAGGCTTTAAAGCCAGGCTCAGGGGCTTCATACTGGAGCTAGGCTTTAAAGTAGGCTTTAAAGCCAGGTTCAGGGGCTTCATACTGGAGCTAGGCTTTCAAAGTAGGCTTTAAAGCCAGGCTCAGGGGCTTCATACTGGAGCTAGGCTTTCAAAGTAGGCTTTAAAGCCAGGCTCAGGGGCCTCATATTGGAGCTAGGCTTTCAAAGTAGGCTTTAAAGCCAGGCTCAGGGGCTTCATACTGGAGCTAGGCTTTCAAAGTAGGCTTTAAAGCCAGGCTCAGGGGCTTCATACTGGAGCTAGGCTTTCAAAGTAGGCTTTAAAGCCAGGCTCAGGGGCTTCATACTGGAGCTAGGCTTTCAAAGTAGGCTTTAAAGCCAGGCTCAGGGGCTTCGGAGTAGGGTTTCATACTCGAGCTCGGCTTTCAAAGTAGGCTTTAAAGCCAGGCTCAGGGACTTCATACTGGAGCTAGGCTTTCAAAGTAGGCTTTAAAGCCAGGCTCAGGGGCTTCATACTGGAGCTAGGCTTTCAAAGTAGGCTTTAAAGCCAGGCTCAGGGGCTTCGGAGTAGAGCTAGGCTTTCAAAGTAGGCTTTAAAGCCAGGCTCAGGGGCTTCATACTGGAGCTAGGCTTCCAAAGTAGGCTTTAAAGCCAGGCTCAGGGGCTTCGGAGTAGAGCTAGGCTTTCAAAGTAGGCTTTAAAGCCAGGCTCAGGGGCGTCATACCAGAGCTAGGCTTCCAAAGTAGGCTTTATAGACAGGCTCAGGGGCTTCAGAGTAGGGTTTCATACTGGAGCTCGGCTTTCAAAGTAGGCTTTAAAGCCAGGCTCAGGGGCTTCAAACTGGAGCTAGGCTTTCAAAGAAGGCTTTAAAGCCAGGCTCAGGGGCTTCATACTGGAGCTAGGCTTTCAAAGTAGGCTTTAAAGCCAGGCTCAGGGGCTTCAGAGTAGAGCTAGGCTTTCAAAGTAGGCTTTAAAGCCAGGCTCAGGGGCTTCATACTGGAGCTAGGCTTTCAAAGTAGGCTTTAAAGTAGGGCTCAGGGGCTTCATACTGGAGCTAGGCTTTCAAAGTAGGCTTTAAAGCCAGGCTCAGGGGCTTCATACTGGAGCTAGGCTTTCAAAGTAGGCTTTAAAGCCAGGCTCAGGGGCTTCATACTGGAGCTAGGCTTTCAAAGTAGGCTTTAAAGCCAGGCTCAGGGGCTTCATACTGGAGCTAGGCTTAAAAAGTAGGCTTTAAAGCCAGACTCAGGGGCTTCAGAGTAGGGTTTCATACTGGAGCTAGGCTTTCAAAGTAGGCTTTAAAGCCAGGCTCAGGGGCTTCATACTGGAGCTAGGCTTTCAAAGTAGGCTTTAAAGCCAGGCTCAGGGGCTACATACTGGAGCTAGGCTTTCAAAGGAGGCTTTAAAGCCAGGCTCAGGGGCTTCATACTGGAGCTAGGCTTTCAAAGTAGGCTTTAAAGCCAGGCTCAGGGGCTTCATACTGGAGCTAGGCTTTCAAAGTAGGCTTTAAAGCCAGGCTCAGAGGCTTCATACTGGAGCTAGGCTTTCAAAGTAGGCCTTAAAGCCAGGCTCAGGGTCTTCATACTGGAGCTAGGCTTTCAAAGTAGGCTTTAAAGCCAGGCTCAGGGGCTTCATACTGGAGCTAGGCTTTCAAAGTAGGCTTTAAAGCCAGGCTCAGGGGCTTCGGAGTAGAGCTAGGCTTTCAAAGTAGGCTTTAAAGCCAGGCTCAGGGGTATCGGAGTAGAGCTACGCTTTCAAAGTAGGCTTTAAAGCCAGGCTCAGGGGCTTCATACTGGAGCTAGGCTTTCAAAGTAGGCTTTAAAGCCAGGCTCAGGGGCTTCATACTGGAGCTAGGCTTTCAAAGTAGGCTTTAAAGCCAGGCTCAGGGGCTTCATACTGGAGCTAGGCTTTCAAAGTAGGCTTTAAAGCCAGGCTCAGGGGCTTCATACTGGAGCTAGGCTTTCAAAGTAGGCTTTAAAGCCAGGCTCAGGGGCTTCAGAGTAGAGCTAGGCTTTCAAAGTAGGCTTTAAAGCTTGGCTCAGGGGCTTCATACTAGAGCTAGGCTTCCAAAGTAGGGTTTAAAGCCAGGTTCAGGGGCTCCAGAGTAGGGTTTCATACTGGAGCTAGGCTTTCAACGTAGGCTTTAAAGCCAGGCTCAGGGGCTTCATACTGGAGCTAGGCTTTCAAAGTAGGCTTTAAAGCCAGGCTCAGGGGCTTCGGAGTAGAGCTAGGCTTTCAAAGTAGGCTTTAAAGCCAGGCTCAGGGGCTTCATACTGGAGCTAGGCTTTCAAAGTAGGCTTTAAAGTCAGGCTCAGGGGCTTCATACTGGAGCTAGGCTTTCAAAGTAGGCTTTAAAGCCAGGCTCAGGGGCTTCAGAGTAGAGCTAGGCTTTCAAAGTAGGCTTTAAAGCCAGGCTCAGGGGCTTCATACTGGAGCTAGGCTTTCAAAGTAGGCTTTAAAGCCAGGCTCAGGGGCTTCGGAGTAGAGCTAGGCTTTCAAAGTAGGCTTTAAAGCCAGGCTCAGGGGCTTCATACTGGAGCTAGGCTTTCAAAGAAGGCTTTAAAGCCAGGCTCAGGGGCTTCGGAGTAGAGCTAGGCTTTCAAAGTAGGCTTTAAAGCCAGGCTCAGGGGCTTTAGAGTAGAGCTAGGCTTTCAAAGTAGGCTTTAAAGCCAGGCTCAGGGGCTTCATACTGGAGCTAGGCTTTCAAAGTAGGCTTTAAAGCCAGGCTCAGGGGCTTCATACTGGAGGTAGGCTTTCAAAGTAGGCTTTAAAGCCAGGCTCAGGGGCTTTGGAGTAGAGCTACGCTTTCAAAGTAGGCTTTAAAGCCAGGCTCAGGGGCTTCATACTGGAGTTAGGCTTTCAAAGTTGGCTTTAAAGCCAGGCTCAGGGGCTTCATACTGGAGCTAGGCTTCGAAAGTAGGCTTTAAAGCCAGGCTCAGGGGCTTCGGAGTAGAGCTAGGCTTTCAAAGTAGGCTTTAAAGCCAGGCTCAGGGGCTTTATACCAGAGCTAGGCTTCCAAAGTAGGCTTTATAGACAGGCTAAGGGGCTTCAGAGTAGGGTTTCATACTGGAGCTCGGCTTTCAAAGTAGGCTTTAAAGCCAGGCTCAGGGGCTTCATACTGGAGCTAGGCTTTCAAAGTAGGCTTTAAAGCCAGGCTCAGGGGCTTCATACTGGAGCTAGGCTTTCAAAGTAGGCTTTAAAGCCAGGCTCAGGGGCTTCATACTGGAGCTAGGCTTAAAAAGTAGGCTTTAAAGCCAGACTCAGGGGCTTCAGAGTAGGGTTTCATACTGGAGCTAGGCTTTCAAAGTAGGCTTTAAAGCCAGGTTCAGGGGCTTCAGAGTAGGGTTTCATACTAGAGCTAGGCTTTCAAAGTAGGCTTTAAAGCCAGGCTCAGGGGCTTCATACTGGAGCTAAGCTTCCAAAGTAGGCTTTAAAGCCAGGCTCAGGGGCTTCGGAGTAGAGCTAGGCTTTCAAAGTAGGCTTTAAAGCCAGGCTCAGGGGCTTCATACTGGAGCTAGGCTTTCAAAGTAGGCTTTAAAGTCAGGCTCAGGGGCTTCATATTGGAGCTAGGCTTCAAAGTAGGCTTTAAAGCCAGGCTCAGGGGCTTCATACTGGAGCTAGGCTTAAAAAGTAGGCTTTAAAGCCAGACTCAGGGGCTTCAGAGTAGGGTTTCATACTGGAGCTAGGCTTTCAAAGTAGGCTTTAAAGCCAGGCTCAGGGGCTTCATACTGGAGCTGGGCTTTCAAAGTAGGCTTTAAAGCCAGGCTAAGGGGCTTCGGAGTAGAGCTAGGCTTTCAAAGTAGGCTTTAAAGCCAGGCTCAGGGGCTTCATACTGGAGCTAGGCTTTCAAAGTAGGCTTTAAAGCCAGGCTCAGGGGCTTCATACTGGAGCTAGGCTTTCAAAGTAGGCTTTAAAGCCAGGCTCAGGGGCTTTTGAGCAGAGCTAGGCTTTCAAAGTAGGCTTTAAAGCCAGGCTCAGGGGCTTCATACTGGAGCTAGGCTTTCAAAGTAGGCTTTAAAGCCAGGCTCAGGGGCTTCATACTGGAGCTAGGCTTCCAAAGTAGGCTTTAAAGCCAGGCTCAGGGGCTTCGGAGTAGAGCTAGGGTTTCAAAGTAGGCTTTAAAGCCAGGCTCAGGGGCTTCATACTGGAGCTAGGCTTTCAAAGTAGGCTTTAAAGGCAGGCTCAGGGGCTTCGGGGAAGAGCTAGGCTTTCAAAGTAGGCTTTAAAGCCAGGCTCAGGGGCTTCATACTGGAGCTAAGCTTCCAAAGTAGGCTTTAAAGCCAGGCTCAGGGGCTTCGGAGTAGAGCTAGGCTTTCAAAGTAGGCTTTAAAGCCAGGCTCAGGGGCTTTAGAGTAGAGCTAGGCTTTCAAAGTAGGCTTTAAAGCCAGGCTCAGGGGCTTCATACTGGAGCTAGGCTTTCAAAGTAGGCTTTAAAGCCAGGCTCAGGGGCTTCATACTGGAGGTAGGCTTTCAAAGTAGGCTTTAAAGCCAGGCTCAGGGGCTTTGGAGTAGAGCTACGCTTTCAAAGTAGGCTTTAAAGCCAGGCTCAGGGGCTTCATACTGGAGCTAGGCTTTCAAAGTAGGCTTTAAAGCCAGGCTCAGGGGCTTCATACTGGAGCAAGGCTTTCAAAGTAGGCTTTAAAGCCAGGCTTAGGGGCTTCGGAGTAGAGCTAGGCTTTCAAAGTAGGCTTTAAAGCCAGGCTCAGGGGCTTCATACTGGAGCTAGGCTTCCAAAGTAGGCTTTAAAGCCAGGCTCAGGGGCTTCAGAGTAGGGTTTCATACTAGAGCTAGGCTTTCAAAGTAGGCTTTAAAGCCAGGCTCAGGGGCTTCATACTAGAGCCAGGCTTTCAAAGTAGGCTTTAAAGCCAGGCTCAGGGGCTTCATACTGGAGCTAGGCTTTCAAAGTAGGCTTTAAAGCCAGGCTCAGGGGCTTCGGAGTAGAGCTAGGCTTTCAAAGTAGGCTTTAAAGCCAGGCTCAGGGGCTTTAGAGTAGAGCTAGGCTTTCAAAGTAGGCTTTAAAGCCAGGCTCAGGGGCTTCATACTGGAGCTAGGCTTTCAAAGTAGGCTTTAAAGCCAGGCTCAGAGGATTCATACTGGAGCTAGGCTTTAAAGTAGGCTTTAGAACCAGGCTCAGGTGCTTCATACTGGAGCTAGGCTTTCAAAGTAGGCTTTAAAGCCAGGCTCAGGGGCTTCATACTGGAGCTAGGCTTTCAAAGTAGGCTTTAAAGCCAGGCTCAGGGGCTTCATACTGGAGCTAGGCTTTCAAAGTAGGCTTTAAAGCCAGGCTCAGGGGCTTCGGAGTAGAGCTAGGCTTTCAAAGTAGGCTTTAAAGCCAGGCTCAGGGGCTTCATACTGGAGCTAGGCTTTCAAAGTAGGCTTTAAAGCGAGGCTCAGGGGCTTCATACTGGAGCTGGGCTTTCAAAGTAGGCTTTAAAGCCAGGCTCAGGGACTTCGGAGTAGAGCTAGGCTTTCAAAGTAGGCTTTAAAGCCAGGCTCAGGGGCTTCATACTGGAGCTAGGCTTTCAAAGTAGGCTTTAAAGTCAGGCTCAGGGGCTTCATACTGGAGCTAGGCTTTCAAAGTAGGCTTTAAAGCCAGGCTCAGGGGCTTCAGAGTAGAGCTAGGCTTTCAAAGTAGGCTTTAAAGCCAGGCTCAGGGGCTTCATACTAGAGCTAGGCTTCCAAAGTAGGCTTTAAAGCCAGGTTCAGGGACTTCAGAGTAGGGTTTCATACTGGAGCTAGGCTTTCAAAGTAGGCTTTAAAGCCAGGCTCAGGGGCTTCATACTGGAGCTAGGCTTTCAAAGTAGGCTTTAAAGCCAGGCTCAGGGGCTTCGGAGTTGAGCTAGGCTTTCAAAGTAGGCTTTAAAGCCAGGCTCAGGGGCTTCATACTGGAGCTTGGCTTTCAAAGTAGGCTTTAAAGTCAGGCTCAGGGGATTCATACTGGAGCTAGGCTTTCAAAGTAGGCTTTAAAGCCAGGCTCAGGGGCTTCATACTGGAGCTAGGCTTTCAAAGTAGGCTTTAAAGCCAGGCTCAGGGGCTTCATACTGGAGCTAGGCTTAAAAAGTAGGCTTTAAAGCCAGACTCAGGGGCTTCAGAGTAGGGTTTCATACTGGAGCTAGGCTTTCAAAGTAGGCTTTAAAGCCAGGCTCAGGGGCTTCATACTGGAGCTAGGCTTTCAAAGTAGGCTTTAAAGCCAGGCTCAGGGGCTACATACTGGAGCTAGGCTTTCAAAGGAGGCTTTAAAGCCAGGCTCAGGGGCTTCATACTGGAGCTAGGCTTTCAAAGTAGGCTTTAAAGCCAGGCTCAGGGGCTTCATACTGTAGCTAGGCTTTCAAAGTAGGCTTTAAAGCCAGGCTCAGAGGCTTCATACTGGAGCTAGGCTTTCAAAGTAGGCCTTAAAGCCAGGCTCAGGGTGTTCATACTGGAGCTAGGCTTTCAAAGTAGGCTTTAAAGCCAGGCTCAGGGGCTTCATACTGGAGCTAGGCTTTCAAAGTAGGCTTTAAAGCCAGGCTCAGGGGCTTCGGAGTAGAGCTAGGCTTTCAAAGTAGGCTTTAAAGCCAGGCTCAGGGGCTTCGGAGTAGAGCTAGGCTTTCAAAGTAGGCTTTAAAGCCAGGCTCAGGGGCTTCATACTGGAGCTAGGCTTTCAAAGTAGGCTTTAAAGCCAGGCTCAGGGGCTTCATACTGGAGCTAGGCTTTCAAAGTAGGCTTTAAAGTCAGGCTCAGGGGCTTCATACTGGAGCTAGGCTTTCAAAGTAGGCTTTAAAGCCAGGCTCAGGGGCTTCAGAGTAGAGCTAGGCTTTCAAAGTAGGCTTTAAAGCCAGGCTCAGGGGCTTCATACTAGAGCTAGGCTTCCAAAGTAGGCTTTAAAGCCAGGTTCAGGGGCTTCAGAGTAGGGTTTCATACTGGAGCTAGGCTTTCAAAGTAGGCTTTAAAGCCAGGCTCAGGGGCTTCATACTGGAGCTAGGCTTTCAAAATAGGCTTTAAAGCCAGGCTCAGGGGCTTTGGAGTAGAGCTAGGCTTTCAAAGTAGGCTTTAAAGCCAGGCTCACGGGCTTCATACTGGAGCAAGGCTTTCAAAGTAGGCTTTAAAGTCAGGCTCAGGGGCTTCATATTGGAGCTAGGCTTTCAAAGTAGGCTTTAAAGCCAGGCTCAGGGGCTTCATACTGGAGCTAGGCTTTCAAAGTAGGCTTTAAAGTCAGACTCAGGGGCTTCATACTGGAGCTAGGCTTTCAAAGTAGGCTTTAAAGCCAGGCTCAGGGGCTGCGGAGTAGAGCTAGGCTTTCAAAGTAGGCTTTAAAGCCAGGCTCAGGGGCTTCATACTCGAGCTAGGCTTTCAAAGTAGACTTTAAAGCCAGGCTAAGGGGCTTCGGAGTAGAGCTAGGCTTTCAAAGAAGGCTTTAAAGCCAGGCTCAGGGGCTTCATACTGGAGCTAGGCTTTCAAAGTAGGCTTTAAAGCCAGGCTAAGGGGCTTCGGAGTAGAGCTAGGCTTTCAAAGTAGGCTTTAAAGCCAGGCTCAGGGGCTTCATACTGGAGCTAGGCTTTCAAAGAAGGCTTTAAAGCCAGGCTCAGGGGCTTCATACTGGAGCTAGGCTTCCAAAGTAGGCTTTAAAGCCAGGCTCAGGGGCTTCGGAGTAGAGCTAGGCTTTCAAAGTAGGCTTTAAAGCCAGGCTCAGGGGCTTCATACTGGAGCTAGGCTTTCAAAATAGGCTTTAAAGGCAGGCTCAGGGGCTTAGGGGTAGAGCTAGGCTTTCAAAGTAGGCTTTAAAGCCAGGCTCAGGGGCTTCATACTGGAGCTAAGCTTCCAAAGTAGGCTTTAAAGCCAGGCTCAGGGGCTTCGGAGTAGAGCTAGGTTTTCAAAGTAGGCTTTAAAGCCAGGCTCAGGGGCTTCATACTGGAGCTAGGCTTTCAAAGTAGGCTTTAAAGTCAGGATCAGGGGCTTCATACTGGAGCTAGGCTTTCAAAGTAGGCTTTAAAGCCAGGCTCAGGGGCTTCATACTGGAGCTAGGCTTTCAAAGTAGGCTTTAAAGTCAGGCTCAGGGGCTTCATACTGGAGCTAGGCTTTCAAAGTAGGCTTTAAAGCCAGCCTCAGGGGCTTCATACTGGAGCTAGGCTTCATACTGGAGCTGGGCTTTCAAAGTAGGCTTTAAAGCCAGGCTCAGGGGCTTCGGAGTAGAGCTAGGCTTTCAAAGTAGGCTTTAAAGCCAGGCTCAGGGGCTTCAGAGTAGAGCTAGGCTTTCAAAGTAGGCTTTAAAGCCAGGCTCAGGGGCTTCATACTGGAGCTAGGCTTTCAAAGTAGGCTTTAAAGCCAGGCTCAGGGGCTTCATACTGGAGCTGGGCTTTCAAAGTAGGCTTTAAAGCCAGGCTAAGGGGCTTCGGAGTAGAGCTAGGCTTTCAAAGTAGGCTTTAAAGCCAGGCTCAGGGGCTTCATACTGGAGCTAGGCTTTCAAGCCAGGCTCAGGGGCTTCATACTGGAGCTAGGCTTTCAAAGTAGGCTTTAAAGCCAGGCTCAGGGGCTTCATACTGGAGCTAGGCTTTCAAAGTAGGCTTTAAAGCCAGGCTCAGGGGCTTCATACTGGAGCTGGGCTTTCAAAGTAGGCTTTAAAGCCAGGCTCAGGGGCGTCATACTGGAGCTAGGCTTTCAAAGTAGGCTTTAAAGTCAGGCTCAGGGGCTTCATACTGGAGCTAGGCTTTCAAAGTAGGCTTTAAAGCCAGGCTCAGGGGCTTCGGAGTAGAGCTAGGCTTTCAAAGAAGGCTTTAAAGCCAGGCTCAGGGGCTTCATACTGGAGCTAGGCTTTCAAAGTAGGCTTTAAAGCCAGGCTCAGGGGCTTCATACTGGAGCTGGGCTTTCAAAGTACGCTTTAAAGCCAGGCTCAGGGGCTTCGGAGTAGAGCTAGGCTTTCAAAGTAGGCTTTAAAGCCAGGCTCAGGGGCTTCATACTGGAGCTAGGCTTTCAAAGTAGGCTTTAAAGTCAGGCTCAGGGGCTTCATACTGGAGCTAGGCTTTCAAAGTAGGCTTTAAAGCCAGGCTCAGGGGCTTCAGAGTAGAGCTAGGCTTTCAAAGTAGGCTTTAAAGCCAGGCTCAGGGGCTTTAGAGTAGAGCTAGGCTTTCAAAGTAGGCTTTAAAGCCAGGCTCAGGGGCTTCATACTGGAGCTAGGCTTTCAAAGTAGGCTTTAAAGCCAGGCTCAGGGGCTTCATATTGGAGCTAGGCTTTCAAAGTAGGCTTTAAAGCCAGGCTCAGGGGCTTCATACTGGAGCTAGGCTTTCAAAGTAGGCTTTAAAGTCAGACTCAGGGGCTTTATACTGGAGCTAGGCTTTCAAAGTAGGCTTTAAAGCCAGGCTCAGGGGCTGCGGAGTAGAGCTAGGCTTTCAAAGTAGGCTTTAAAGCCAGGCTCAGGGGCTTCATACTCGAGCTAGGCTTTCAAAGTAGGCTTTAAAGCCAGGCTAAGGGGCTTCGGAGTAGAGCTAGGCTTTCAAAGTAGGCTTTAAAGCCAGGCTCAGGGGCTTCATACTGGAGCTAGGCTTTCAAAGAAGGCTTTAAAGCCAGGCTCAGGGGCTTCGGAGTAGAGCTAGGCTTTCAAAGTAGGCTTTAAAGCCAGGCTCAGGGGCTTCATACTTAAGCTAGGCTTTCAAAGTAGGCTTTAAAGCCAGGCTCAGGGGCTTCATACTGGAGCTAGGCTTTCAAAGTAGGCTTTAAAGCCAGGCTCAGGGGCTTCATACTGGAGCTTGGCTTTTAAAGTAGGCTTTAAAGTCAGGCTCAGGGGCTTCATACTGGAGCTAGGCTTTCAAAGTAGGCTTTAAAGCCAGGCTCAGGGGCTTCATACTGGAGCTAGGCTTTCAAAGTAGGCTTTAAAGCCAGGCTCAGGGGCTTCATACTGGAGCTAGGCTTTCAAAGTAGGCTTTAAAGCCACGCTCAGGGGCTTCGGAGTAGAGCTAGGCTTTCAAAGTAGGCTTTAAAGCCAGGCTCAGGGGCTTCATACTGGAGCTAGGCTTCCAAAGTAGGCTTTAAAGCCAGGCTCAGGGGCTTCATACTGGAGCTAGGCTTCCAAAATAGGCTTTAAAGCCAGGCTCAGGGGCTTCGGATTAGAGCTAGGCTTTCAAAGTAGGCTTTAAAGCCAGGCTCAGGGGCTTCATACTGGAGCTAGGCTTTCAAAGTAGGCTTTAAAGGCAGGCTCAGGGGCTTCGGGGTAGAGCTAGGCTTTCAAAGTGGGCTTTAAAGCCAGGCTCAGGGGCTTCATACTGGAGCTAGGCTTTCAAAGTTGGCTTTAAAGCCAGGCTCAGGGGCTTCATACTGGAGCTAGGCTTTCAAAGTAGGCTTTAAAGCCAGGCTCAGGGGCTTCGGAGTAGAGCTAGGCTTTCAAAGTAGGCTTTAAAGCCAGGCTCAGGGGCTTCATACTGGAGCTAGGCTTCCAAAGGAGGCTTTAAAGCCAGGCTCAGGGGCTTCGGAGTAGAGCTAGGCTTTCAAAGTAGGCTTTAAAGCCAGGCTCAGGGGCTTCATACTGGAGCTAGGCTTTCAAAGTAGGCTTTAAAGGCAGGCTCAGGGGCTTCGGGGTAGAGCTAGGCTTTCAAAGTAGGCTTTAAATCCAGGCTCAGGGGCTTCATACTGGAGCTAAGCTTCCAAAGTAGGCTTTAAAGCCAGGCTCAGGGGCTTCAGAGTAGAGCTAGGCTTTCAAAGTAGGCTTTAAAGCCAGGCTCAGGGGCTTCATACTGGAGCTAGGCTTTCAAAGTAGGCTTTAAAGGCAGGCTCAGGGGCTTTTGAGTAGAGCTAGGCTTTCAAAGTAGGCTTTAAAGCCAGGCTCAGGGGCTTCGGAGTAGAGCTAGGCTTTCAAAGTAGGCTTTAAAGTCAGGCTCAGGGGCTTCATACTGGAGCTAGGCTTTCAAAGTAGGCTTTAAAGCCAGGCTCAGCAGCTTCAGAGTAGAGCTAGGCTTTCAAAGTAGGCTTTAAAGCCAGGCTCAGGGGCTTCATACCAGAGCTAGGCTTCCAAAGTAGGCTTTAAAGCCAGGCTCAGGGGCTTTATACTGGAGCTAGGCTTTCAAAGTAGGCTTTAAAGCCAGGCTCAGAGGCTTCATACTGGAGCTAGGCTTTAAAGTAGGCTTTAAAGCCAGGCTCAGGGGCTTCATACTGGAGCTAGGCTTTCAAAGTAGGCTTTAAAGCCAGGCTCAGGGGCTTCATATTGGAGCTAGGCTTCCAAAGAAGGCTTTAAAGCCAGGCTCAGGGGCTTCAGAGTAGGGTTTCATACTGGAGCTAGGCTTTCAAAGTAGGCTTTAAAGCCAGGCTCAGGGGTTTCATACTGGAGCTAGGCTTTCAAAGTAGGCTTTAAAGCCAGGCTCAGGGGCTTCATACTGGAGCTAGGCTTTTAAAGTAGGCTTTAAAGCCAGGCTCAGGGGCTTCGGAGTAGAGCTAGGCTTTCAAAGTAGGCTTTAAAGCCAGGCTGAGGGGCTTCATACTGGAGCTGGGCTTTCAAAGTAGGCTTTAAAGCCAGGCTCAGGGGCTTCGGAGTAGAGCTAGGCTTTCAAAGTAGGCTTTAAAGCCAGGCTCAGGGGCTTCATACTGGAGCTAGGCTTTCAAAGTAGGCTTTAAAGTCAGGCTCAGGGGCTTCATACTGGAGCTAGGCTTTCAAAGTAGGCTTTAAAGCCAGGCTCAGGGGCTTCAGAGTAGAGCTAGGCTTTCAAAGTAGGCTTTAAAGCCAGGCTCAGGGGCTTCATACTGGAGCTAGGCTTTCAAAGTAGGCTTTAAAGCCAGGCTCAGAGGATTCATACTGGAGCTAGGCTTTAAAGTAGGCTTTAAAACCAGGCTCAGGTGCTTCATACTGGAGCTAGGCTTTCAAAGTAGGCTTTAAAGCCAGGCTCAGGGGCTTCATACTGGAGCTAGGCTTTCAAAGTAGGCTTTAAAGCCAGGCTCAGGGGCTTCATACTGGAGCTAGGCTTTCAAAGAAGGCTTTAAAGTCAGGCTCAGGGGCTTCATACTGGAGCTGGGCTTTCAAAGTAGGCTTTAAAGCCAGGCTCAGGGGCTTCGGAGTAGAGCTAGGCTTTCAAAGTAGGCTTTAAAGCCAGGCTCAGGTTTTTCATACTGGAGCTAGGCTTTCAAAGTAGGCTTTAAAGCGAGGCTCAGGGGCTTCATACTGGAGCTGGGCTTTCAAAGTAGGCTTTAAAGCCAGGCTCAGGGGCTTCATACTGGAGCTAGGCTTTCAAAGTAGGCTTTAAAGCCAGGCTCAGGGGCTTCATACTGGAGCTAGGCTTTCAAAGTAGGCTTTAAAGTCAGACTCAGGGGCTTCATACTGGAGCTAGGCTTTCAAAGTAGGCTTTAAAGCCAGGCTCAGGGGCTGCGGAGTAGAGCTAGGCTTTCAAAGTAGGCTTTAAAGCCAGGCTCAGGGGCTTCATACTCGAGCTAGGCTTTCAAAGTAGGCTTTAAAGCCAGGCTAAGGGGCTTCGGAGTAGAGCTAGGCTTTCAAAGTAGGCTTTAAAGCCAGGCTCAGGGGCTTCATACTGGAGCTAGGCTTTCAAAGTAGGCTTTAAAGCCAGGCTCAGGGGCTTCGGAGTAGAGCTAGGCTTTCAAAGAAGGCTTTAAAGCCAGGCTCAGGGGCTTCATACTGGAGCTAGGCTTTTAAAGTAGGCTTTAAAGCCAGGCTCAGGGGCTTCGGAGTAGAGCTAGGCTTTCAAAGTAGGCTTTAAAGCCAGGCTCAGGGGCTTCATACTGGAGCTAGGCTTTCAAAGTAGGCTTTAAAGCCAGCCTCAGGGGCTTCATACTGGAGCTAGGCTTTCAAAGAAGGCTTTAAAGCCAGGCTCAGGGGCTTCATACTGGAGCTGGGCTTTCAAAGTAGGCTTTAAAGCCAGGCTAAGGGGCTTCGGAGTAGAGCTAGGCTTTCAAAGTAGGCTTTAAAGCCAGGCTCAGGGGCTTCATACTGGAGCTAGGCTTTCAAAGAAGGCTTTAAAGCCAGGCTCAGGGGCTTCATACTGGAGCTAGGCTTTCAAAGTAGGCTTTAAAGCCAGGCTCAGGGGCTTCGGAGTAGAGCTAGGCTTTCAAAGTAGGCTTTAAAGCCAGGCTCAGGGGCTTCATACTGGAGCTAGGCTTTCAAAGTAGGCTTTAAAGCCAGGCTCAGGGGCTTCGGAGTAGAGCTAGGCTTTCAAAGTAGGCTTTAAAGCCAGGCTCAGGGGCTTCATACTGGAGCTAGGCTTTCAAAGTAGGCTTTAAAGCCAGGCTCAGGGGCTTCATACTGGAGCTAGGCTTTCAAAGTAGGCTTTAAAGCCAGGCTCAGGGGCTTCATACTGGAGCTAAGCTTCCAAAGTAGGCTTTAAAGCCAGGCTCAGGGGCTTCGGAGTAGAGCTAGGCTTTCAAAGTAGGCTTTAAAGCCAGGCTCAGGGGCTTCATACTGGAGCTAGGCTTTCAAAGTAGGCTTTAAAGGCAGGCTCAGGGGCTTCGGGGTAGAGCTAGGCTTTCAAAGTAGGCTTTAAAGCCAGGCTCAGGGGCTTCATACTGGAGCTAAGCTTCCAAAGTAGGCTTTAAAGCCAGGCTCAGGGGCTTCGGAGTAGAGCTAGGTTTTCAAAGTAGGCTTTAAAGCAAGGCTCAGGGGCTTCATACTGGAGCTAGGCTTTCAAAGTAGGCTTTAAAGTCAGGATCAGGGGCTTCATACTGGAGCTAGGCTTTCAAAGTAGGCTTTAAAGCCAGGCTCAGGGGCTTCATACTGGAGCTAGGCTTTCAAAGTAGGCTTTAAAGTCAGGCTCAGGGGCTTCAAACTGGAGCTAGGCTTTCAAAGTAGGCTTTAAAGCCAGCCTCAGGGGCTTCATACTGGAGCTAGGCTTTCAAAGAAGGCTTTAAAGCCAGGCTCAGGGGCTTCATACTGGAGCTGGGCTTTCAAAGTAGGCTTTAAAGCCAGGCTAAGGGGCTTCGGAGTAGAGCTAGGCTTTCAAAGTAGGCTTTAAAGCCAGGCTCAGGGGCTTCATACTGGAGCTAGGCTTTCAAAGAAGGCTTTAAAGCCAGGCTCAGGGGCTTCATACTGGAGCTAGGCTTTCAAAGTAGGCTTTAAAGCCAGGCTCAGGGGCTTTTGAGTAGAGCTAGGCTTTAAAGCCAGGCTCAGGGGCTTCATACTGGAGCTAGGCTTTCAAAGTAGGCTTTAAAGCCAGGCTCAGGGGCTTCATACTGGAGCTAGACTTTCAAAGTAGGCTTTAAAGCCAGGCTCAGGGGCTTCGGGGTAGAGCTAGGCTTTCAAAGTAGGCCTTAAAGCCAGGCTCAGGGGCTTCATACTGGAGCTAGGCTTCCAAAGTAGGCTTTAAAGCCAGGCTCAGGGGCTTCATACTGGAGCTAGGCTTTCAAAGTAGGCTTTAAAGCCAGGCTCAGGGGCTTCATACTGGAGCTAGGCTTTCAAAGTAGGCTTTAAAGCCAGGCTCAGGGGCTTCATACTGGAGCTAGGCTTTCAAAGTAGGCTTTAAAGCCAGGCTCAGGGGCTTCGGAGTAGAGCTAGGCTTTCAAAGTAGGCTTTAAAGCCAGGCTCAGGGGCTTCATACTGGAGCTAGGCTTTCAAAGTAGCCTTTAAAGTCAGGCTCAGGGGCTTCATACTGGAGCTAGGCTTTCAAAGTAGGCTTTAAAGCCAGGCTCAGGGGCTTCATACTGGAGCTAGGCTTTCAAAGTAGGCTTTAAAGTCAGGCTCAGGGGCTTCATACTGGAGCTAGGCTTTCAAAGTAGGCTTTAAAGCCAGCCTCAGGGGCTTCATACTGGAGCTAGGCTTTCAAAGAAGGCTTTAAAGCCAGGCTCAGGGGCTTCATACTGGAGCTGGGCTTTCAAAGTAGGCTTTAAAGCCAGGCTAAGGGGCTTCGGAGTAGAGCTAGGCTTTCAAAGTAGGCTTTAAAGCCAGGCTCAGGGGCTTCGGAGTAGAGCTAGGCTTTCAAAGTAGGCTTTAAAGCCAGGCTCAGGGGCTTCGGAGTAGAGCTAGGCTTTCAAAGTAGGCTTTAAAGCCAGGCTCAGGGGCTTCATACTGGAGCTAGGCTTTCAAAGTAGGCTTTAAAGCCAGGCTCAGGGGCTTCGGAGTAGAGCTAGGCTTTCAAAGTAGGCTTTAAAGCCAGGCTCAGGGGCTTCGGAGTAGAGCTAGGCTTTCAAAGTAGGCTTTAAAGCCAGGCTCAGGGGCTTCATACTGGAGCTAGGCTTTCAAAGTAGGCTTTAAAGCCAGGCTCAGGGGCTTCAAACTGGAGCTAGGCTTTCAAAGTAGGCTTTAAAGCCAGGCTCAGGGGCTTCATACTGGAGCTAGGCTTTCAAAGTAGGCTTTAAAGCCAGGCTCAGGGGCTTCGGAGTAGAGCTAGGCTTTCAAAGTAGGCTTTAAAGCCAGGCTCAGGGGCTTCATACTGGAGCTAGGCTTTCAAAGTAGGCTTTAAAGCCAGGCTCAGGGGCTTCGGAGTAGAGCTAGGCTTTCAAAGTAAGCTTTAAAGCCAGGCTCAGGGGCGTCATACCAGAGCTAGGCTTCCAAAGTAGGCTTTATAGACAGGCTCAGGGGCTTCAGAGTAGGGTTTCATACTGGAGCTCGGCTTTCAAAGTAGGCTTTAAAGTCAGGCTCAGGGGCTTCGGAGTAGAGCTAGGCTTCCAAAGTAGGCTTTAAAGCCAGGCTCAGGGGCTTCGGAGTAGAGCTAGGCTTTCAAAGTAGGCTTTAAAGCCAGGCTCAGGGGCTTCATACTGGAGCTAGGCTTTCAAAGTAGGCTTTAAAGGCAGGCTCAGGGGCTTCGGAGTAGAGCTAGGCTTTCAAAGTAGGCTTTAAAGCCAGGCTCAGGGGCTAAGGAGTAGAGCTAGGCTTTCAAAGTAGGCTTTAAAGCCAGGCTCAGGGGCTTCATACTGGAGCTAGGCTTTCAAAGTAGGCTTTAAAGTCAGGCTCAGGGGCTTCATACCAGAGCTAGGCTTCCAAAGTAGGCTTTATAGACAGGCTCAGGGGCTTCAGAGTAGGGTTTCATACTGGAGCTCGGCTTTCAAAGTAGGCTTTAAAGCCAGGCTCAGGGACTTCATACTGGAGCTAGGCTTTCAAAGTAGGCTTTAAAGCCAGGCTCAGGGGCTTCATACTGGAGCTAGGCTTTCAAAGTAGGCTTTAAAGCCAGGCTCAGGGGCTTCGGAGTAGAGCTAGGCTTTCAAAGTAGGCTTTAAAGCCAGGCTCAGGGGCTTCATACTGGAGCTAGGCTTCCAAAGTAGGCTTTAAAGCCAGGCTCAGGGGCTTCATACTGGAGCTAGGCTTTCAAAGTAGGCTTTAAAGCCAGGCTCAGGGGCTTCGGAGTAGAGCTAGGCTTTCAAAGTAGGCTTTAAAGCCAGGCTCAGGGGCTTCATACTGGAGCTAGGCTTCCAAAGTAGGCTTTAAAGCCAGGCTCAGGGGATTCATACTGTAGCTAGGCTTTCAAAGTAGGCTTTAAAGCCAGGCTCAGGGGCTTCAGACTGGAGCTAGGCTTCCAAAGTAGGCTTTAAAGCCAAGCTCAGGGGCTTCATAGTACGGTTTCATACTGGAGCTAGGCTTTCAAAGTCGGCTTTAAAGCCAGGCTCAGGGGCTTCATACTAGAGCTAGGCTTTCAAAGTAGGCTTTAAAGCCAGGCTCAGGGGCTTCGGAGTAGAGCTAGGCTTTCAAAGTAGGCTTTAAAGCAAGGCTCAGGGGCTTCATACTGGAGCTAGGCTTCCAAAGTAGGCTTTAAAGCCAGGCTCAGGGGCTTCGGAGTAGAGCTAGGCTTTCAAAGTAGGCTTTAAAGCCAGGCTCAGGGGCTTCATACCAGAGCTAGGCTTCCAAAGTAGGTTTGAAAGCCAGGCTCAGGGGCTTTATACTGGAGCTAGGCTTTCAAAGTAGGCTTTAAAGCCAGGCTCAGGGGCTTCGGAGTAGAGCTAGGCTTTCAAAGTAGGCTTTAAAGCCAGGCTCAGGGGCTTCATACTGGAGCTAGGCTTTCAAAGTAGGCTTTAAAGCCAGGCTCAGGGGCTTCGGGGTAGAGTTAGGCTTTCAAAGTAGGCCTTAAAGCCAGGCTCAGGGGCTTCATACTGGAGCTAGGCTTCCAAAGTAGGCTTTAAAGCCAGGCTCAGGGGCTTCATACTGGAGCTAGGCTTTCAAAGTAGGCTTTAAAGCCAGGCTCAGGGGCTTCATACTGGAGCTAGGCTTTCAAAGTAGGCTTTAAAGCCAGGCTCAGGGGCTTCATATTGGAGCTAGGCTTCCAAAGAAGGCTTTAAAGCCAGGCTCAGGGGCTTCAGAGTAGGGTTTCATACTGGAGCTAGGCTTTCAAAGTAGGCTTTAAAGCCAGGCTCAGGGGTTTCATACTGGAGCTAGGCTTTCAAAGTAGGCTTTAAAGCCAGGCTCAGGGGCTTCATACTGGAGCTAGGCTTTCAAAGTAGGCTTTAAAGCCATGCTCAGGGGCTTCATACTGGAGCTAGGCTTTCAAAGTAGGCTTTAAAGCCAGGCTCAGGGGCTTCGGAGTAGAGCTAGGCTTTCAAAGTAGGCTTTAAAGCCAGGCTCAGGGGCTTCATACCAGAGCTAGGCTTTCAAAGTAGGCTTTAAAGCCAGGCTCAGGGGCTTCATACTGGAGCTAGGCTTTCAAAGTAGGCTTTAAAGCCAAGCTCAGGGGCTTCATACTGGAGCTAGACTTTCAAAGTAGGCTTTAAAGCCAGGCTCAGGGTCTTCGGAGTAGAGCTAGGCTTTCAAAGTAGGATTTAACTTCAGGCTCAGGGGCTTCATACCAGAGCTAGGCTTCCAAAGTAGGCTTTATAGACAGGCTCAGGGGCTTCAGAGTAGGGTTTCATACTGGAGCTAGGCTTTCAAAGTAGGCTTTAAAGCCAGGCTCAGGGGCTTCATACTGGAGCTAGGCTTTCAAAGTAGGCTTTAAAGCCAGGCTCAGGGGCTTCATACTGGAGCTAGGCTTTCAAAGTAGGCTTTAAAGCCAGGCTCAGAGGATTCATACTGGAGCTAGGCTTTAAAGTAGGCTTTAAAACCAGGCTCAGGTGCTTCATACTGGAGCTAGGCTTTCAAAGTAGGCTTTAAAGCCAGGCTCAGGGGCTTCATACTGGAGCTAGGCTTTCAAAGTAGGCTTTAAAGCCAGGCTCAGGGGCTTCATACTGGAGCTAGGCTTTCAAAGAAGGCTTTAAAGTCAGGCTCAGGGGCTTCATACTGGAGCTAGGCTTTCAAAGTAGGCTTTAAAGCCAGGCTCAGGGGCTTTATACTGGAGCTAGGCTTTCAAAGTAGGCTTTAAAGCCAGGCTCAGAGGCTTCATACTGGAGCTAGGCTTTAAAGTAGGCTTTAAAGCCAGGTTCAGGGGCTTCATACTGGAGCTAGGCTTTCAAAGTAGGCTTTAAAGCCAGGCTCAGGGGCTTCATACTGGAGCTAGGCTTTCAAAGTAGGCTTTAAAGCCAGGCTCAGGGGCTTCATATTGGAGCTAGGCTTTCAAAGTAGGCTTTAAAGCCAGGCTCAGGGGCTTCATACTGGAGCTAGGCTTTCAAAGTAGGCTTTAAAGCCAGGCTCAGGGGCTTCATATTGGAGCTAGGCTTTCAAAGTAGGCTTTAAAGCCAGGCTCAGGGGCTTCATACTGGAGCTAGGCTTTCAAAGTAGGCTTTAAAGCCAGGCTCAGGGGCTTCGGAGTAGAGCTAGGCTTTCAAAGTAGGCTTTAAAGCCAGGCTCAGGGGCTTCATACTGGAGCTAGGCTTCCAAAGTAGGCTTTAAAGCCAGGCTCAGGGGCTTCGGAGTAGAGCTAGGCTTTCAAAGTAGGCTTTAAAGCCAGGCTCAGGGGCTTCATACTGGAGCTAGGCTTCCAAAGTAGGCTTTAAAGCCAATCTCAGGGGATTCATACTGTAGCTAGGCTTTCAAAGTAGGCTTTAAAGCCAGGCTCAGGGGCTTCAGACTGGAGCTAGGCTTCCAAAGTAGGCTTTAAAGCCAAGCTCAGGGGCTTCATAGTACGGTTTCATACTGGAGCTAGGCTTTCAAAGTAGGCTTTAAAGCCAGGCTCAGGGGCTTCAGAGTAGGGTTTCATACGGGAGCTAGGCTTTCAAAGTAGGCTTTAAAGCCAGGCTCAGGGGCTTCATACTGGAGCTAGGCTTTCAAAGTAGGCTTTAAAGCCAGGCTTAGGGGCTTCGGAGTAGAGCTAAGCTTTCAAAGTAGGCTTTAAAGCCAGGCTCAGGGGCTTCATACTGGAGCTAGGCTTCCAAAGTAGGCTTTAAAGCCAGGCTCAGGGGCTTCAGAGTAGGGTTTCATACTAGAGCTAGGCTTTCAAAGTAGGCTTTAAAGCCAGGCTCAGGGGCTTCATACTAGAGCCAGGCTTTCAAAGTAGGCTTTAAAGCCAGGCTCAGGGGCTTCATACTGGAGCTAAGCTTCCAAAGTAGGCTTTAAAGCCAGGCTCAGGGGCTTCGGAGTAGAGCTAGGCTTTCAAAGTAGGCTTTAAAGCCAGGCTCAGGGGCTTCATACTGGAGCTAGGCTTTCAAAGTAGGCTTTAAAGCCAGGCTAAGGGGCTTCGGAGTAGAGCTAGGCTTTCAAAGTAGGCTTTAAAGCCAGGCTCAGGGGCTTCATACTGGAGCTAGGCTTTCAAAGAAGGCTTTAAAGCCAGGCTCAGGGGCTTCATACTGGAGCTAGGCTTCAAAAGTAGGCTTTAAAGCCAGGCTCAGGGGTTTCGGAGTAGAGCTAGGCTTTCAAAGTAGGCTTTAAAGCCAGGCTCAGGGGCTTCATACTGGAGCTAGGCTTTCAAAGTAGGCTTTAAAGCCAGGCTAAGGGGCTTCGGAGTAGAGCTAGGCTTTCAAAGTAGGCTTTAAAGCCAGGCTCAGGGGCTTCATACTGGAGCTAGGCTTTCAAAGAAGGCTTTAAAGCCAGGCTCAGGGGCTTCATACTGGAGCTAGGCTTCCAAAGTAGGCTTTAAAGCCAGGCTCAGGGGCTTCGGAGTAGAGCTAGGCTTTCAAAGTAGGCTTTAAAGCCAGGCTCAGGGGCTTCATACTGGAGCTAGGCTTTCAAAGTAGGCTTTAAAGGCAGGCTCAGGGGCTTCGGGGTAGAGCTAGGCTTTCAAAGTAGGCTTTAAAGCCAGGCTCAGGGGCTTCATACTGGAGCTAAGCTTCCAAAGTAGGCTTTAAAGCCAGGCTCAGGGGCTTCCGAGTAGAGCTAGGTTTTCAAAGTAGGCTTTAAAGCCAGGCTCAGGGGCTTCATACTGGAGCTAGGCTTTCAAAGTAGGCTTTAAAGTCAGGATCAGGGGCTTCATACTGGAGCTAGGCTTTCAAAGTAGGCTTTAAAGCCAGGCTCAGGGGCTTCATACTGGAGCTAGGCTTTCAAAGTAGGCTTTAAAGTCAGGCTCAGGGGCTTCATACTGGAGCTAGGCTTTCAAAGTAGGCTTTAAAGCCAGCCTCAGGGGCTTCATACTGGAGCTAGGCTTTCAAAGAAGGCTTTAAAGCCAGGCTCAGGGGCTTCATACTGGAGCTGGGCTTTCAAAGTAGGCTTTAAAGCCAGGCTCAGGGGCTTCGGAGTAGAGCTAGGCTTTCAAAGTAGGCTTTAAAGCCAGGCTCAGGGGCTTCGGAGTAGAGCTAGGCTTTCAAAGTAGGCTTTAAAGCCAGGCTCAGGGGCGTCATACCAGAGCTAGGCTTCCAAAGTAGGCTTTATAGACAGGCTCAGGGGCTTCAGAGTAGGGTTTCATACTGGAGCTCGGCTTTCAAAGTAGGCTTTAAAGTCAGGCTCAGGGGCTTCATACTGGAGCTAGGCTTTCAAAGTAGGCTTTAAAGCCAGGCTCAGGGGCTTCGGAGTAGAGCTAGGCTTTCAAAGTAGGCTTTAAAGCCAGGCTCAGGGGCTTTAGAGTAGAGCTAGGCTTTCAAAGTAGGCTTTAAAGCCAGGCTCAGGGGCTTCATACTGGAGCTAGGCTTTCAAAGTAGGCTTTAAAGCCAGGCTCAGGGGCTTCATACTGGAGGTAGGCTTTCAAAGTAGGCTTTAAAGCCAGGCTCAGGGGCTTTGGAGTAGAGCTACGCTTTCAAAGTAGGCTTTAAAGCCAGGCTCAGGGGCTTCATACTGGAGCTAGGCTTTCAAAGTAGGCTTTAAAGCCAGGCTCAGGGGCTTCATACTGGAGCGAGGCTTTCAAAGTAGGCTTTAAAGCCAGGCTTAGGGGCTTCGGAGTAGAGCTAGGCTTTCAAAGTAGGCTTTAAAGCCAGGCTCAGGGGCTTCATACTGGAGCTAGGCTTCCAAAGTAGGCTTTAAAGCCAGGCTCAGGGGCTTCAGAGTAGGGTTTCATACTAGAGCTAGGCTTTCAAAGTAGGCTTTAAAGCCAGGCTCAGGGGCTTCATACTAGAGCCAGGCTTTCAAAGTAGGCTTTAAAGCCAGGCTCAGGGGCTTCATACTGGAGCTAGGCTTTCAAAGTAGGCTTTAAAGCCAGGCTCAGGGGCTTCGGAGTAGAGCTAGGCTTTCAAAGTAGGCTTTAAAGCCAGGCTCAGGGGCTTCATACTGGGGCTAGGCTTTCAAAGTAGGCTTTATAGTCAGGCTCAGGGGCTTCATACTGGAGCTAGGCTTTCAAAGTAGGCTTTAAAGCCAGGCTCAGGGGCTTCATACTGGAGCTAGGCTTTCAAAGTAGGCTTTAAAGCCAGGCTCCGGGGCTTCATACTGGAGCTAGGCTTTCAAAGTCTGCTTTAAAGCCAGGCTCAGGGGCTTCGGAGTAGAGCTAGGCTTTCAAAGTAGGCTTTAAAGCCAGGCTCAGGGGCTTCATACTGGAGCTAGGCTTCCAAAGTAGGCTTTAAAGCCAGTCTCAGGGGATTCATACTGTAGCTAGGCTTTCAAAGTAGGCTTTAAAGCCAGGCTCAGGGGCTTCAGACTGGAGCTAGGCTTCCAAAGTAGGCTTTAAAGCCAAGCTCAGGGGCTTCATAGTACGGTTTCATACTGGAGCTAGGCTTTCAAAGTAGGCTTTAAAGCCAGGCTCAGGGGCTTCAGAGTAGGGTTTCATACGGGATCTAGGCTTTCAAAGTAGGCTTTAAAGCCAGGCTCAGGGGCTTCATACTGGAGCTAGGCTTTCAAAGTAGGCTTTAAAGCCAGGCTTAGGGGCTTCGGAGTAGAGCTAGGCATTCAAAGTAGGCTTTAAAGCCAGGCTCAGGGGCTTCATACTGGAGCTAGGCTTCCAAAGTAGGCTTTAAAGCCAGGCTCAGGGGCTTCAGAGTAGGGTTTCATACTAGAGCTAGGCTTTCAAAGTAGGCTTTAAAGCCAGGCTCAGGGGCTTCATACTAGAGCCAGGCTTTCAAAGTAGGCTTTAAAGCCAGGCTCAGGGGCTTCATACTGGAGCTAGGCTTTCAAAGTAGGCTTTAAAGCCAGGCTCAGGGGCTTCGGAGTAGAGCTAGGCTTTCAAAGTAGGCTTTAAAGCCAGGCTCAGGGGCTTCATACTGGGGCTAGGCTTTCAAAGTAGGCTTTATAGTCAGGCTCAGGGACTTCATACTGGAGCTAGGCTTTCAAAGTAGGCTTTAAAGCCAGGCTCAGGGGCTTCGGAGTAGAGCTAGGCTTTCAAAGTAGGCTTTAAAGCCAGGCTCAGGGGCTTCATACTGGAGCTAGGCTTCCAAAGTAGGCTTTAAAGCCAGTCTCATGGGATTCATACTGTAGCTAGGCTTTCAAAGTAGGCTTTAAAGCCAGGCTCAGGGGCTTCAGACTGGAGCTAGGCTTCCAAAGTAGGCTTTAAAGCAAAGCTCAGGGGCTTCATAGTACGGTTTCATACTGGAGCTAGGCTTTCAAAGTAGGCTTTAAAGCCAGGCTCAGGGGCTTCAGAGTAGGGTTTCATACGGGAGCTAGGCTTTCAAAGTAGGCTTTAAAGCCAGGCTCAGGGGCTTCATACTGGAGCTAGGCTTTCAAAGTAGGCTTTAAAGCCAGGCTTAGGGGCTTCGGAGTAGAGCTAGGCTTTCAAAGTAGGCTTTAAAGCCAGGCTCAGGGGCTTCATACTGGAGCTAGGCTTCCAAAGTAGGCTTTAAAGCCAGGCTCAGGGGCTTCAGAGTAGGGTTTCATACTAGAGCTAGGCTTTCAAAGTAGGCTTTAAAGCCAGGCTCAGGGGCTTCATACTAGAGCCAGGCTTTCAAAGTAGGCTTTAAAGCCAGGCTCAGGGGCTTCATACTGGAGCTAGGCTTTCAAAGTAGGCTTTAAAGCCAGGCTCAGGGGCTTCGGAGTAGAGCTAGGCTTTCAAAGTAGGCTTTAAAGCCAGGCTCAGGGGCTTCATACTGGGGCTAGGCTTTCAAAGTAGGCTTTATAGTCAGGCTCAGGGGCTTCATACTGGAGCTAGGCTTTCAAAGTAGGCTTTAAAGCCAGGCTCCGGGGCTTCATACTGGAGCTAGGCTTTCAAAGTAGGCTTTAAAGCCAGGCTCCGGGGCTTCATACTGGAGCTAGGCTTTCAAAGTAGGCTTTAAAGCCAGGCTCAGGGGCTTCGGAGTAGAGCTAGGCTTTCAAAGTAGGCTTTAAAGCCAGGCTCAGGGGCTTCATACTGGAGCTAGGCTTCCAAAGTAGGCTTTAAAGCCAGTCTCAGGGGATTCATACTGTAGCTAGGCTTTCAAAGTAGGCTTTAAAGCCAGGCTCAGGGGCTTCAGACTGGAGCTAGGCTTCCAAAGTAGGCTTTAAAGCCAAGCTCAGGGGCTTCATAGTACGGTTTCATACTGGAGCTAGGCTTTCAAAGTAGGCTTTAAAGCCAGGCTCAGGGGCTTCAGAGTAGGGTTTCATACGGGAGCTAGGCTTTCAAAGTAGGCTTTAAAGCCAGGCTCAGGGGCTTCATACTGGAGCTAGGCTTTCAAAGTAGGCTTTAAAGCCAGGCTTAGGGGCTTCGGAGTAGAGCTAGGATTTCAAAGTAGGCTTTAAAGCCAGGCTCAGGGGCTTCATACTGGAGCTAGGCTTCCAAAGTAGGCTTTAAAGCCAGGCTCAGGGGCTTCAGAGTAGGGTTTCATACTAGAGCTAGGCTTTCAAAGTAGGCTTTAAAGCCAGGCTCAGGGGCTTCATACTAGAGCCAGGCTTTCAAAGTAGGCTTTAAAGCCAGGCTCAGGGGCTTCATACTGGAGCTAGGCTTTCAAAGTAGGCTTTAAAGCCAGGCTTAGGGGCTTCGGAGTAGAGCTAGGATTTCAAAGTAGGCTTTAAAGTCAGGCTCAGGGGCTTCATACTGGAGCTAGGCTTTCAAAGTAGGCTTTAAAGCCAGGCTCAGGGGCTTCATACTGGAGCTAGGCTTTCAAAGTAGGCTTTAAAGCCAGGCTCAGGGGCTTCGGAGTAGAGCTAGGCTTTCAAAGTAGGCTTTAAAGCCAGGCTCAGGGGCTTCATACTGGAGCTAGGCTTTCAAAGAAGGCTTTAAAGCCAGGCTCAGGGGCTTCATACTGGAGCTAGGCTTTCAAAGTAGGCTTTAAAGCCAGGCTCAGGGGCTTCATACTGGAGCTAGGCTTTCAAAGTAGGCTTTAAAGCCAGGCTCAGGGGCTTCGGAGTTGAGCTAGGCTTTCAAAGTAGGCTTTAAAGCCAGGCTCAGGGGCTTCATACTGGAGCTTGGCTTTCAAAGTAGGCTTTAAAGTCAGGCTCAGGGGATTCATACTGGAGCTAGGCTTTCAAAGTAGGCTTTAAAGCCAGGCTCAGGGGCTTCATACTGGAGCTAGGCTTTCAAAGTAGGCTTTAAAGCCAGGCTCAGGGGCTTCATACTGGAGCTAGGCTTTCAAATTAGGCTTTAAAGCCAGGCTCAGGGGCTTCGGAGTAGAGCTAGGCTTTCAAAGTAGGCTTTAAAGCCAGGCTCAGGGGCTTCATACTGGAGCTAGGCTTCCAAAGTATGCTTTAAAGCCAGGCTCAGGGGCTTCGGAGTAGAGCTAGGCTTTCAAAGTAGGCTTTAAAGCCAGGCTCAGGGGCTTCATACCAGAGCTAGGCTTCCAAAGTAGGCTTTATAGACAGGCTCAGGGGCTTCAGAGTAGGGTTTCATACTGGAGCTCGGCTTTCAAAGTAGGCTTTAAAGCCAGGCTCAGGGGCTTCATACTGGAGCTAGGCTTTCAAAGTAGGCTTTAAAGCCAGGCTCAGGGGCTTCATACTGGAGTTAGGCTTTCAAAGTAGGCTTTAAAGCCAGGCTCAGGGGCTTCATACTGGAGCTAGGCTTAAAAAGTAGGCTTTAAAGCCAGACTCAGGGGCTTCAGAGTAGGGTTTCATACTGGAGCTAGGCTTTCAAAGTAGGCTTTAAAGCCAGGCTCAGGGGCTTCATACTGGAGCTAGGCTTTCAAAGTAGGCTTTAAAGCCAGGCTCAGGGGCTACATACTGGAGCTAGGCTTTCAAAGGAGGCTTTAAAGCCAGGCTCAGGGGCTTCATACTGGAGCTAGGCTTTCAAAGTAGGCTTTAAAGCCAGGCTCAGGGGCTTCATACTGTAGCTAGGCTTTCAAAGTAGGCTTTAAAGCCAGGCTCAGAGGCTTCATACTGGAGCTAGGCTTTCAAAGTAGGCCTTAAAGCCAGGCTCAGGGGCTTCGGAGTAGAGCTAGGCTTTCAAAGTAGGCTTTAAAGCCAGGCTCAGGGGCTTCATACTGGAGCTAGGCTTTCAAAGTAGGCTTTAAAGCCAGGCTCAGGGGCTTCATACTGGAGCTAGGCTTTCAAAGTAGGCTTTAAAGCCAGGCTCAGGGGCTTCATACTGGAGCTAGGCTTTCAAAGTAGGCTTTAAAGCCAGGCTCAGGGGCTTCGGAGTAGAGCTAGGCTTTCAAAGTAGGCTTTAAAGCCAGGCTCAGGGGCTTCATACTGGAGCTAGGCTTTCAAAGTAGGCTTTAAAGCCAGGCTCAGGGGCTTCATACTGGAGCTAGACTTTCAAAGTAGGCTTTAAAGCCAGGCTCAGGGTCTTCGGAGTAGAGCTAGGCTTTCAAAGTAGGCTTTAAAGCCAGGCTCAGGGGCTTCATACTGGAGCTGGGCTTTCAAAGTAGGCTTTAAAGTCAGGCTCAGGGGCTTCATACTGGAGCTAGGCTTTCAAAGTAGGCTTTAAAGCCAGGCTCAGGGGCTGCGGAGTAGAGCTAGGCTTTCAAAGTAGGCTTTAAAGCCAGGCTCAGGCGCTTCATACTGGAGCTAGGCTTCCAAAGTAGGCTTTAAAGCCAGGCTCAGGGGCTTCGGAGTAGAGCTAGGCTTTCAAAGTAGGCTTTAAAGCCAGGCTCAGGGGCTTCATACTGGAGCTAGGCTTTCAAAGTAGGCTTTAAAGGCAGGGTCAGGGGCTTCGGGGTAGAGCGAGGCTTTCAAAGTAGGCTTTAAAGCCAGGCTCAGGGGCTTCAGAGTAGAGCTAGGCTTTCAAAGTAGGCTTTAAAGCCAGGCTCAGGGGCTTCATACTGGAGCTAGGCTTTCAAAGTAGGCTTTAAAGCCAGGCTCAGGGGCTTCATACTGGAGCTAGGCTTTCAAAGTAGGCTTTAAAGCCAGGCTCAGGGTCTTCGGAGTAGAGCTAGGCTTTCAAAGTAGGCTTTAAAGGCAGGCTCAGGGGCTTCGGAGTAGAGCTAGGCTTTCAAAGTAGGCTTTAAAGCCAGGCTCAGGGGCTTCGGAGTAGAGCTAGGCTTTCAAAGTAGGCTTTAAAGCCAGGCTCAGGGGCTTCATACTGGAGCTAGGCTTTCAAAGTAGGCTTTAAAGTCAGGATCAGGGGCTTCATACTGGAGGTAGGCTTTCAAAGTAGGCTTTAAAGCCAGGCTCAGGGGCTTCATACTGGAGCTAGGCTTTCAAAGTAGGCTTTAAAGTCAGGCTCAGGGGCTTCATACTGGAGCTAGGCTTTCAAAGTAGGCTTTAAAGCCAGCCTCAGGGGCTTCATACTGGAGCTAGGCTTTCAAAGAAGGCTTTAAAGCCAGGCTCAGGGGCTTCATACTGGAGCTGGGCTTTCAAAGTAGGCTTTAAAGCCAGGCTCAGGGGCTTCGGAGTAGAGCTAGGCTTTCAAAGTAGGCTTTAAAGCCAGGCTCAGGGGCTTCGGAGTAGAGCTAGGCTTTCAAAGTAGGCTTTAAAGCCAGGCTCAGGGGCTTCATACTGGAGCTAGGCTTTCAAAGTAGGCTTTAAAGCCAGGCTCAGGGGCTTCATACTGGAGCTGGGCTTTCAAAGTAGGCTTTAAAGCCAGGCTAAGGGGCTTCGGAGTAGAGCTAGGCTTTCAAAGTAGGCTTTAAAGCCAGGCTCAGGGGCTTTTGAGTAGAGCTAGGCTTTCAAAGTAGGCTTTAAAGCCAGGCTCAGGGGCTTCATACCAGAGCTAGGCTTCCAAAGTAGGCTTTAAAGCCAGGCTCAGGGGCTTTATACTGGAGCTAGGCTTTCAAAGTAGGCTTTAAAGCCAGGCTCAGAGGCTTCATACTGGAGCTAGGCTTTAAAGTAGGCTTTAAAGCCAGGTTCAGGGGCTTCATACTGGAGCTCGGCTTTCAAAGTAGGCTTTAAAGCCAGGCTCAGGGGCTTCATACTGGAGCTAGGCTTTCAAAGTAGGCTTTAAAGCCAGGCTCAGGGGCTTCATACTGGAGCTAGGCTTTCAAAGTAGGCTTTAAAGCCAGGCTCAGGGGCTTCATACTGGAGCTAGGCTTAAAAAGTAGGCTTTAAAGCCAGACTCAGGGGCTTCAGAGTAGGGTTTCATACTGGAGCTAGGCTTTCAAAGTAGGCTTTAAAGCCAGGCTCAGGGGCTTCATACTGGAGCTAGGCTTTCAAAGTAGGCTTTAAAGCCAGGCTCAGGGGCTACATACTGGAGCTAGGCTTTCAAAGGAGGCTTTAAAGCCAGGCTCAGGGGCTTCATACTGGAGCTAGGCTTCCAAAGTAGGCTTTAAAGCCAGGCTCAGGGGCTTCATACTGGAGCTAGGCTTTCAAAGTAGGCTTTAAAGCCAGGCTCAGGGGCTTCGGAGTAGAGCTAGGCTTTCAAAGTAGGCTTTAAAGCCAGGCTCAGGGGCTTCATACCAGAGCTAGGCTTCCAAAGTAGGTTTGAAAGCCAGGCTCAGGGGCTTTATACTGGAGCTAGGCTTCCAAAGTAGGCTTTAAAGCCAGGCTCAGGGGCTTCGGAGTAGAGCTAGGCTTTCAAAGTAGGCTTTAAAGCCAGGCTCAGGGGCTTCATACTGGAGCTAGGCTTCCAAAGTAGGCTTTAAAGCCAGGCTCAGGGGCTTCGGAGTAGAGCTAGGCTTTCAAAGTAGGCTTTAAAGCCAGGCTCAGGGGCGTCATACCAGAGCTAGGCTTCCAAAGTAGGCTTTATAGACAGGCTCAGGGGCTTCAGAGTAGGGTTTCATACTGGAGCTCGGCTTTCAAAGTAGGCTTTAAAGCCAGGCTCAGGGGCTTCATACTGGAGCTAGGCTTTCAAAGTAGGCTTTAAAGTCAGGCTCAGGGGCTTCATATTGGAGCTAGGCTTCAAAGTAGGCTTTAAAGCCAGGCTCAGGGGCTTCATACTGGAGCTAGGCTTTCAAAGTAGGCTTTAAAGTCAGACTCAGGGGCTTCATACTGGAGCTAGGCTTTCAAAGTAGGCTTTAAAGCCAGGCTCAGGGGCTGCGGAGTAGAGCTAGGCTTTCAAAGTAGGCTTTAAAGCCAGGCTCAGGGGCTTCATACTTAAGCTAGGCTTTCAAAGTAGGCTTTAAAGCCAGGCTCAGGGGCTTCATACTGGAGGTAGGCTTTCAAAGTAGGCATTAAAGCCAGGCTCAGGGGCTTCGGAGGAGAGCTAGGCTTTCAAAGTAGGCTTTAAAGCCAGGCTCAGGGGCTTCATACTGGAGCTAGGCTTTCAAAGTAGGCTTTAAAGCCAGGCTCAGGGGCTTCATACTGGAGCTAGGCTTTCAAAGTAGGCTTTAAAGCCAGGCTCAGGGGCTACATACTGGAGCTAGGCTTTCAAAGGAGGCTTTAAAGCCAGGCTCAGGGGCTTCATACTGGAGCTAGGCTTCCAAAGTAGGCTTTAAAGCCAGGCTCAGGGGCTTCATACTGGAGCTAGGCTTTCAAAGTAGGCTTTAAAGCCAGGCTCAGGGGCTTCATACTGGAGCTAGGCTTTCAAAGTAGGCCTTAAAGCCAGGCTCAGGGGCTTCGGAGTAGAGCTAGGCTTTCAAAGTAGGCTTTAAAGCCAGGCTCAGGGGCTTCATACTGGAGCTAGGCTTTCAAAGTAGGCTTTAAAGCCAGGCTCAGGGGCTTCGGAGTAGAGCTAGGCTTTCAAAGTAGGCTTTAAAGCCAGGCTCAGGGGCTTCAGAGTAGAGCTAGGCTTCCAAAGAAGGCTTTAAAGCCAGGCTCAGGGGCTTCAGAGTAGGGTTTCATACTGGAGCTAGGCTTTCAAAGTAGGCTTTAAAGCCAGGCTCAGGGGTTTCATACTGGAGCTAGGCTTTCAAAGTAGGCTTTAAAGCCAGGCTCAGGGGCTTCATACTGGAGCTAGGCTTTCAAAGTAGGCTTTAAAGCCATGCTCAGGGGCTTCATACTGGAGCTAGGCTTTCAAAGTAGGCTTTAAAGCCAGGCTCAGGGGCTTCGGAGTAGAGCTAGGCTTTCAAAGTAGGCTTTAAAGCCAGGCTCAGGGGCTTCATACTGGAGCTAGGCTTTCAAAGTAGGCTTTAAAGCCAGGCTCAGGGGCTTCGGAGTAGAGCTAGGCTTTCAAAGTAGGCTTTAAAGCCAGGCTCAGGGGCTTCGGAGTAGAGCTAGGCTTTCAAAGTAGGCTTTAAAGCCAGGCTCAGGGGCTTCATACTGGAGCTAGGCTTCCAAAGTAGGCTTTAAAGCCAGGCTCAGGGGCTTCGGAGTAGAGCTAGGCTTTCAAAGTAGGCTTTAAAGCCAGGCTCAGGGGCTTCATACCAGAGCTAGGCTTCCAAAGTAGGCTTTATAGACAGGCTAAGGGGCTTCAGAGTAGGGTTTCATACTGGAGCTCGGCTTTCAAAGTAGGCTTTAAAGCCAGGCTCAGGGGCTTCATACTGGAGCTAGGCTTTCAAAGTAGGCTTTAAAGCCAGGCTAAGGGGCTTCGGAGTAGAGCTAGGCTTTCAAAGTAGGCTTTAAAGCCAGGCTTAGGGGCTTCATACTGGAGCTAGGCTTTCAAAGAAGGCTTTAAAGCCAGGCTCAGGGGCTTCATACTGGAGCTAGGCTTCCAAAGTAGGCTTTAAAGCCAGGCTCAGGGGTTTCGGAGTAGAGCTAGGCTTTTAAAGTAGGCTTTACAGCCAGGCTCAGGGGCTTCATACTGGAGCTAGGCTTTCAAAGTAGGCTTTAAAGGCAGGCTCAGGGGCTTCGGGGTAGAGCTGGAGCTAGGCTTTCAAAGTAGGCTTTAAAGCCAGGCTCAGGGGCTTCATACTGGAGCTAGGCTTTCAAAGTAGGCTTTAAAGTCAGGCTCAGGGGCTTCATATTGGAGCTAGGCTTTCAAAGTAGGCTTTAAAGCCAGGCTCAGGGGCTTCATACTGGAGCTAGGCTTTCAAAGTAGGCTTTAAAGTCAGGCTCAGGGGCTTCATACTGGAGCTAGGCTTTCAAAGTAGACTTTAAAGCCAGGCTCAGGGGCTTCAGAGTAGAGCTAGGCTTTCAAAGTAGGCTTTAAAGCCAGGCTCAGGGGCTTGATACTGGAGCTAGGCTTTCAAAGTAGGCTTTAAAGCCAGGCTCAGGGGCTTCAGAGTAGGGTTTCATACGGGAGCTAGGCTTTCAAAGTAGGCTTTAAAGCCAGGCTCAGGGGCTTCATACTGGAGCTAGGCTTTAGAAGTAGGCTTTAAAGCCAGGCTCAGGGGCTTCATACTGGAGCTAGGCTTCCAAAGTAGGCTTTAAAGCCAGGCTCAGGGGCTGCGGAGTAGAGCTAGGCTTTCAAAGTAGGCTTTAAAGCCAGGCTCAGGGGCTTCATACTCGAGCTAGGCTTTCAAAGTAGGCTTTAAAGCCAGGCTCAGGGGCTTCATACTGGAGCTAGGCTTTCAAAGTAGGCTTTAAAGTCAGGCTCAGGGGCTTCATATTGGAGCTAGGCTTTCAAAGTAGGCTTTAAAGCCAGGCTCAGGGGCTTCATATTGGAGCTAGGCTTTCAAAGTAGGCTTTAAAGTCAGACTCAGGGGCTTCATACTGGAGCTAGGATTTCAAAGTAGGCTTTAAAGCCAGGCTCAGGGGCTGCGGAGTAGAGCTAGGCTTTCAAAGTAGGCTTTAAAGCCAGGCTCAGGGGCTTCATACTCGAGCTAGGCTTTCAAAGTAGGCTTTAAAGCCAGGCTAAGGGGCTTCGGAGTAGAGCTAGGCTTTCAAAGTAGGCTTTAAAGCCAGGCTCAGGGGCTTCATACTGGAGCTGGGCTTTCAAAGTAGGCTTTAAAGTCAGGCTCAGGGGCTTCATACTGGAGCTAGGCTTTCAAAGTAGGCTTTAAAGCCAGGCTCAGGGGCTGCGGAGTAGAGCTAGGCTTTCAAAGTAGGCTTTAAAGCCAGGCTCAGGGGCTTCATACTCGAGCTAGGCTTTCAAAGTAGGCTTTAAAGCCAGGCTCAGGGGCTTCGGAGTAGAGCTAGGCTTTCAAAGTAGGCTTTAAAGCCAGGCTCAGGGGCTTCATACTGGAGCTAGGCTTTCAAAGAAGGCTTTAAAGCCAGGCTCAGGGGATTCATACTGGAGCTAGGCTTTCAAAGTAGGCTTTAAAGCCAGGCTCAGGGGCTTTTGAGTAGAGCTAGGCTTTCAAAGTAGGCTTTAAAGCCGGGCTCAGGGAATTCATACTTAAGCTAGGCTTTCAAAGTAGGCTTTAAAGCCAGGCTCAGGGGCTTCGGAGTAGAGCTAGGCTTTCAAAGTAGGCTTTAAAGCCAGGCTCAGGGGCTTCATACTGGAGCTAGGCTTTCAAAGTAGGCTTTAAAGCCAGGCTCAGGGGCTTCATACTGGAGCTAGGCTTTCAAAGTAGGCTTTAAAGCCAGGCTCAGAGGATTCATACTGGAGCTAGGCTTTAAAGTAGGCTTTAAAACCAGGCTCAGGTGCTTCATACTGGAGCTAGGCTTTCAAAGTAGGCTTTAAAGCCAGGCTCAGGGGCTTCATACTGGAGCTAGGCTTTCAAAGTAGGCTTTAAAGCCAGGCTCAGGGGCTTCATACTGGAGCTAGGCTTTCAAAGTAGGCTTTAAAGTCAGGCTCAGGGGCTTCATACTGGAGCTAGGCTTTCAAAGTAGGCTTTAAAGCCAGGCTCAGGGGCTTCGGAGTAGAGCTAGGCTTTCAAAGTAGGCTTTAAAGCCAGGCTCAGGGTCTTCATACTGGAGCTAGGCTTTCAAAGTAGGCTTTAAAGCGAGGCTCAGGGGCTTCATACTGGAGCTGGGCTTTCAAAGTAGGCTTTAAAGCCAGGCTCAGGGGCTTCGGAGTAGAGCTAGGCTTTCAAAGTAGGCTTTAAAGCCAGGCTCAGGGGCTTCATACTGGAGCTAGGCTTTCAAAGTAGGCTTTAAAGTCAGGCTCAGGGGCTTCATACTGGAGCTAGGCTTTCAAAGTAGGCTTTAAAGCCAGGCTCAGGGGCTTCAGAGTAGAGCTAGGCTTTCAAAGTAGGCTTTAAAGCCAGGCTCAGGGGCTTCATACTAGAGCTAGGCTTCCAAAGTAGGCTTTAAAGCCAGGTTCAGGGGCTTCAGAGTAGGGTTTCATACTGGAGCTAGGCTTTCAAAGTAGGCTTTAAAGCCAGGCTCAGGGGCTTCATACTGGAGCTAGGCTTTCAAAGAAGGCTTTAAAGCCAGGCTCAGGGGATTCATACTGGAGCTAGGCTTTCAAAGTAGGCTTTAAAGCCAGGCTCAGGGGCTTTTGAGTAGAGCTAGGCTTTCAAAGTAGGCTTTAAAGGCAGGCTCAGGGGCTTCGGGGTAGAGCTAGGCTTTCAAAGTAGGCTTTAGAGCCAGGCTCAGGGGCTTCATACTGGAGCTAGGCTTTCAAAGTAGGCTTTAAAGCCAGGCTCAGGGGCTTCGGAGTAGAGCTAGGCTTTCAAAGTAGGCTTTAAAGCCAGGCTCAGGGGCTTCATACTGGAGCTAGGCTTCCAAAGTAGGCTTTAAAGCCAGGCTCAGGGGCTTCGGAGTAGAGCTAGGCTTTCAAAGTAGGCTTTAAAGCCAGGCTCAGGGGCTTCATACTGGAGCTAGGCTTCCAAAGTAGGCTTTAAAGCCAGGCTCAGGGGCTTCGGAGTAGAGCTAGGCTTTCAAAGTAGGCTTTAAAGCCAGGCTCAGGGGCTTCATACTGGAGCTTGGCTTTCAAAGTAGGCTTTAAAGTCAGGCTCAGGGGCTTCATACTGGAGCTAGGCTTTCAAAGTAGGCTTTAAAGCCAGGCTCAGGGGCTTCATACTGGAGCTAGGCTTTCAAAGTAGGCTTTAAAGCCAGGCTCAGGGGCTTTGGGGTAGAGCTAGGCTTTCAAAGTAGGCCTTAAAGCCAGGCTCAGGGGCTTCATACTGGAGCTAGGCTTCCAAAGTAGGCTTTAAAGCCAGGCTCAGGGGCTTCATACTGGAGCTAGGCTTTCAAAGTAGGCTTTAAAGCCAGGCTCAGGGGCTTCATACTGGAGCTAGGCTTTCAAAGTAGGCTTTAAAGCCAGGCTCAGGGGCTTCATACTGGAGCTAGGCTTTCAAAGTAGGCTTTAAAGCCAGGCTCAGGGGCTTCGGAGTAGAGCTAGGCTTTCAAAGTAGGCTTTAAAGCCAGGCTCAGGGGCTTCATACTGGAGCTAGGCTTTCAAAGTAGCCTTTAGAGTCAGGCTCAGGGGCTTCATACTGGAGCTAGGCTTTCAAAGTAGGCTTTAAAGCCAGGCTCAGGGGCTTCATACTGGAGCTAGGCTTTCAAAGTAGGCTTTAAAGTCAGGCTCAGGGGCTTCATACTGGAGCTAGGCTTTCAAAGTAGGCTTTAAAGCCAGGCTCAGGGGCTTCGGAGTAGAGCTAGGCTTTCAAAGTAGGCTTTAAAGCCAGGCTCAGGGGCTTCATACTGGAGCTAGGCTTTCAAAGTAGGCTTTAAAGCCAGGCTCAGGGGCTTCGGAGTAGAGCTAGGCTTTCAAAGTAGGCTTTAAAGCCAGGCTCAGGGGCTTCATACTGGAGCTAGGCTTTCAAAGTAGGCTTTAAAGCCAGGCTCAGGGGCTTCATACTGGAGCTAGGCTTTCAAAGTAGGCTTTAAAGCCAGGCTCAGGGGCTTCATATTGGAGCTAGGCTTCCAAAGAAGGCTTTAAAGCCAGGCTCAGGGGCTTCAGAGGAGGGTTTCATACTGGATTTAGGCTTTCAAAGTAGGCTTCAAAGCCAGGCTCAGGGGATTCATACTGGAGCTAGGCTTTCAAAGTAGGCTTTAAAGCCAGGCTCAGGGGCTTCGGAGTAGAGCTAGGCTTTCAAAGTAGGCTTTAAAGCCAGGCTCAGGGGCTTCATACTGGAGCTAGGCTTTCAAAGTAGGCTTTAAAGCCAGGCTCAGGGGCTTCGGAGTAGAGCTAGGCTTTCAAAGTAGGATTTAAAGCCAGGCTCAGGGGCTTCATACCAGAGCTAGGCTTCCAAAGTAGGCTTTATAGACAGGCTAAGGGGCTTCAGAGTAGGGTTTCATACTGGAGCTCGGCTTTCAAAGTAGGCTTTAAAGCCAGGCTCAGGGACTTCATACTGGAGCTAGGCTTTCAAAGTAGGCTTTAAAGCCAGGCTCAGGGGCTTCATACTGGAGCTAGGCTTTCAAAGTAGGCTTTAAAGCCAGGCTCAGGGGCTTCGGAGTAGAGCTAGGCTTTCAAAGTAGGCTTTAAAGCCAGGCTCAGGGGCGTCATACCAGAGCTAGGCTTCCAAAGTAGGCTTTATAGACAGGCTCAGGGGCTTCAGAGTAGGGTTTCATACTGGAGCTCGGCTTTCAAAGTAGGCTTTAAAGCCAGGCTCAGGGGCTTCATACTGGAGCTAGGCTTCCAAAGTAGGCTTTAAAGCCAGGCTCAGGGGATTCATACTGTAGCTAGGCTTTCAAAGTAGGCTTTAAAGCCAGGCTCAGGGGCTTCAGACTGGAGCTAGGCTTCCAAAGTAGGCTTTAAAGCCAAGCTCAGGGGCTTCATAGTACGGTTTCATACTGGAGCTAGGCTTTCAAAGTAGGCTTTAAAGCCAGGCTCAGGGGCTTCATACTAGAGCTAGGCTTTCAAAGTAGGCTTTAAAGCCAGGCTCAGGGGCTTCGGAGTAGAGCTAGGCTTTCAAAGTAGGCTTTAAAGCCAGGCTCAGGGGCTTCATACTGGAGCTAGGCTTCCAAAGTAGGCTTTAAAGCCAGGCTCAGGGGCTTCGGAGTAGGGTTTCATACTGGAGCTCGGCTTTCAAAGTAGGCTTTAAAGCCAGGCTCAGGGGCTTCATACTGGAGCTAGGCTTTAAAGTAGGCTTTAAAGTCAGGCTCAGGGGCTTCATACTGGAGCTAGGCTTTCAAAGTAGGCTTTAAAGCCAGGCTCAGGGGCTTCATACTGGAGCTAGGCTTTCAAAGTAGGCTTTAAAGCCAGGCTCAGGGGCTTCATATTGGAGCTAGGCTTTCAAAGTAGGCTTTAAAGCCAGGCTCAGGGGCTTCATACTGGAGCTAGGCTTTCAAAGTAGGCTTTAAAGCCAGGCTCAGGGGCTTCATACTGGAGCTAGGCTTTCAAAGTAGGCTTTAAAGCCAGGCTCAGGGGCTTCGGAGTAGAGCTAGGCTTTCAAAGTAGGCTTTAAAGCCAGGCTCAGGGGCTTCATACTGGAGCTAGGCTTCCAAAGTAGGCTTTAAAGCCAGGCTCAGGGGATTCATACTGTAGCTAGGCTTTCAAAGTAGGCTTTAAAGCCAGGCTCAGGGGCTTCAGACTGGAGCTAGGCTTCCAAAGTAGGCTTTAAAGCCAAGCTCAGGGGCTTCATAGTACGGTTTCATACTGGAGCTAGGCTTTCAAAGTAGGCTTTAAAGCCAGGCTCAGGGGCTTCATACTAGAGCTAGGCTTTCAAAGTAGGCTTTAAAGCCAGGCTCAGGGGCTTCGGAGTAGAGCTAGGCTTTCAAAGTAGGCTTTAAAGCCAGGCTCAGGGGCTTCGGAGTAGAGCTAGGCTTTCAAAGTAGGCTTTAAAGCCAGGCTCAGGGGCTTCATACTGGAACTTGGCTTTCAAAGTAGGCTTTAAAGTCAGGCTCAGGGACTTCATACTGGAGCTAGGCTTTCAAAGTAGGCTTTAAAGCCAGGCTCAGGGGCTTCATACTGGAGCTAGGCTTTCAAAGTAGGCTTTAAAGTCAGGCTCAGGGGCTTCATATTGGAGCTAGGCTTTCAAAGTAGGCTTTAAAGCCAGGCTCAGGGGCTTCATACTGGAGCTAGGCTTTCAAAGTAGGCTTTAAAGTCAGACTCAGGGGCTTCATACTGGAGCTAGGCTTTCAAAGTAGGCTTTAAAGCCAGGCTCAGGGGCTGCGGAGTAGAGCTAGGCTTTCAAAGTAGGCTTTAAAGCCAGGCTCAGGGGCTTCATACTCGAGCTAGGCTTTCAAAGTAGGCTTTAAAGCCAGGCTAAGGGGCTTCGGAGTAGAGCTAGGCTTTCAAAGTAGGCTTTAAAGCCAGGCTCAGGGGCTTCATACTGGAGCTAGGCTTTCAAAGAAGGCTTTAAAGCCAGGCTCAGGGGATTCATACTGGAGCTAGGCTTTCAAAGTAGGCTTTAAAGCCAGGCTCAGGGGCTTTTGAGTAGAGCTAGGCTTTCAAAGTAGGCTTTAAAGCCAGGCTCAGGGGCTTCATACTTAAGCTAGGCTTTCAAAGTAGGCTTTAAAGCCAGGCTCAGGGGCTTCGGAGTAGAGCTAGGCTTTCAAAGTAGGCTTTAAAGCCAGGCTCAGGGGCTTCATACTGGAGCTAGGCTTTCAAAGTAGGCTTTAAAGCCAGGCTCAGGGGCTTCATACTGGAGCTAGGCTTTCAAAGTAGGCTTTAAAGCCAGGCTCAGAGGATTCATACTGGAGCTAGGCTTTAAAGTAGGCTTTAAAACCAGGCTCAGGTGCTTCATACTGGAGCTAGGCTTTCAAAGTCGGCTTTAAAGCCAGGCTCAGGGGCTTCATACTGGAGCTAGGCTTTCAAAGTAGGCTTTAAAGCCAGGCTCGGGGGCTTCATACTGGAGCTAGGCTTTCAAAGTAGGCTTTAAAGCCAGGCTCAGGGGCTTCATACTGGAGCTAGGCTTTCAAAGTAGGCTTTAAAGCCAGGCTCAGGGGCTTCATACTGGAGCTAGGCTTTCAAAGTAGGCTTTAAAGCCAGGCTCAGGGGCTTCGGAGTAGAGCTAGGCTTTCAAAGTAGGCTTTAAAACCAGGCTCAGGGGCTTCATACTGGAGCTAGGCTTCCAAAGTAGGCTTTAAAGTCAGGCTCAGGGGCTTCATATTGGAGCTAGGCTTTCAAAGTAGGATTTAAAGCCAGGCTCAGGGGCTTCATACTGGAGCTAGGCTTTCAAAGTAGGCTTTAAAGTCAGACTCAGGGGCTTCATACTGGAGCTAGGCTTTCAAAGTAGGCTTTAAAGCCAGGCTCAGGGGCTGCGGAGTAGAGCTAGGCTTTCAAAGTAGGCTTTAAAGCCAGGCTCAGGGGCTTCATACTCGAGCTAGGCTTTCAAAGTAGGCTTTAAAGCCAGGCTAAGGGGCTTCGGAGTAGAGCTAGGCTTTCAAAGTAGGCTTTAAAGCCAGGCTCAGGGGCTTCATACTGGAGCTAGGCTTTCAAAGAAGGCTTTAAAGCCAGGCTCAGGGGATTCATACTGGAGCTAGGCTTCCAAAGTAGGCTTTAAAGCCAGGTTCAGGGGCTTCAGAGTAGGGTTTAATACTGGAGCTAGGCTTTCAAAGTAGGCTTTAAAGCCAGGCTCAGGGGCTTCATACTGGAGCTAAGCTTCCAAAGTAGGCTTTAAAGCCAGGCTCAGGGGCTTCGGAGTAGAGCTAGGCTTTCAAAGTAGGCTTTAAAGCCAGGCTCAGGGGCTATATACTGGAGCTAGGCTTTCAAAGTAGGCTTTAAAGTCAGGCTCAGGGGCTTCATATTGGAGCTAGGCTTTCAAAGTAGGCTTTAAAGCCAGGCTCAGGGGCTTCATATTGGAGCTAGGCTTTCAAAGTAGGCTTTAAAGTCAGACTCAGGGGCTTCATACTGGAGCTAGGCTTTCAAAGTAGGCTTTAAAGCCAGGCTCAGGGGCTGCGGAGTAGAGCTAGGCTTTCAAAGTAGGCTTTAAAGCCAGGCTCAGGGGCTTCATACTCGAGCTAGGCTTTCAAAGTAGGCTTTAAAGCCAGGCTAAGGGGCTTCGGAGTAGAGCTAGGCTTTCAAAGTAGGCTTTAAAGCCAGGCTCAGGGGCTTCATACTGGAGGTAGGCTTTCAAAGAAGGCTTTAAAGCCAGGCTCAGGGGATTCATACTGGAGCTAGGCTTTCAGAGTAGGCTTTAAAGCCAGGCTCAGGGGCTTTTGAGTAGAGCTAGGCTTTCAAAGTAGGCTTTAAAGCCAGGCTCAGGGGCTTCATACTTAAGCTAGGCTTTCAAAGTAGGCTTTAAAGCCAGGCTCAGGGGCTTCATACTGGAGCTAGGCTTTCAAAGTAGGCATTAAAGCCAGGCTCAGGGGCTTCGGAGGAGAGCTAGGCTTTCAAAGTAGGCTTTAAAGCCAGGCTCAGGGGCTTCATACTGGAGCTAGGCTTTAAAGTAGGCTTTAAAGTCAGGCTCAGGGGCTTCATACTGGAGCTAGGCTTTCAAAGTAGGCTTTAAAGCCAGGCTCAGGGGCTTCATACTGGAGCTAGGCTTTCAAAGTAGGCTTTAAAGCCAGGCTCAGGGGCTTCATATTGGAGCTAGGCTTTCAAAGTAGGCTTTAAAGCCAGGCTCAGGGGCTTCATACTGGAGCTAGGCTTTCAAAGCAGGCTTTAAAGCCAGGCTCAGGGGCTTCATACTGGAGCTAGGCTTTCAAAGTAGGCTTTAAAGCCAGGCTCAGGGGCTTCGGAGTAGAGCTAGGCTTTCAAAGTAGGCTTTAAAGCCAGGCTCAGGGGCTTCATACTGGAGCTAGGCTTTTAAAGTAGGCTTTAAAGCCAGGCTCAGGGGCTTCGGAGTAGAGCTAGGCTTTCAAAGTAGGCTTTAAAGCCAGGCTAAGGGGCTTCATACTGGAGCTAGGCTTTCAAAGTAGGTTTTAAAGGCAGGCTCAGGGGCTTCGGGGAAGAGCTAGGCTTTCAAAGTAGGCTTTAAAGCCAGGCTCAGGGGCTTCATACTGGAGCTAGGCTTCCAAAGTAGGCTTTAAAGCCAGGCTAAGGGGCTTCGGAGTAGAGCTAGGCTTTCAAAGTAGGCTTTAAAGCCAGGCTCAGAGGATTCATACTGGAGCTAGGCTTTAAAGTAGGCTTTAAAACCAGGCTCAGGTGCTTCATACTGGAGCTAGGCTTTCAAAGTAGGCTTTAAAGCCAGGCTCAGGGGCTTCATACTGGAGCTAGGCTTTCAAAGTAGGCTTTAAAGCCAGGCTCAGGGGCTTCATACTGGAGCTAGGCTTTCAAAGTAGGCTTTAAAGTCAGGCTCAGGGGCTTCATACTGGAGCTAGGCTTTCAAAGTAGGCTTTAAAGCCAGGCTCAGGGGCTTCGGAGTAGAGCTAGGCTTTCAAAGTAGGCTTTAAAGCCAGGCTCAGGGGCTTCATACTGGAGCTAGGCTTTCAAAGTAGGCTTTAAAGGCAGGCTCAGGGGCTTAGGGGTAGAGCTAGGCTTTCAAAGTAGGCTTTAAAGCCAGGCTCAGGGGCTTCATACTGGAGCTAAGCTTCCAAAGTAGGCTTTAAAGCCAGGCTCAGGGGCTTCGGAGTAGAGCTAGGTTTTCAAAGTAGGCTTTAAAGCCAGGCTCAGGGGCTTAATACTGGAGCTAAGCTTCCAAAGTAGGCTTTAAAGCCAGGCTCAGGGGCTTCATACTGGAGCTAGGCTTTCAAAGTAGGCTTTAAAGCCAGGCTCAGGGGCTTCATATTGGAGCTAGGCTTCCAAAGAAGGCTTTAAAGCCAGGCTCAGGGGCTTCAGAGTAGGGTTTCATACTGGAGCTCGGCTTTCAAAGTAGGCTTTAAAGCCAGGCTCAGGGGCTTCATACTGGAGCTAGGCTTTCAAAGAAGGCTTTAAAGCCAGGCTCAGGGGCTTCATACTGGAGCTAGGCTTTCAAAGTAGGCTTTAAAGTCAGGCTCAGGGGCTTCATACTGGAGCTAGGCTTTCAAAGTAGGCTTTAAAGCCAGGCTCAGGGGCTTCGGAGTAGAGCTAGGCTTTCAAAGTAGGCTTTAAAGCCAGGCTCAGGGGCTTCATACTGGAGCTAGGCTTTCAAAGTAGGCTTTAAAGCCAGGCTAAGGGGCTTCGGAGTAGAGCTAGGCTTTCAAAGTAGGCTTTAAAGCCAGGCTCAGGGGCTTCATACAGGAGCTAGGCTTTCAAAGAAGGCTTTAAAGCCAGGCTCAGGGGCTTCATACTGGAGCTAGGCTTCCAAAGTAGGCTTTAAAGCCAGGCTCAGGGGCTTCGGAGTAGAGCTAGGCTTTCAAAGTAGGCTTTAAAGCCAGGCTCAGGGGCTTCATACTGGAGCTAGGCTTTCAAAGTAGGCTTTAAAGCCAGGCTCAGGGGCTTCATACTGGAGCTAGGCTTTCAAAGTAGGCTTTAAAGCCAGGCTCAGGGGCTTCATACTGGAGCTAGGCTTTCAAAGTAGGCTTTAAAGTCAGGCTCAGGGGCTTCATACTGGAGCTAGGCTTTCAAAGTAGGCTTTAAAGCCAGCCTCAGGGGCTTCATATTGGAGCTAGGCTTTCAAAGAAGGCTTTAAAGCCAGGCTCAGGGGCTTCATACTGGAGCTGGGCTTTCAAAGTAGGCTTTAAAGCCAGGCTCAGGGGCTTCGGAGTAGAGCTAGGCTTTCAAAGTAGGCTTTAAAGCCAGGCTCAGGGGCTTCGGAGTAGAGCTAGGCTTTCAAAGTAGGCTTTAAAGCCAGGCTTAGGGGCTTCATACTGGAGCTAGGCTTTCAAAGTAGGCTTTAAAGCCAGGCTCAGGGGCTTCATACTGGAGCTAGGCTTTCAAAGTAGGCTTTAAAGCCAGGCTCAGGGGCTTCATACTGGAGCTGGGCTTTCAAAGTAGGCTTTAAAGCCAGGCTAAGGGGCTTCGGAGTAGAGCTAGGCTTTCAAAGTAGGCTTTAAAGCCAGGCTCAGGGGCTTCATACTGGAGCTAGGCTTTCAAAGAAGGCTTTAAAGCCAGGCTCAGGGGCTTCATACTGGAGCTAGGCTTTCAAAGTAGGCTTTAAAGCCAGGCTCAGGGGCTTTTGAGTAGAGCTAGGCTTTCAAAGTAGGCTTTAAAGCCAGGCTCAGGGGCTTCATACTGGAGCTAGGCTTTCAAAGTAGGCTTTAAAGCCAGGCTCAGGGGCTTCATACTGGAGCTAGGCTTCCAAAGTAGGCTTTAAAGCCAGGCTCAGGGGCTTCGGAGTAGAGCTAGGCTTTCAAAGTAGGCTTTAAAGCCAGGCTCAGGGGCTTCATACTGGAGCTAGGCTTTCAAAGTAGGCTTTAAAGGCAGGCTCAGGGGCTTCGGGGAAGAGCTAGGCTTTCAAAGTAGGCTTTAAAGCCAGGCTCAGGGGCTTCATACTGGAGCTAGGCTTCCAAAGTAGGCTTTAAAGCCAGGCTCAGGGGCTTCGGAGTAGAGCTAGGCTTTCAAAGTAGGCTTTAAAGCCAGGCTCAGGGGCGTCATACCAGAGCTAGGCTTCCAAAGTAGGCTTTATAGACAGGCTCAGGGGCTTCAGAGTAGGGTTTCATACTGGAGCTCGGCTTTCAAAGTAGGCTTTAAAGCCAGGCTCAGGGACTTCATACTGGAGCTAGGCTTTCAAAGTAGGCTTTAAAGCCAGGCTCAGGGGCTTCATATTGGAGCTAGGCTTTCAAAGTAGGCTTTAAAGCCAGGCTCAGGGGCTTCATACTGGAGCTAGGCTTTCAAAGTAGGCTTTAAAGCCAGGCTCAGGGGCTTCATACTGGAGCTAGGCTTTCAAAGTAGGCTTTAAAGCCAGGCTCAGGGGCTTCATACTGGAGCTAGGCTTTCAAAGTAGGCTTTAAAGCCAGGCTCAGGGGCTTCGGAGTAGAGCTAGGCTTTCAAAGTAGGCTTTAAAGCTAGGCTCAGGGGCTTCATACTGGAGCTAGGCTTCCAAAGTAGGCTTTAAAGCCAGGCTCAGGGGCTTCGGAGTAGAGCTAGCCTTTCAAAGTAGGCTTTAAAGCCAGGCTCAGGGGCGTCATACCAGAGCTAGGCTTCCAAAGTAGGCTTTATAGACAGGCTCAGGGGCTTCAGAGTAGGGTTTCATACTGGAGCTCGGCTTTCAAAGTAGGCTTTAAAGCCAGGCTCAGGGGCTTCATACTGGAGCTAGGCTTTCAAAGAAGGCTTTAAAGCCAGGCTTAGGGGCTTCATACTGGAGCTAGGCTTTCAAAGTAGGCTTTAAAGCCAGGCTCAGGGGCTTCATACTGGAGCTAGGCTTTCAAAGTAGGCTTTAAAGCCAGGCTCAGGGGCTTCGGAGTAGAGCTAGGCTTTCAAAGTAGGCTTTAAAGCCAGGCTCAGGGGCTTCATACTGGAGCTAGGCTTTCAAAGTAGGCTTTAAAGCCAGGCTAAGGGGCTTCGGAGTAGAGCTAGGCTTTCAAAGTAGGCTTTAAAGCCAGGCTCAGGGGCTTCGGAGTAGAGCTAGGCTTTCAAAGTAGGCTTTAAAGCCAGGCTCAGGGGCGTCATACCAGAGCTAGGCTTCCAAAGTAGGCTTTATAGACAGGCTCAGGGGCTTCAGAGTAGGGCTTCATACTGGAGCTCGGCTTTCAAAGTAGGCTTTAAAGTCAGGCTCAGGGGCTTCATACTGGAGCTAGGCTTTCAAAGTAGGCTTTAATGCCAGGCTCAGGGGCTTCGGAGTAGAGCTAGGCTTTCAAAGTAGGCTTTAAAGCCAGGCTCAGGGGCTTCATACTGGAGCTAGGCTTTCAAAGTAGGCTTTAAAGCGAGGCTCAGGGGCTTCATACTGGAGCTGGGCTTTCAAAGTAGGCTTTAAAGCCAGGCTCAGGGGCTTCGGAGTAGAGCTAGGCTTTCAAAGTAGGCTTTAAAGCCAGGCTCAGGGGCTTCATACTGGAGCTAGGCTTTCAAAGTAGGCTTTAAAGCCAGGCTCAGGGGCTTCATACTGGAGCTAGGCTTTCAAAGTAGGCTTTAAAGCCAGGCTCAGGGGCTGCGGAGTAGAGCTAGGCTTTCAAAGTAGGCTTTAAAGCCAGGCTCAGGGGCTTCATACTTAAGCTAGGCTTTCAAAGTAGGCTTTAAAGCCAGGCTCAGGGGCTTCATACTGGAGCTAGGCTTTCAAAGTAGGCATTAAAGCCAGGCTCAGGGGCTTCGGAGGAGAGCTAGGCTTTCAAAGTAGGCTTTAAAGCCAGGCTCAGGGGCTTCATACTGGAGCTAGGCTTTAAAGTAGGCTTTAAAGTCAGGCTCAGGGGCTTCATACTGGAGCTAGGCTTTCAAAGTAGGCTTTAAAGCCAGGCTCAGGGGCTTCATACTGGAGCTAGGCTTTCAAAGTAGGCTTTAAAGCCAGGCTCAGGGGCTTCATATTGGAGCTAGGCTTTCAAAGTAGGCTTTAAAGCCAGGCTCAGGGGCTTCATACTGGAGCTAGGCTTTCAAAGTAGGCTTTAAAGCCAGGCTCAGGGGCTTCATACTGGAGCTAGGCTTTCAAAGTAGGCTTTAAAGCCAGGCTCAGGGGCTTCATACTGGAGCTAGGCTTTCAAAGTAGGCTTTAAAGGCAGGCTCAGGGGCTTCGGGGTATAGCTAGGCTTTCAAAGTAGGCTTTAAAGCCAGGCTCAGGGGCTTCATACTGGAGCTAGGCTTTCAAAGTAGGCTTTAAAGCCAGGCTCAGGGGCTTCGGAGTAGAGCTAGGCTTTCAAAGTAGGCTTTAAAGCCAGGCTCAGGGGCTTCATACTGGAGCTAGGCTTCCAAAGTAGGCTTTAAAGCCAGGCTCAGGGGATTCATACTGTAGATAGGCTTTCAAAGTAGGCTTTAAAGCCAGGCTCAGGGGCTTCAGACTGAAGCTAGGCTTCCAAAGTAGGCTTTAAAGCCAAGCTCAGGGGCTTCATAGTACGGTTTCATACTGGAGCTAGGCTTTCAAAGTAGGCTTTAAAGCCAGGCTCAGGGGCTTCGGAGTAGAGCTAGGCTTTCAAAGTAGGCTTTAAAGCCAGGCTCAGGGGCTTCGGAGTAGAGCTAGGCTTTCAAAGTAGGCTTTAAAGCCAGGCTCAGGGGCTTCATACTGGAGCTAGGCTTTCAAAGAAGGCTTTAAAGCCAGGCTCAGGGGCTTCGGAGTAGAGCTAGGCTTTCAAAGTAGGCTTTAAAGCCAGGCTCAGGGGCTTTAGAGTAGAGCTAGGCTTTCAAAGTAGGCTTTAAAGCCAGGCTCAGGGGCTTCATACTGGAGCTAGGCTTTCAAAGTAGGCTTTAAAGCCAGGCTCAGGGGCTTCATACTGGAGCTAGGCTTTCAAAGTAGGCTTTAAAGCCAGGATCAGGGGCTTTTGAGTAGAGCTAGGCTTTCAAAGTAGGCTTTAAAGCCAGGCTCAGGGGCTTCATACTGGAGCTAGGCTTCCAAAGTAGGCTTTAAAGCCAGGCTCAGGGGCTTCAGAGTAGGGTTTCATACTAGAGCTAGGCTTTCAAAGTAGGCTTTAAAGCCAGGCTCAGGGGCTTCATACTAGAGCCAGGCTTTCAAAGTAGGCTTTAAAGCCAGGCTCAGGGGCTTCATACTGGAGCTAGGCTTTCAAAGTAGGCTTTAAAGCCAGGCTCAGGGGCTTCATACTGGAGCGAGGCTTTCAAAGTAGGCTTTAAAGCCAGGCTCCGGGGCTTCATACTGGAGCTAGGCTTTCAAAGTATGCTTTAAAGCCAGGCTCAGGGGCTTCGGAGTAGAGCTAGGCTTTCAAAGTAGGCTTTAAAGCCAGGCTCAGGGGCTTCATACTGGAGCTAGGCTTCCAAAGTAGGCTTTAAAGCCAGGCTCAGGGGCTTCAGAGTAGGGTTTCATACTAGAGCTAGGCTTTCAAAGTAGGCTTTAAAGCCAGGCTCAGGGGCTTCATACTGGAGCTAGGCTTTCAAAGGAGGCTTTAAAGCCAGGCTCAGGGGCTTCATACTGGAGCTAGGCTTTCAAAGTAGGCTTTAAAGCCAGGCTCAGGGGCTTCATACTGGAGCTAGGCTTTCAAAGTAGGCTTTAAAGCCAGGCTCAGCGGCTTCAGAGTAGAGCTAGGCTTTCAAAGTAGGCTTTAAAGCCAGGCTCAGGGGCTTCATACCAGAGCTAGGCTTCCAAAGTAGGCTTTAAAGCCAGGCTCAGGGGCTTTATACTGGAGCTAGGCTTTCAAAGTAGGCTTTAAAGCAAGGCTCAGAGGCTTCATACTGGAGCTAGGCTTTAAAGTAGGCTTTAAAGCCAGGTTCAGGGGCTTCATACTGGAGCTAGGCTTTCAAAGTAGGCTTTAAAGCCAGGCTCAGGGGCTTCATACTGGAGCTAGGCTTTCAAAGTAGGCTTTAAAGCCAGGCTCAGGGGCCTCATATTGGAGCTAGGCTTTCAAAGTAGGCTTTAAAGCCAGGCTCAGGGGCTTCATACTGGAGCTAGGCTTTCAAAGTAGGCTTTAAAGCCAGGCTCAGGGGCTTAATACTGGAGCTAGGCTTTCAAAGTAGGCTTTAAAGCCAGGCTCAGGGGCTTCATACTGGAGCTAGGCTTTCAAAGTAGGCTTTAAAGCCAGGCTCAGGGGCTTCATATTGGAGCTAGGCTTCCAAAGAAGGCTTTAAAGCCAGGCTCAGGGGCTTCAGAGTAGGGTTTCATACTGGAGCTAGGCTTTCAAAGTAGGCTTTAAAGCCAGGCTCAGGGGTTTCATACTGGAGCTAGGCTTTCAAAGTAGGCTTTAAAGCCAGGCTCAGGGGCTTCATACTGGAGCTAGGCTTTCAAAGTAGGCTTTAAAGCCATGCTCAGGGGCTTCATACTGGAGCTAGGCTTTCAAAGTAGGCTTTAAAGCCAGGCTCAGGGGCTTCGGAGTAGAGCTAGGCTTTCAAAGTAGGCTTTAAAGCCAGTCTCAGGGGCTTCATACCAGAGCTAGGCTTTCAAAGTAGGCTTTAAAGCCAGGCTCAGGGGCTTCGGAGTAGAGCTAGGCTTTCAAAGTAGGCTTTAAAGCCAGGCTCAGGGGATTCGGAGTAGAGCTAGGCTTTCAAAGTAGGCTTTAAAGCCAGGCTCAGGGGCTTCATACTGGAGCTAGGCTTTCAAAGAAGGCTTTAAAGCCAGGCTCAGGGGCTTCATACTGGAGCTAGGCTTTCAAAGTAGGCTTTAAAGCCAGGCTCAGGGGCTTTTGAGTAGAGCTAGGCTTTAAAAATAGGCTTTAAAGCCAGGCTCAGGGGCTTCATACTGGAGCTAGGCTTTCAAAGTAGGCTTTAAAGGCAGGGTCAGGGGCTTCGGGGTAGAGCTAGGCTTTCAAAGTAGGCTTTAAAGCCAGGCTCAGGGGCTTCGGAGTAGAGCTAGGCTTTCAAAGTAGGCTTTAAAGCCAGGCTCAGGGGCTTCATACTGGAGCTAGGCTTCCAAAGTAGGCTTTAAAGCCAGGCTCAGGGGCTTCGGAGTAGAGCTAGGCTTTCAAAGTAGGCTTTAAAGCCAGGCTCAGGGGCTTCATACTGGAGCTAGGTATGAAGCCCCTGAGCCTGGCTTTAAAGCCTACTTTGAAAGCCTAGCTCCAGTATGAAGCCCCTGAGCCTGGCTTTAAAGCCTACTTTGGAAGCCTAGCTCCAGTATGAAGCCCCTGAGCCTGGCTTTAAAGCCTACTTTGAAAGCCTAGCTCCAGTATGAAGCCCCTGAGCCTGGCTTTAAAGCCTACTTTGAAAGCCTAGCTCCAGTATGAAACCCTACTCTGAAGCCCCTGAGCCTGGCTTTAAAGCCTACTTTGGTAGCCTAGCTCCAGTATGAAGCCCCTGAGCCTGGCTTTAAAGCCTACTTTGAAAGCCTAGCTCTACTCCGAAGTCCCTGAGCCTGGCTTTAAAGCCAACTTTGAAAGCCTAGCTCCAGTATGAAGCCCCTGAGCCTGGCTTTAAAGCCTACTTTGAAAGCTGAGCTCCAGTATGAAGCCCCTGAGCCTGGCTTTAAAGCCTACTTTGAAAGCCTAGCTCTACTCCGAAGTCCCTGAGCCTGGCTTTAAAGCCTACTTTGAAAGCCTAGCTCCAGTATGAAGCCCCTGAGCCTGGCTTTAAAGCCTACTTTGAAAGCCTAGCTCCAGTATCAAGCCCCTGAGCCTGGCTTTAAAGCCTACTTTGAAAGCCTAGCTCCAGTATGAAACCCTACTCTGAAGCCCCTGAGCCTGGCTTTAAAGCCTACTTTGAAAGCCTAGCTCTACCCCGAAGCCCCTGAGCCTGGCTTTGAAGCCTACTTTGAAAGCCTTGCTCTACTCCGAAGCCCCTGAGCCTGGCTTTAAAGCCTACTTTGAAAGCCTAGCTCCAGTATGAAGCCCCTGAGCCTGGCTTTAAAGCCTACTTTGAAAGCCTAGCTCCAGTATGAAGCCCCTGAGCCTGGCTTTAAAGCCTACTTTGAAAGCCTAGCTCCAGTATGAAACCCTACTCTGAAGCCCCTGAGCCTGGCTTTAAAGCCTACTTTGGAAGCCTAGCTCCAGTATGAAGCCCCTGAGCCTGGCTTTAAAGCCTACTTTGAAAGCCTAGCTCTACCCCGAAGCCCCTGAGCCTGGCTTTAAAGCCTACTTTGAAAGCCTAACTCCAGTATGAAGCCCCTGAGCCTGGCTTTAAAGCCTACTTTGAAAGCCTAGCTCTACCCCGAAGCCCCTGAGCCTGGCTTTAAAGCCTACTTTGAAAGCCTAGCTCTACTCCGAAGCCCCTGAGCCTGGCTTTAAAGCCTACTTTGAAAGCCTAGCTCCAGTATGAAGCCCCTGAGCCTGGCTTTAAGGCCTACCTTGAAAGCCTAGCTCCAGTATGAAGCCCCTGAGCCTGGCTTTAAAGCCTACTTTGAAAGCGTAGCTCCAGTATGAAACCCTACTCTGGAGCCTCTGAGCCTGGCTTTAAAGCCTACTTTGGAAGCCTAGCTCCAGTATGAAGCCCCTGAGCCTGGCTTTAAAGCCTACTTTGAAAGCCTAGCTCTACCCCGAAGCCCCTGAGCCTGGCTTTAAAGCCTACTTTGAAAGCCTAGCTCCAGTATGAAGCCCCTGACCCTGGCTTTAAAGCCTACTTTGAAAGCCTAGCTCCAGTATGAAGCCCCTGAGCCTGGCTTTAAGGCCTACTTTGAAAGCCTAGCTCCAGTATGAAGCCCCTGAGCCTGGCTTTAAAGCCTATTTTGAAAGCGTAGCTCCAGTATGAAACCCTACTCTGAAGCCTCTGAGCCTGGCTTTAAAGCCTACTTTGGAAGCCTAGCTCCAGTATGAAGCCCCTGAGCCTGGCTTTAAAGCCTACTTTGAAAGCCTAGCTCTACCCCGAAGCCCCTGAGCCTGGCTTTAAAGCCTACTTTGAAAGCCTAGCTCCAGTATGAAGCCCCTGAGCCTGGCTTTAAAGCCTACTTTGAAAGCCTAGCTCTACTCCGAAGCCCCTGAGCCTGGCTTTAAAGCCTACTTTGAAAGCCTAGCTCCAGTATGAAGCCCCTGAGCCTGGCTTTAAAGCCTACTTTGAAAGCCTAGCTCAAGTATGAAGCCCCTGAGCCTGGCTTTAAAGCCTACTTTGAAAGCCTAGCTCTACTCCGAAGCCCCTGAGCCTGGCTTTAAAGCCTACTTTGAAAGCCTAGCTCCAGTATGAAACCCTACTCTGAAGCCCCTGAGCCTGGCTTTAAAGCCTACTTTGAAAGCCTAGCTCCAGTATGAAGCCCCTGAGCCTGGCTTTAAAGCCTACTTTTAAAGCCTAGCTCTACTCCGAAGCCCCTGAGCCTGGCTTTAAAGCCTACTTTGAAAGCCTAGCTCCAGTATGAAGCCCCTGAGCCTGACTTTAAAGCCTACTTTGAAAGCCTAGCTCCAGTATGAAGCCCCTGAGCCTGGCTTTAAAGCCTACTTTGAAAGCCTAGCTCTACTCCGAAGCCCCTGAGCCTGGCTTTAAAGCCTACTTTGAAAGCCTAGCTCTACTCCGAAGCCCCTGAGCCTGGCTTTAAAGCCTACTTTAAAAGCCTAGCTCCAGTATGAAGCCCCTGAGCCTGGCTTTAAAGCCTACTTTGAAAGCCTAGCTCCAGTATGAAGCCCCTGAGCCTGGCTTTAAAGCCTACTTTGAAAGCCTAGCTCCAGTATGAAGCCCCTGAGCCTGGCTTTAAAGCCTACTTTAAAAGCCTAGCTCCAGTATGAAGCCCCTGAGCCTGGCTTTAAAGCCTACTTTGAAAGCCTAGCTCCAGTATGAAGCCCCTGAGCCTGACTTTAAAGCCTACTTTGAAAGCCTAGCTTCAGTATGAAGCCCCTGAGCCTGGCTTTAAAGCCTACTTTGAAAGCCTAGCTCTACTCCGAAACCCCTGAGCCTGGCTTTAAAGCCTACTTTGAAAGCCTAGCTCCAGTATGAAGCCCCTGAGCCTGGCTTTAAAGCCTACTTTGAAAGCCTAGCTCCAGTATGATACCCTACTCTGAAGCCCCTGAGCCTGGCTTTAAAGCCTTCTTTGGAAGCCTAGCTCCAGTATGAAGCCCCTGAGCCTGGCTTTAAAGTCTACTTTGAAAGCCTCGCTCTACTCCGAAGCCCCTGAGCCTGGCTTTAAAGCCTACTTTGAAAGCCTAGCTACAGTATGAAGCCCCTGAGCCTGGCTTCAAAGCCTACTTTGAAAGCCTAGCTCTACTCCGAAGCCCCTGAGCCTGGCTTTAAAGCCTACTTTGAAAGCCTAGCTCTACCCCGAAGCCCCTGAGCCTGGCTTTAAAGCCTACTTTGAAAGCCTAGCTCCAGTATGAAGCCCCTGAGCCTGGCTTTAAAGCCTACTTTGAAAGCCTAGCTCTACTCCGAAGCCCCTGAGCCTGGCTTTAAAGCCTACTTTGAAAGCCTAGCTCCAGTATGAAGCCCCTGAGGCTGGCTTTAAAGCCTACTTTGAAAGCCTAGCTCCAGTATGAAACCCTACTCTGAAGCCCCTGAGCCCTGCTTTAAAGCCTACTTTGGAAGCCTAGCTCCAGTATGAAGCCCCTGAGCCTGGCTTTAAAGCCTACTTTGAAAGCCTACCTCTACCCCGAAGCCCCTGAGCCTGGCTTTAAAGCCTACTTTGAAAGCCTAGCTCCAGTATGAAGCCCCTGAGCCTGGCTTTAAAGCCTACTTTTAAAGCGTAGCTCTACTCCGAAGTCCCTGAGCCTGGCTTTAAAGCCTACTTTGAAAGCCTAGCTCCAGTATGAAACCCCTGAGCCTGCTCTAAAGCCTACTTTGAAAGCCTAGCTCCAGTATGAAACCCTATTCTGAAGCCCCTGAGCCTGGCTTTAAAGCCTACTTCGGAAGCCTAGCTCCAGTATGAAGCCCCTGAGCCTGGCTTTAAAGCCTACTTTGAAAGCCTAGCTCTACTCCGAAGCCCCTGAGACTGGCTTTAAAGCCTACTTTGAAAGCCTAGCTCTACTCCGAAGCCCCATAGCCTGGCTTTAAAGCCTACTTTGAAAGCCTAGCTCCAGTATGAAGCCCCTGAGCCTGGCTTTAAAGCCTACTTTGAAAGCCTAGCTCCAGTATGAAACCCTACTCTGAAGCCCCTGAGCCTGGCTTTAAAGCCTTATTTGAAAGCCTAGCTCTACCCCGAAGCCCGTGAGCCTGGCTTTAAAGCCTACTTTGAAAGCCTCGCTCCAGTATGAAGCCCCTGAGCCTGGCTTTAAAGCCTACTTTGAAACCCTAGCTCCAGTATGAAGCCCCTGAGCCTGGCTTTAAAGCCTACTTTGAAAGCCTAGCTCTACTCCGAAGTCCCTGAGCCTGGCTTTAAAGCCTACTTTGAAAGCCTAGCTCCAGTATCAAGCCCCTGAGCCTGGCTTTAAAGCCTACTTTGAAAGCCTAGCTCCAGTATCAAGCCCCTGAGCCTGGCTTTAAAGCCTACTTTGAAAGCCTAGCTCTACTCTGAAGCCCCTGAGCCTGGCTTTAAAGCCTACTTTGAAAGCCTAGCTCCAGTATGAAGCCCCTGGACCTGGCTTTAAAGCCTACTTTGAAAGCCTAGCTCTACTCCGAAGCCCCTGAGCCTGGCTTTAAAGCCGACTTTGAAAGCCTAGCTCCAGTATGAAGCCCCTGAGCCTGGCTTTAAATCCTACATTAAAGCCTAGCTCCAGTATGAAGCCCCTGAGCCTGGCTTTAAAGCCTACTTTGAAAGCCTAGCTCCAGTATGAAGCCCCTGAGCCTGGCTTTAAAGCCTACTTTGAAAGCCTAGCTCTACTCCGAAGCCCCTGAGCCTGGCTTTAAAGCCTACTTTGAAAGCCTAGCTCCAGTATGAAGCCCCTGAACCTGGCTTTAAAGCCTACTTTGAAAGCCTAGCTCCAGTATGAAGCCCCTGAGCCTGGCTTTAAAGCCTACTTTGAAAGCCTAGGTCCAGTATGAAACCCTACTCTGAAAACCCCTGAGCCTGGCTTTAAAGTCTACTTTGGAAGCCTAGTTCCAGTATGAAGCCCCTGAGCCTGGCTTTAAAGCCTACTTTGAAAGCCTAGCTCTACACCGAAGCCCCTGAGCCTGGCTTTAAAGCCTACTTTGAAAGCCTAGCTCCAGTATGAAGCCCCTGAGCCTGGCTTTAAAGCCTACTGTGAAAGCCTAGCTCCAGTATGAAGCCCCTGAGCCTGGCTTTAAAGCCTACTTTGAAAGCCTAGCTCCAGTATCAAGCCCCTGAGCCTGGCTTTAAAGCCTACTTTGAAAGCCTAGCTCCAGTATGAAGCCCCTGAACCTGGCTTTAAAGCCTACTTTGAAAGCCTAGCTCCAGTATGAAGCCCCTGAGCCTGGCTTTAAAGCCTACTTTGAAAGCCTAGCTCCAGTATGAAGCCCCTGAGCCAGGCTTTAAAGCCTACTTTGAAAGCCTAGCTCCAGTATGAAACCCTACTCTGAAGCCCCTGAGCCTGGCTTTAAAGCCTACTTTGGAAGCCTAGCTCCTGTATGAAGCCCCTGAGCCTGGCTTTAAAGCCTACTTTGAAAGCCTAGCTCTACTCCGAAGCCCCTGAGCCTGGCTTTAAAGCCTACTTTGAAAGCCTAGCTCTACTCCGAAGCCCCTGAGCCTGGCTTTAAAGCCTACTTTAAAAGCCTAGCTCCAGTATGAAGCCCCTGAGCCTGGCTTTAAAGCCTACTTTGAAAGCCTAGCTCCAGTATGAAGCCCCTGAGCCTGGCTTTAAAGCCTACTTTGAAAGCCTAGCTCCAGTATGAAGCCCCTGAGCCTGGCTTTAAAGCCTACTTTAAAAGCCTAGCTCCAGTATGAAGCCCCTGAGCCTGGCTTTAAAGCCTACTTTGAAAGCCTAGCTCCAGTATGAAGCCCCTGAGCCTGACTTTAAAGCCTACTTTGAAAGCCTAGCTTCAGTATGAAACCCCTGAGCTTGGCTTAAAGCCTACTTTGAAAGCCTAGCTCCAGTATGAAGCCCCTGAGCCTGACTTTAAAGCCTACTTTGAAAGCCTAGCTCCAGTATGAAGCCCCTGAGCCTGGCTTTAAAGCCTACTTTGAAAGCCTAGCTCCAGTATGAAACCCTACTCTGAAGCCCCTGAGCCTGGCTTTAAAGCCTACTTTGGAAGCCTAGCTCCAGTATGAAGCCCCTGAGCCTGGCTTTAAAGCCTACTTTGAAAGCCTAGCTCCAGTATGAAGCCCCTGAGCCTGGCTTTAAAGCCTACTTTGAAAGCCTAGCTCTACTCCAAAGCCCCTGAGCCTGGCTTTAAAGCCTACTTTGAAAGCCTAGCTCCAGTATGAAACCCTACTCTGAAGCCCCTGAGCCTGGCTTTAAAGCCTACTTTGGAAGCCTAGCTCCAGTATGAAGCCCCTGAGCCTGGCTTTAAAGCCTACTTTGAAAGCCTAGCTCTACTCCGAAGCCCCTGAGCCTGGCTTTAAAGCCTACTTTGAAAGCCTAGCTCCAGTATGAAGCCCCTGAGCCTGGCTTTAAAGCCTACTTTGAAAGCCGAGCTCCAGTATGAAGCCACTGAGCCTGGCTTTAAAGCCTACTTTGAAAGCCTAGCTCTACCCCGAAGCCCCTGAGCCTGGCTTTAAAGCCTACTTTGAAAGCCTTGCTCTACTCCGAAGCCCCTGAGCCTGGCTTTAAAGCCTACTTTGAAAGCCTTGCTCTACTCCGAAGCCCCTGAGCCTGGGTTTAAAGCCTACTTTGAAAGCCTAGCTCCAGTATGAAGCCCCTGAGCCTGGCTTTAAAGCCTACTTTGATAGCCTAGCTCTACCCCGAAGCCCCTGAGCCTGACTTTAAAGCCTACTTTGAAAGCCTCGCTCCAGTATGAAGCCCCTGAGCCTGGCTTTAAAGCCTACTTTGAAAGCCTACCTCCAGTATGAAGCCCCTGAGCCTGGTTTTAAAGCCTACTTTGAAAGCCTAGCTCCAGTATGAAACCCTACTCTGAAGCCCCTGAGCCTGGCTTTAAAGCCTACTTTGGAAGCCTAGCTCCAGTATGAAGCCCCTGAGCCTGGCATTAAAGCCTACTTTGAAAGCCTAGCTCTACCCCAAAGCCCCTGAGCCTGGCTTTAAAGCCTACTTTGAAAGCCTAGCTCCAGTATGAAGCCCCTGAGCCTGGCTTTAAAGCCTACTTTGAAAGCCTAGCTCTACTCCGAAGCCCCTGAGCCTGGCTTTAAAGCCTACTTTGAAAGCCTAGCTCCAGTATGAAGCCCCTGAGCCTGGCTTTAAAGCCTACTTTGAAAGCCTAGCTCTACTCCGAAGCCCCTGAGCCTGGCTTTAAAGCCTACTTTGAAAGCCTAGCTCTACTCCGAAGCCCCTGAGCCTGGCTTTAAAGCCTACTTTGAAAGCCTAGCTCCAGTATGAAGCCCCTGAGCCTGGCTTTAAAGCCTACTTTGAAAGCCTAGCTCAAGTATGAAGCCCCTGAGCCTGGCTTTAAAGCCTACTTTGAAAGCCTAGCTCCAGTATGAAACCCTACTCTGAAGCCCCTGAGCCTGGCTTTAAAGCCTACTTTGGAAGCCTAGCTCCAGTATGAAGCCCCTGAGCCTGGCTTTAAAGCCTACTTTGAAAGCCTAGCTCTACTCCGAAGCCCCTGAGCCTGGCTTTAAAGCCTACTTTGAAAGCCTAGCTCCAGTATGAAGCCCCTGAGCCTGGCTTTAAAGCCTACTTTGAAAGCCTAGCTCCAGTATGAAGCCCCTGAGCCTGGCTTTAAAGCCTACTTTGAAAGCCTAGCTCTACTCCGAAGCCCCTGAGCCTGGCTTTAAAGCCTACTTTGAAAGCCTAGCTCCAGTATGAAGCCCCTGAGCCTGGCTTTAAAGCCTACTTTGAAAGCCTAGCTCAAGTATGAAGCCCCTGAGCCTGGCTTTAAAGCCTACTTTGAAAGCCTAGCTCTACTCCGAAGCCCCTGAGCCTGGCTTTAAAGCCTACTTTGAAAGCCTAGCTCCAGTATGAAGCCCCTGAGCCTGACTTTAAAGCCTACTTTGAAAGCCTAGCTTCAGTATGAAACCCCTGAGCTTGGCTTAAAGCCTACTTTGAAAGCCTAGCTCCAGTATGAAGCCCCTGAGCCTGACTTTAAAGCCTACTTTGAAAGCCTAGCTCCAGTATGAAGCCCCTGAGCCTGGCTTTAAAGCCTACTTTGAAAGCCTAGCTCTACTCCGAAGCCCCTGAGCCTGGCTTTAAAGCCTACTTTGAAAGCCTAGCTCCAGTATGAAGCCCCTGAGCCTGGCTTTAAAGCCTACTTTGAAAGCCTAGCTCTACTCCGAAGCCCCTGAGCCTGGCTTTAAAGCCTACTTTGAAAGCCTAGCTCCAGTATGAAGCCCCTGAGCCTGGCTTTAAAGCCTACTTTGAAAGCCGAGCTCCAGTATGAAGCCACTGAGCCTGACTTTAAAGCCTACTTTGAAAGCCTAGCTCCAGTATGAAGCCCCTGAGCCTGGCTTTAAAGCCTACTTTGAAAGCCTAGCTCTACTCCGAAGCCCCTGAGCCTGGCTTTAAAGCCTACTTTGAAAGCCTAGCTCCAGTATGAAGCCCCTGAGCCTGGCTTTAAAGCCTACTTTGAAAGCCTAGCTCTACTCCGAAGCCCCTGAGCCTGGCTTTAAAGCCTACTTTGAAAGCCTAGCTCCAGTATGAAACCCTACTCTGAAGCCCCTGAGCCTGGCTTTAAAGCCTACTTTGAAAGCCTAGCTCCAGTATGAAGCCCCTGAGCCTGGCTTTAAAGCCTACTTTTAAAGCCTAGCTCTACTCCGAAGCCCCTGAGCCTGGCTTTAAAGCCTACTTTGAAAGCCTAGCTCCAGTATGAAGCCCCTGAGCCTGGCTTTAAAGCCTACTTTGAAAGCCTAGCTCTACTCCGAAGCCCCTGAGCCTGGCTTTAAAGCCTACTTTGAAAGCCTAGCTCTACTCCGAAGCCCCTGAGCCTGGCTTTAAAGCCTACTTTGAAAGCCTAGCTCCAGTATGAAGCCCCTGAGCCTGGCTTTAAAGCCTACTTTGAAAGCCTAGCTCCAGTATGAAGCCCCTGAGCTTAGCTTTAAAGCCTACTTTGAAAGCCTAGCTCCAGTATGAAGCCCCTGAGCCTGGCTTTAAAGCCTACTTTGAAAGCCTAGCTACAGTATGAAGCCCCTGAGCCTGGCTTTAAAGCCTGCTTTGAAAGCCTAGCTCCAGTATGAAGCCCCTGAGCCTGGCTTTAAAGCCTTCTTTGAAAGCCTAGCTCCAGTATGAAGCCCCTGAGCCTGCCTTTAAAGCCTACTTTGAAAGCCTAGCTCCAGTATGAAGCCCCTGAGCCTGGCTTTAAAGCCTACTTTGAAAGCCTAGCTCCAGTATGAAGCCCCTGAGCCTGGCTTTAAAGCCTACTTTGAAAGCGTAGCTCCAGTATGAAACCCTACTCTGAAGCCTCTGAGCCTGGCTTTAAAGCCTACTTTGGAAGCCTAGCTCCAGTATAAAGCCCCTGAGCCTGGCTTTAAAGCCTACTTTGAAAGCCTAGCTCCACTCCGAAGCCCCTGAGCCTGGCTTTAAAGCCTACTTTGAAAGCCTAGCTCCAGTATGAAGCCCCTGAGCCTGGCTTTAAAGCCTACTTTGAAAGCCTAGCTCTACTCCGAAGCCCCTGAGCCTGGCTTTAAAGCTTACTTTGGAAGCCTAGCTCCAGTATGAAACCCTACTCTGAAGACCCTGAGCCTGGGTTTAAAGCCTACTTTGGAAGCCTAGCTCCAGTATGAAGCCCCTGAGCCTGGCTTTAAAGCCTACTTTGGAAGACGAGCTCTGGTATGAAGCCCCTGAGCCTGGCTTTAAAGCCTACTTTGAAAGCCTAGCTCCAGTATGAAGCCCCTGAGCCTGGCTTTAAAGCCTACTTTGAAAGCCTAGCTCTACTCCGAAGCCCCTGAGCCTGGCTTTAAAGCCTACTTTGAAAGCCTAGCTCCAGTATGAAGCCCCTGATTCTGGCTTTAAAACCTACTTTGAAAGCCTAGCTCCAGTATGAAGCCCCTGAGCCTGGCTTTAAAGCCTACTTTGAAAGCCTAGCTCTACTCCGAAACCCCTGAGCCTGGCTTTAAAGCCTACTTTGAAAGCCTAGCTCCAGTATGAAGCCCCTGAGCCTGGCTTTAAAGCCTACTTTGAAAGCCTAGCTCCAGTATGAAACCCTACTCTGAAGCCCCTGAGCCTGGCTTTAAAGCCTACTTTGGTAGCCTAGCTCCAGTATGAAGCCCCTGAGCCTGGCTTTAAAGCCTACTTTGAAAGCCTAGCTCTACTCCGAAGTCCCTGAGCCTGGCTTTAAAGCCAACTTTGAAAGCCTAGCTCCAGTATGAAGCCCCTGAGCCTGGCTTTAAAGCCTACTTTGAAAGCCTAGCTCCAGTATGAAGCCCCTGAGCCTGGCTTTAAAGCCTACTTTGAAAGCCTAGCTCTACTCCGAAGCCCCTGAGCCTGGCTTTAAAGCCTTCTTTGGAAGCCTAGCTCCAGTATGAAGCCCCTGAGCCTGGCTTTAAAGCCTACTTTGAAAGCTTAGCTCTACTCCGAAGCCCCTGAGCCTGGCTTTAAAGCCTACTTCTAAAGCCTCGCTCCAGTATGAAGCCCCTGAGCCTGGCTTTTAAGCCTTTTTTGAAAGCCTAGCTCCAGTATGAAGCCCCTGAGCCTGGCTTTAAAGCCTACTTTGAAAGCCTAGCTCCAGTAGGAAGCCCCTGAGCCGGGCTTTAAAGCCTACTTTGAAAGCCTAGCTCTACCCCGAAGCCCCTGAGCCTGGCTTTAAAGCCTACTTTGAAAGCCTAGCTCCAGTATGAAGCCCCTGAGCCTGGCTTTAAAGCCTACTTTGAAAGCCTAGCTCTACTCCGAAGCCCCTGAGCCTGGCTTTAAAGCCTATTTTGAAAGCCTAGCTCCAGTATGAAGCCCAGGGGCTACTTTGAAAGCCTAGCTCCCGTATGAAGCCCCTGAGCCTGGCTTTAAAGCCTACTTTGAAAGCCTAGCTCTACTCCGCAGCCCCTGAGCCTGGCTTTAAAGCCTACTTTGAAAGCCTAGCTCCAGTATGAAGCCCCTGAGCCTGGCTTTAAAGCCTACTTTGAAAGCCTAGCTCTACCCCGAAGCCCCTGAGCCTGGCTTTAAAGCCTACTTTGAAAGCCTAGCTCCAGTATGAAGCCCCTGAGCCTGGCTTTAAAGCCTACTTTGAAAGCCTAGCTCTACTCCGAAGCCCCTGAGCCTGGCTTTAAAGCCTACTTTGAAAGCCTAGCTCCAGTATGAAGCCCCTGAGCCTGGCTTTAAAGCCTACTTTGAAAGCCTAGCTCAAGTATGAAGCCCCTGAGCCTGGCTTTAAAGCCTACTTTGAAAGCCTAGCTCTACTCCGAAGCCCCTGAGCCTGGCTTTAAAGCCTACTTTGAAAGCCTAGCTCCAGTATGAAGCCCCTGAGCCTGACTTTAAAGCCTACTTTGAAAGCGTAGCTCCAGTATGAAGCCCCTGAGCCTGGCTTTAAAGCCTACTTTGGAAGCCTAGCTCCGGTATGAAGCCCCTGAGCCTGGCTTTAAAGCCTACTTTGAAAGCCTACCTCCAGTATGAAGCCCCTGAGCCTGGCTTTAAAGCCTACTTTGAAAGCCTAGCTCTACTCCGAAGCCCCTGAGCCTGGCTTTAAAGCCTACTTTGAAAGCCTAGCTCCAGTATGAAGCCCCTGAGCCTGGCTTTAAAGCCTACTTTGAAAGCCTAGCTCCAGTATGAAGCCCCTGAGCCTGGCTTTAAAGCCTACTTTGAAAGCCTAGCTCTACTCCGAAGCCCCTGAGCCTGGCTTTAAAGCCTACTTTGAAAGCCTAGCTCCAGTATGAAGCCCCTGAGCCTGGCTTTAAAGCCTACTTTGAAAGCCTAGCTCTACTCCGAAGCCCCTGAGCCTGGCTTTAAAGCCTACTTTGAAAGCCTAGCTCCAGTATGAAACCCTACTCTGAAGCCCCTGAGCCTGGCTTTAAAGCTTACTTTGAAAGCCTAGCTCCAGTATGAAGCCCCTGAGCCTGGCTTTAAAGCCTACTTTGAAAGCCTAGCTCTACTCCGAAGCCCCTGAGCCTGGCTTTAAAGCCTACTTTGAAAGCCTAGCTCCAGTATGAAGCCCCTGAGCCTGACTTTAAAGCCTACTTTGAAAGCCTAGCTCCAGTATGAAGCCCCTGAGCCTGGCTTTAAAGCCTACTTTGAAAGCCTAGCTCTACTCCGAAGCCCCTGAGCCTGGCTTTAAAGCCTACTTTGAAAGCCTAGCTACAGTATGAAGCCCCTGAGCCTGGCTTCAAAGCCTACTTTGAAAGCCTAGCTCTACTCCGAAGCCCCTGAGCCTGGCTTTAAAGCCTACTTCTAATGCCTCGCTCCAGTATGAAGCCCCTGAGCCTGGCTTTAAAGCCTACTTTGAAAGCCTAGCTCTACTCCGAAACCCCTGAGCCTGGCTTTAAAGCCTACTTTGAAAGCCTAGCTCCAGTATGAAGCCCCTGAGCCTGGCTTTAAAGCCTACTTTGAAAGCCTAGCTCCAGTATGATACCCTACTCTGAAGCCCCTGAGCCTGGCTTTAAAGCCTTCTTTGGAAGCCTAGCTCCAGTATGAAGCCCCTGAGCCTGGCTTTAAAGTCTACTTTGAAAGCCTAGCTCTACTCCGAAGCCCCTGAGCCTGGCTTTAAAGCCTACTTTGAAAGCCTAGCTACAGTATGAAGCCCCTGAGCCTGGCTTCAAAGCCTACTTTGAAAGCCTAGCTCTACTCCGAAGCCCCTGAGCCTGGCTTTAAAGCCTACTTTGAAAGCCTAGCTCTACCCCGAAGCCCCTGAGCCTGGCTTTAAAGCCTACTTTGAAAGCCTAGCTCCAGTATGAAGCCCCTGAGCCTGGCTTTAAAGCCTACTTTGAAAGCCTAGCTCTACTCCGAAGCCCCTGAGCCTGGCTTTAAAGCCTATTTTGAAAGCCTAGCTCCAGTATGAAGCCCAGGGGCTACTTTGAAAGCCTGGCTCCAGTATGAAGCCCCTGAGCCTGGCTTTAAAGCCTACTTTGAAAGCCTAGCTCCAGTATGAAACCCTACTCTGAAGCCCCTGAGCCTGGCTTTAAAGCCTTCTTTGGAAGCCTAGCTCCAGTATGAAGCCCCTGAGCCTGGCTTTAAAGCCTACTTTGAAAGCCTAGCTCTACTCCGAAGCCCCTGAGCCTGGCTTTAAAGCCTACTTTGGAAGCCTAGCTCCAGTATGAAGCCCCTGAGCCTGGCTTTAAAGCCTACTTTGAAAGCCTAGCTCTACCCCGAAGCCCCTGAGCCTGGCTTTAAAGCCTACTTTGAAAGCCTAGCTCCAGTATGAAGCCCCTGAGCCTGGCTTTAAAGCCTACTTTGAAAGCCTAGCTCTACTCCGAAGCCCCTGAGCCTGGCTTTAAAGCCTACTTTGAAAGCCTAGCTCCAGTATGAAGCCCCTGAGCCTGGCTTTAAAGCCTACTTTGAAAGCCTAGCTCCAGTATGATACCCTACTCTGAAGCCCCTGAGCCTGGCTTTAAAGCCTACTTTGAAAGCCTCGCTCCAGTATGAAGCCCCTGAGCCTGGCTTTAAAGCCTACTTTGAAAGCCTAGCTCCAGTATGAAGCCCCTGAGCCTGGCTTTAAAGCCTACTTTGAAAGCCTAGCTCCAGTATGAAGCCCCTGAGCCTGGCTTTAAAACCTACTTTGAAAGCCTAGCTCTACTCCGAAGCCCCTGAGCCTGGCTTTAAAGCCTACTTTGAAAGCCTAGCTCTACCCCGAAGCCCCTGAGCCTGGCTTTAAAGCCTACTTTGAAAGCCTAGCTCCAGTATGAAGCCCCTGAGCCTGGCTTTAAAGCCTACTTTGAAAGCCTAGCTCCAGTATGAAGCCCCTGAGCCTGGCTTTAAAACCTACTTTGAAAGCCTAGCTCCAGTATGAAGCCCCTGAGCCTGGCTTTAAAGCCTTCTTTGAAAGCCTAGCTCCAGTATGAAACCCTACTCTGAAGCCCCTGAGCCTGGCTTTAAAGCCTACTTTGGAAGCCTAACTCCAGTATGAAGCCCCTGAGCCTGGCTTTAAAGCCTACTTTGAAAGCCTAGCTCTACCCCGAAACCCCTGAGCCTGGCTTTAAAGCCTACTTTGAAAGCCTAGCTCTACCCCGAAGCCCCTGAGCCTGGCTTTAAAGCCTATTTTGAAAGCCTCGCTCCAGTATGAAAACCCTGAGCCTGGCTTTAAAGCCTACTTTGAAAGCCTAGCTCTACTCCGAAGCCCCTGAGCCTGGCTTTAAAGCCTACTTTGAAAGCCTAGCTCTACTCCGAAGCCCCTGAGCCTGGCTTTAAAGCCTACTTTGAAAGCCTAGCTCCAGTATGAAGCCCCTGAGCCTGGCTTTAAAGCCTACTTTGAAAGCCTAGCTCTACTCCGAAGCCCCTGAGCCTGGCTTTAAAGCCTACTTTGAAAGCCTAGCTCCAGTATGAAGCCCCTGAGCCTGGCTTTAAAACCTACTTTGAAAGCCTAGCTCCAGTATGAAGCCCCTGAGCCTGGCTTTAAAGCCTTCTTTGAAAGCCTAGCTCCAGTATGAAACCCTACTCTGAAGCCCCTGAGCCTGGCTTTAAAGCCTACTTTGAAAGCCTAGCTCCAGTATGAAGCCCCTAAGCCTGGCTTTAAAGCCTACTTTGAAAGCCTAGCTCTACTCCGAAGCCCCTGAGCCTGGCTTTAAAGCCTAAATGGAAAGCCTAGCTCCAGTATGAAGCCCCTGAGCCTGACTTTAAAGCCTACTTTGAAAGCCTAGTTTCAGTATGAAACCCCTGAGCCTGGCTTAAAGCCTACTTTGAAAGCCTAGCTCCAGTATGAAGCCCCTGAGCCTGGCTTTAAAGCCTACTTTGAAAGCCTAGCTCTACCCCGAAGCCCCTGAGCCTGGCTTTAAAGCCTACTTTGAAAGCCTAACTCCAGTATGAAGCCCCTGAGCCTGGCTTTAAAGCCTACTTTGAAAGCCTAGCTCTACTCCGAAGCCCCTGAGCCTGGCTTTAAAGCCTACTTTGAAAGCCTAGCTCCAGTATGAAGCCCCTGAGCCTGGCTTTAAAGCCTACTTTGAAAGCCTAGCTCAAGTATGAAGCCCCTGAGCCTGGCTTTAAAGCCTACTTTGAAAGCCTAGCTCTACTCCGAAGCCCCTGAGCCTGGCTTTAAAGCCTACTTTGAAAGCCTAGCTCTACTCCGAAGCCCCTGAGCCTGGCTTTAAAGCCTACTTTGAAAGCCTAGCTCCAGTATGAAGCCCCTGAGCCTGGCTTTAAAGCCTACTTTGAAAGCCTAGCTCCAGTATGAAGCCCCTGAGCCTGGCTTTAAAGCCTACTTTGAAAGCCTAGCTCTACTCCGAAGCCCCTGAGCCTGGCTTTAAAGCCTACTTTGAAAGCCTAGCTCCAGTATGAAGCCCCTGAGCCTGGCTTTAAAGCCTACTTTGAAAGCCTAGCTCTACTCCGAAGCCCCTGAGCCTGGCTTTAAAGCCTACTTTGAAAGCCTAGCTCCAGTATGAAACCCTACTCTGAAGCCCCTGAGCCTGGCTTTAAAGCTTACTTTGAAAGCCTAGCTCCAGTATGAAGCCCCTGAGCCTGGCTTTAAAGCCTACTTTGAAAGCCTAGCTCTACTCCGAACCCCCTGAGCCTGGCTTTAAAGCCTACTTTGAAAGCCTAGCTCCAGTATGAAGCCCCTGAGCCTGACTTTAAAGCCTACTTTGAAAGCCTAGCTCCAGTATGAAGCCCCTGAGCCTGGCTTTAAAGCCTACTTTGAAAGCCTAGCTCTACTCCGAAGCCCCTGAGCCTGGCTTTAAAGCCTACTTTGAAAGCCTAGCTACAGTATGAAGCCCCTGAGCCTGGTTTCAAAGCCTACTTTGAAAGCCTAGCTCTACTCCGAAGCCCCTGAGCCTGGCTTTAAAGCCTACTTCTAATAACTCGCTCCAGTATGAAGCCCCTGAGCCTGGCTTTAAAGCCTACTTTGAAAGCCTAGCTCTACTCCGAAACCCCTGAGCCTGGCTTTAAAGCCTACTTTGAAAGCCTAGCTCCAGTATGAGGCCCCTGAGCCTGGCTTTAAAGCCTACTTTGAAAGCCTAGCTCCAGTATGATACCCTACTCTGAAGCCCCTGAGCCTGGCTTTAAAGCCTTCTTTGGAAGCCTAGCTCCAGTATGAAGCCCCTGAGCCTGGCTTTAAAGTCTACTTTGAAAGCCTAGCTCTACTCCGAAGCCCCTGAGCCTGGCTTTAAAGCCTACTTTGAAAGCCTAGCTACAGTATGAAGCCCCTGAGCCTGGCTTCAAAGCCTACTTTGAAAGCCTAGCTCTACTCCGAAGCCCCTGAGCCTGGCTTTAAAGCCTACTTTGAAAGCCTAGCTCTACCCCGAAGCCCCTGAGCCTGGCTTTAAAGCCTACTTTGAAAGCCTAGCTCCAGTATGAAGCCCCTGAGCCTGGCTTTAAAGCCTACTTTGAAAGCCTAGCTCTACTCCGAAGCCCCTGAGCCTGGCTTTAAAGCCTACTTTAAAAGCCTAGCTCCAGTATGAAGCCCCTGAGCCTGGCTTTAAAGCCTACTTTGAAAGCCTAGCTCCAGTATGAAGCCCCTGAGCCTGGGTTTAAAGCCTACTTTGAAAGCCTAGCTCCAGTATGAAGCCCCTGAGCCTGGCTTTAAAGCCTACTTTGAAAGCCTAGCTCCAGTATGAAGCCCCTGAGCCTGGCTTTAAAGCCTACTTTGAAAGCCTAGCTCCAGTATGAAACCCTACTCTGAAGCCCCTGAGCCTGGCTTTAAAGCCTACTTTGGAAGCCTAGCTCCAGTATGAAGCCCCTGAGCCTGGCTTTAAAGCCTACTTTGAAAGCCTAGCTCTACCCCGAAGCCCCTGAGCCTGACTTTAAAGCCTACTTTGAAAGCCTCGCTCCAGTATGAAAACCCTGAGCCTGGCTTTAAAGCCTACTTTGAAAGCCTACCTCCAGTATGAAGCCCCTGAGCCTGGTTTTAAAGCCTACTTTGAAAGCCTAGCTCCAGTATGAAACCCTACTCTGAAGCCCCTCAGCCTGGCTTTAAAGCCTACTTTGGATGCCTAGCTCCAGTATGAAGCCCCTGAGCCTGGCTTTAAAGCCTACTTTGAAAGCCTAGCTCTACCCTGAAGCCCCTGAGCCTGGCTTTAAAGCCTACTTTGAAAGCCTCGCTCCAGTATGAAGCCCCTGAGCCTGGCTTTAAAGCCTACTTTGAAAGCCTAGCTCCAGTATGAAGCCCCTGAGCCTGGCTTTGAAGCCTACTTTGAAAGCCTAGCTCCAGTATGAAGCCCCTGAGCCTGGCTTTAAAACCTACTTTGAAAGCCTAGCTCTACTCCGAAGCCCCTGAGCCTGGCTTTAAAGCCTACTTTGAAAGCCTAGCTCTACCCCGAAGCCCCTGAGCCTGGCTTTAAAGCCTACTTTGAAAGGCTAGCTCCAGTATGAAGCCCCTGAGCCTGGCTTTAAAGCCTACTTTGAAAGCCTAGCTCCAGTATGAAGCCCCTGAGCCTGGCTTTAAAACCTACTTTGAAAGCCTAGCTCCAGTATGAAGCCCCTGAGCCTGGCTTTAAAGCCTACTTTGAAAGCCTAGCTCCAGTATGAAACCCTACTCTGAAGCCCCTGAGCCTGGCTTTAAAGCCTACTTTGGAAGCCTAACTCCAGTATGAAGCCCCTGAGCCTGGCTTTAAAGCCTACTTTGAAAGCCTAGCTCTACCCCGAAACCCCTGAGCCTGGCTTTAAAGCCTACTTTGAAAGCCTAGCTCCAGTATCAAGCCCCTGAGCCTGGCTTTAAAGCCTACTTTGAAAGCCTAGCTCCAGTATGAAGCCCCTGAACCTGGCTTTAAAGCCTACTTTGAAAGCCTAGCTCCAGTATGAAGCCCCTGAGCCTGGCTTTAAAGCCTACTTTGAAAGCCTAGCTCCAGTATGAAGCCCCTGAGCCAGGCTTTAAAGCCTACTTTGAAAGCCTAGCTCCAGTATGAAACCCTACTCTGAAGCCCCTGAGCCTGGCTTTAAAGCCTACTTTGGAAGCCTAGCTCCTGTATGAAGCCCCTGAGCCTGGCTTTAAAGCCTACTTTGAAAGCCTAGCTCTACTCCGAAGCCCCTGAGCCTGGCTTTAAAGCCTACTTTGAAAGCCTAGCTCTACTCCGAAGCCCCTGAGCCTGGCTTTAAAGCCTACTTTAAAAGCCTAGCTCCAGTATGAAGCCCCTGAGCCTGGCTTTAAAGCCTACTTTGAAAGCCTAGCTCCAGTATGAAGCCCCTGAGCCTGGCTTTAAAGCCTACTTTGAAAGCCTAGCTCCAGTATGAAGCCCCTGAGCCTGGCTTTAAAGCCTACTTTAAAAGCCTAGCTCCAGTATGAAGCCCCTGAGCCTGGCTTTAAAGCCTACTTTGAAAGGCTAGCTCCAGTATGAAGCCCCTGAGCCTGGCTTTAAAGCCTACTTTGAAAGCCTAGCTCCAGTATGAAGCCCCTGAGCATGGCTTTAAAGCCTACTTTGAAAGCCTAGCTCTACTCCGAAGCCCCTGAGCCTGGCTTTAAAGCCTACTTTGAAAGCCTAGCTCCAGTATGAAGCCCCTGAGCCTGGCTTTAAAGCCTACTTTGAAAGCCTAGGTCCAGTATGAAGCCCCTGAGCCTGGCTTTAAAGCCTACTTTGAAAGCCTAGCTCCAGTATGAAGCCCCTGAGCCTGGCTTTAAAGCCTTCTTTGGAAGCCTAGCTCTACCCCGAAGCCCCTGAGCCTGGCTTTAAAGCCTACTTTGAAAGCCTCGCTTCAGTATGAAGCCCCTGAGCCTGGCTTTAAAGCCTACTTTGAAAGCCTAGCTCCAGTATGAAGCCCCTGAGCCTGGCTTTAAAGCCTACTTTGAAAGCCTAGCTCTACCCCGAAGCCCCTGAGCCTGGCTTTAAAGCCTACTTTGAAAGCCCAGCTCCAGTATGAAGCCCCTGAGCCTGGCTTTAAAGCCTACTTTGAAAGCCTAGCTCCAGTATGAAGCCCCTAAACCTGGCTTTAAAGCCTACTTTGAAAGCCTAGCTCTACTCCGAAGCCCCTGAGCCTGGCTTTAAAGCCTACTTTGAAAGCCTAGCTCCAGTATGAAGCCCCTGAGCCTGGCTTTAAATCCTACTTTAAAGCCTAGCTCCAGTATGAAGCCCCTGAGCCTGGCTTTAAAGCCTACTTTGAAAGCCTAGCTCTACTCCGAAACCCCTGAGCCTGGCTTTAAAGCCTACTTTGAAAGCCTAGCTCCAGTATGAAGCCCCTGAGCCTGGCTTTAAAGCCTACTTTGAAAGCCGAGCTCCAGTATGAAGCCCCTGAGCCTGGCTTTAAAGCCTACTTTGAAAGCCTAGCTCTACTCCGAAGCCCCTGAGCCTGGCTTTAAAGCCTACTTTGAAAGCCTAGCTCCAGTATGAAGCCCCTGAGCCTGGCTTTAAAGCCTACTTTGAAAGCCTAGCTCCAGTATGAAGCCCCTGAGCCTGGCTTTAAAGCCTACTTTGAAAGCCTAGCTCTACTCCGAAGCCCCTGAGCCTGGCTTTAAAGCCTACTTTGAAAGCCTAGCTCCAGTATGAAACCCTACTCTGAAGCCCCTGAGCCTGGCTTTAAAGCCTACTTTGAAAGCCTAGCTCCAGTATGAAGCCCCTGAGCCTGGCTTTAAAGCCTACTTTGAAAGCCTAGCTCTACTCCGAAGCCCCTGAGCCTGGTTTTAAAGCCTAATTTGAAAGCCTAGCTCCAGTATGAAGCCCCTGAGCCTGGCTTTAAAGCCTACTTTGAAAGCCTAGCTCTACTCCGAAGCCCCTGAGCCTGGCTTTAAAGCCTACTTTGAAAGCCTAGCTACAGTATGAAGCCCCTGAGCCTGGCTTCAAAGCCTACTTTGAAAGCCTATCTCTACTCCGAAGCCCCTGAGCCTGGCTTTAAAGCCTACTTCTAAAGCCTCGCTCCAGTATGAAGCCCCTGAGCCTGGCTTTAAAGCCTACTTTGAAAGCCTAGCTCTACTCCGAAACCCCTGAGCCTGGCTTTAAAGCCTATTTTGAAAGCCTAGCTCCAGTATGAAGCCCCTGAGCCTGGCTTTAAAGCCTACTTTGAAAGCCTAGCTCCAGTACGAAGCCCTACTCTGAAGCCCCTGAGCCTGGCTTTAAAGCCTTCTTTGGAAGCCTAGCTCCAGTATGAAGCCCCTGAGCCTGGCTTTAAAGTCTACTTTGAAAGCCTAGCTCTACTCCGAAGCCCCTGAGCCTGGCTTTAAAGCCTACTTTGAAAGCCTAGCTACAGAATGAAGCCCCTGAACCTGGCTTCAAAGCCTACTTTGAAAGCCTAGCTCTACTCCGAAGCCCCTGAGCCTGGCTTTAAAGCCTACTTTGAAAGCCTAGCTCTACCCCGAAGCCCCTGAGCCTGGCTTTAAAGCCTACTTTGAAAGCCTAGCTCTACTCCGAAGCCCCTGAGCCTGGCTTTAAAGCCTACTTTGAAAGCCTAGCTCCAGTATGAAGCCCCTGAGCCTGGCTTTAAAGCCTACTTTGAAAGCCTAGCTCCAGTATGAAGCCCCTGAGCCTGGCTTTAAAGCCTACTTTGAAAGCCTAGCTCTACTCCGAAGCCCCTGAGCCTGGCTTTAAAGCCTACTTTGAAAGCCTAGCTCCAGTATGAAGCCCCTGAGCCTGGCTTTAAAGCCTTCTTTTAAAGCCTAGCTCCAGTATGAAGCCCCTGAGCCTGGCTTTAAAGCCTACTTTGAAAGCCTAGCTCTACTCCGAAGCCCCTGAGCCTGGCTTTAAAGCCTACTTTGGAAGCCTAGCTCCAGTATGAAGCCCCTGAGCCTGGCTTTAAAGCCTACTTTGAAAGCCTAGCTCTACTCCGAAGCCCCTGAGCCTGGCTTTAAAGCCTACTTTGAAAGCCTAGCTCCAGTATGAAGCCCCTGAACCTGGCTTTAAAGCCTACTTTGAAAGCCTAGCTCCAGTATGAAACCCTACTCTGAAGCCCCTGAGCCTGGCTTTAAAGCCTACTTTGGAAGCCTAGCTCCAGTATGAAGCCCCTGAGCCTGGCTTTAAAGCCTACTTTGAAAGCCTAGCGCTACCCCGAATCCCCTGAGCCTGGCTTTAAAGCCTACTTTGAAAGCCTAGCTCCAGTATGAAGCCCCTGAACCTGGCTTTAAAGCCTACTTTGAAAGCCTAGCTCTACCCCGAAGCCCCTGAGCCTGGCTTTAAAGCCTACTTTGAAAGCCTAGCTCCAGTATGAAGCCCCTGAGCCTGGCTTTAAAGCCTACTTTGAAAGCCTAGCTCTACTCCGAAGCCCCTTAGCCTGGCTTTAAAGCCTACTTTGAAAGCCTAGCTACAGTATGAAGCCCCTGAGCCTGGCTTCAAAGCCTACTTTGAAAGCCTAGCTCTACTCCGAAGCCCCTGAGCCTGGCTTTAAAGCCTACTTCTAAAGCCTCGCTCCAGTATGAAGCCCCTGAGCCTGGCTTTAAAGCCTACTTTGAAAGCCTAGCTCTACTCCGAAACCCCTGAGCCTGGCTTTAAAGCCTACTTTGAAAGCCTAGCTCCAGTATGATACCCTACTCTGAAGCCCCTGAGCCTGGCTTTAAAGCCTTCTTTGGAAGCCTAGCTCCAGTATGAAGCCCCTGAGCCTGGCTTTAAAGTCTATTTTGAAAGCCTAGCTCTACTCCGAAGCCCCTGAGCCTGGCTTTAAAGCCTACTTTGAAAGCCTAGCTACAGTATGAAGCCCCTGAGCCTGGCTTCAAAGCCTACTTTGAAAGCCTAGCTCTACTCCGAAGCCCCTGAGCCTGGCTTTAAAGCCTACTTTGAAAGCCTAGCTCTACCCCGAAGCCCCTGAGCCTGGCTTTAAAGCCTACTTTGAAAGCCTAGCTCCAGTATGAAGCCCCTGAGCCTGGCTTTAAAGCCTACTTTGAAAGCCTAGCTCTACTCCGAAGCCCCTGAGCCTGGCTTTAAAGCCTACTTTAAAAGCCTAGCTCCAGTATGAAAACCCTGAGCCTGGCTTTAAAGCCTACTTTGAAAGCCTAGCTCAAGTATGAAGCCCCTGAGCCTGGCTTTAAAGCCTACTTTGAAAGCCTAGCTCTACTCCGAAGCCCCTGAGCCTGGCTTTAAAGCCTACTTTAAAAGCCTAGCTCCAGTATGAAGCCCCTGAGCCTGGCTTTAAAGCCTACTTTGAAAGCCTAGCTCCAGTATGAAACCCCTGAGCCTGGCTTAAAGCCTACTTTGAAAGCCTAGCTCCAGTATGAAGCCCCTGAGCCTGACTTTAAAGCCTACTTTGAAAGCCTAGCTCCAGTATGAAGCCCCTGAGCCTGGCTTTAAAGCCTACTTTGAAAGCCTAGCTCTACTCCGAAGCCCCTGAGCCTGGCTTTAAAGCCCACTTTGAAAGCCTAGCTCCAGTATGAAGCCCCTGAGCCTGGCTTTAAAGCCTACTTTGAAAGCCTAGCTCCAGTATGAAACCCTACTCTGAAGCCCCTGAGCCTGGCTTTAAAGCCTTCTTTGGAAGCCTAGCTCCAGTATGAAGCCCCTGAGCCTGGCTTTAAAGCCTACTTTGAAAGCTTAGCTCTACTCCGAAGCCCCTGAGCCTGGCTTTAAAGCCTACTTCTAAAGCCTCGCTCCAGTATGAAGCCCCTGAGCCTGGCTTTTAAGCCTTTTTTGAAAGCCTAGCTCCAGTATGAAGCCCCTGAGCCTGGCTTTAAAGCCTACTTTGAAAGCCTAGCTCCAGTAGGAAGCCCCTGAGCCGGGCTTTAAAGCCTACTTTGAAAGCCTAGCTCTACCCCGAAGCCCCTGAGCCTGGCTTTAAAGCCTACTTTGAAAGCCTAGCTCCAGTATGAAGCCCCTGAGCCTGGCTTTAAAGCCTACTTTGAAAGCCTAGCTCTACTCCGAAGCCCCTGAGCCTGGCTTTAAAGCCTATTTTGAAAGCCTAGCTCCAGTATGAAGCCCAGGGGCTACTTTGAAAGCCTAGCTCCAGTATGAAGCCCCTGAGCCTGGCTTTAAAGCCTACTTTGAAAGCCTAGCTCCAGTATGAAACCCTACTCTGAAGCCCCTGAGCCTGGCTTTAAAGCCTTCTTTGGAAGCCTAGCTCCAGTATGAAGCCCCTGAGCCTAGCTTTAAAGTCTACTTTGAAAGCCTAGCTTTACTCCGAAGCCCCTGAGCCTGGCTTTAAAGCCTACTTTGAAAGCCTAGCTACAGTATAAAGCCCCTGAGCCTGGTTTCAAAGCCTACTTTGAAAGCCTAGCTCTACCCCGAAGCCCCTGAGCCTGGCTTTAAAGCCTACTTTGAAAGCCTAGCTCTACTCCGAAGCCCCTGAGCCTCGCTTTAAAGCCTACTTTGAAAGCCTAGCTCCAGTATGAAGCCCCTGAGCCTGGCTTTAAAGCCTACTTTGAAAGCCTAGCTCCAGTATGAAGCCCCTGAGCCTGGCTTTAAAGCCTACTTTGAAAGCCTAGCTCCAGTATGAAGCCCCTGAGCCTGGCTTTAAAACCTACTTTGAAAGCCTAGCTCTACTCCGAAGCCCCTGAGCCTGGCTTTAAAGCCTACTTTGAAAGCCTAGCTCTACCCCGAAGCCCCTGAGCCTGGCTTTAAAGCCTACTTTGAAAGCCTAGCTCCAGTATGAAGCCCCTGAGCCTGGCTTTAAAGCCTACTTTGAAAGCCTAGCTCCAGGATGAAGCCCCTGAGCCTGGCTTTAAAGCCTACTTTGAAAGCCTAGCTACAGTATGAAGCCCCTGAGCCTGGCTTTAAAGCCTGCTTTGAAAGCCTAGCTCCAATATGAAGCCCCTGAGCCTGGCTTTAAAGCCTTCTTTGAAAGCCTAGCTCCAGTATGAAGCCCCTGAGCCTGGCTTTAAAGCCTACTTTGAAAGCCTAGCTCCAGTATGAAGCCCCTGAGCCTGGCTTTAAAGCCTACTTTGAAAGCCTAGCTCCAGTATGAAGCCCCTGAGCCTGGCTTTAAAGCCTACTTTGAAAGCCTAGCTCCAGTATGAAGCCCCTGAGCCTGGCTTTAAAGCCTACTTTGAAAGCCTCGCTTCAGTATGAAGCCCCTGAGCCTGGCTTTAAAGCCTACTTTGAAAGCCTAGCTCCAGTATGAAGCCCCTGAGCCTGGCTTTAAAGCCTACTTTGAAAGCCTAGCTCTACCCCGAAGCCCCTGAGCCTGGCTTTAAAGCCTACTTTGAAAGCCTAGCTCTACCCCGAAGCCCCTGAGCCTGGCTTTAAAGCCTACTTTGAAAGCCTAGCTCCAGTATGAAGCCCCTGAGCCTGGCTTTAAAGCCTACTTTGAAAGCCTAGCTCCAGTATGAAGCCCCTGAGCCTGGCTTTAAAGCCTACTTTGGAAGCCTAGCTCCAGTATGAAGCCCCTGAGCCTGGCTTTAAAGCCTACTTTGAAAGCCTAGCTCCAGTAGGAAGCCCCTGAGCCGGGCTTTAAAGCCTACTTTGAAAGCCTAGCTCCAGTATGAAGCCCCTGAGCCTGGCTTTAAAGCATACTTTGAAAGCCTAGCTCCAGTATGAAGCCCCTGAGCCTGGCTTTAAAGCCTACTTTGAAAGCCTAGCTCTACTCCGAAGCCCCTTAGCCTGGCTTTAAAGCCTACTTTGAAAGCCTAGCTCTACCCCGAAGCCCCTGAACCTGGCGTTAAAGCCTACTTTGAAAGCCTTGCTCTACTCCGAAGCCCCTGAGCCTGGCTTTAAAGCCTACTTTGAAAGCCTTGCTCTACTCCGAAGCCCCTGAGCCTGGCTTTAAAGCCTACTTTGAAAGCCTAGCTCTACTCCGAAGACCCTGAGCCTGGCTTTAAAGCCTACTTTGAAAGCCTAGCTCCAGTATGAAGCCCCTGAGCCTGGCTTTAAAGCCTACTTTGAAAGCCGAGCTCCAGTATGAAGCCCCTGAGCCTGGCTTTAAAGCCTACTTTGAAAGCCTAGCTCCAGTAGGAAGCCCCTGAGCCGGGCTTTAAAGCCTACTTTGAAAGCCTAGCTCCAGTATGAAGCCCCTGAGCCTGGCTTTAAAGCCTACTTTGAAAGCCTAGCTCCAGTATGAAGCCCCTGAACCTGGCTTTAAAGCCTACTTTGAAAGCCTAGCTCTACTCCGAAGCCCCTGAGCCTGGCTTTAAAGCCTACTTTGAAAGCCTAGCTCCAGTATGAAGCCCCTGAGCCTGGCTTTAAATCCTACTTTAAAGCCTAGCTCCAGTATGAAGCCCCTGAGCCTGGCTTTAAAGCCTACTTTGAAAGCCTAGCTCTACTCCGAAGCCCCTGAGCCTGGCTTTAAAGCCTACTTTGAAAGCCTAGCTTCAGTATGAAGCCCCTGAGCCTGGCTTTAAAGCCTACTTTGAAAGCCGAGCTCCAGTATGAAGCCCCTGAGCCTGGCTTTAAAGCCTACTTTGAAAGCCTAGCTCTACTCCGAAGCCCCTGAGCCTGGCTTTAAAGCCTACTTTGAAAGCCTAGCTCCAGTATGAAGCCCCTGAGCCTGGCTTTAAAGCCTACTTTGAAAGCCTAGCTCCAGTATGAAGCCCCTGAGCCTGGCTTTAAAGCCTACTTTGAAAGCCTAGCTCTACTCCGAAGCCCCTGAGCCTGGCTTTAAAGCCTACTTTGAAAGCCTAGCTCCAGTATGAAACCCTACTCTGAAGCCCCTGAGCCTGGCTTTAAAGCCTACTTTGAAAGCCTAGCTCCAGTATGAAGCCCCTGAGCCTGGCTTTAAAGCCTACTTTGAAAGCCTAGCTCAAGTATGAAGCCCCTGAGCCTGGCTTTAAAGCCTACTTTAAAAGCCTAGCTCCAGTATGAAGCCCCTGAGCCTGGCTTTAAAGCCTACTTTAAAAGCCTAGCTCCAGTATGAAGCCCCTGAGCCTGGCTTTAAAGCCTACTTTGAAAGCCTAGCTCCAGTATGAAGCCCCTGAGCCTGGCTTTAAAGCCTACTTTGAAATCCTAGCTCTACTCTAAAGCCCCTGAGCCTGGCTTTAAAGCCTACTTTGAAAGCCTAGCTCTACTCCGAAGCCCCTGAGCCTGGCTTTAAAGCCTTCTTTGAAAGCCTAGCTCCAGTATGAAGCCCCTGAGCCTGGCTTTAAAGCCTACTTTGAAAGCCTAGCTCCAGTATGAAGCCCCTGAGCCTGGCTTTAAAGCCTACTTTGAAAGCCTAGGTCCAGTATGAAACCCTACTCTGAAAACCCCTGAGCCTGGCTTTAAAGTCTACTTTGGAAGCCTAGTTCCAGTATGAAGCCCCTGAGCCTGGCTTTAAAGCCTACTTTGAAAGCCTAGCTCTACCCCGAAGCCCCTGAGCCTGGCTTTAAAGCCTACTTTGAAAGCCTAGCTCCAGTATGAAGCCCCTGAGCCTGGCTTTAAAGCCTACTTTAAAAGCCTAGCTCCAGTATGAAACCCTACTCTGAAGCCCCTGAGCCTGGTTTTAAAGCCTACTTTGAAAGCCTAGCTCCAGTATGAAGCCCCTGAGCCTGGCTTTAAAGCCTACTTTGAAAGCCTAGCTCCAGTATGAAGCCCCTGAGCCTGGCTTTAAAGCCTACTTTGAAAGCCTAGCTCCAGTATGAAACCCTACTCTGAAGCCCCTGAGCCTGGCTTTAAAGCCTACTTTGGAAGCCTAGCTCCAGTATGAAGCCCCTGAGCCTGGCTTTAAAGCCTACTTTGAAAGCCTAGCTCTACCCCGAAGCCCCTGAGCCTGGCTTTAAAGCCTACTTTGAAAGCCTAGCTCCAGTATGAAGCCCCTGAGCCTGGCTTTAAAGCCTACTTTGAAAGCCTAGCTCTACTCTGAAGCCCCTGAGCCTGGCTTTAAAGCCTACTTTGAAAGCCTAGCTCCAGTATGAAGCCCCTTAGCCTGGCTTTAAAGCCTACTTTGAAAGCCTAGCTCCAGTATGAAGCCCCTGAGCCTGGCTTTAAAGCGGACTTTGAAAGCCTAGCTCCAGTATGAAACCCTACTCTGAAGACCCTGAGCCTGGCTTTAAAGCCTACTTTGGAAGCCTAGCTCCAGTATGAAGCCCCTGAGCCTGGCTTTAAAGCCTACTTTAAAAGCCTCGCTCTAATCCGAAGCCCCTGAAACTGGCTTTAAAGCCTACTTTGAAAGCCTAGCTCCAGTATGAAGCCCCTGAGCCTGGCTTTAAAGCCTACTTTGAAAGCCTAGCTCCAGTATGAAGCCCCTGAGCCTGGCTTTAAAGCCTACTTTGAAAGCCTAGCTCCAGTATGAAGCCCATGAGCCTGGCTTTAAAACCTACTTTGAAAGCCTAGCTCCAGTATGAAGCCCCTGAGCCTGGCTTTAAAGCCTACTTTGAAAGCCTAGCTCCAGTATGAAACCCTACTCTGAAGCCCCTGAGCCTGGCTTTAAAGCCTACTTTGGAAGCCTAACTCCAGTATGAAGCCCCTGAGCCTGGCTTTAAAGCCTACTTTGAAAGCCTCGCTCTACCCCGAAACCCCTGAGCCTGGCTTTAAAGCCTACTTTGAAAGCCTAGCTCCAGTATGAAGCCCCTGAGCCTGGCTTTAAAGCCTACTTTGAAAGCCTAGCTCTACCCCGAAGCCCCTGAGCCTGGCTTTAAAGCCTACTTTGAAAGCCTAGCTCCAGTATGAAGCCCCTGAGCCTGGCTTTAAAGCCTACTTTGAAAGCCTAGCTCAAGTATGAAGCCCCTGAGCCTGGCTTTAAAGCCTACTTTGAAAGCCTAGCTCCAGTATGAAGCCCCTGAGCCTGGCTTTAAAGCCTACTGTGAAAGCCTAGCTCCAGTATGAAGCCCCTGAGCCTGGCTTTAAAGCCTACTTTGAAAGCCTAGCTCCAGTATCAAGCCCCTGAGACTGGCTTTAAAGCCTACTTTGAAAGCCTAGCTCTACTCCGAAGCCCCTGAGCCTGGCTTTAAAGCCTACTTTGAAAGCCTAGCTCCAGTATGAAGCCCCTGAGCCTGGCTTTAAAGCCTACTTTGAAAGCCTAGCTCCAGTATGAAGCCCCTGAGCCTGGCTTTAAAGCCTACTTTGAAAGCCTAGCTCCAGTATGAAGCCCCTGAGCTTGGCTTTAAAGCCTACTTTGAAAGCCTAGCTCTACTCCGAAGCCCCTGAGCCTGGCTTTAAAGCCTACTTTGAAAGCCTAGCTCCAGTATGAAACCCTACTCTGAAGACCCTGAGCCTGGCTTTAAAGCCTACTTTGGAAGCCTAGCTCCAGTATGAAGCCCCTGAGCCTGGCTTTAAAGCCTACTTTAAAAGCCTCGCTCTAATCCGAAGCCCCTGAAACTGGCTTTAAAGCCTACTTTGAAAGCCTAGCTCCAGTATGAAGCCCCTGAGCCTGGCTTTAAAGCCTACTTTGAAAGCCTAGCTCCAGTATGAAGCCCCTGAGCCTGGCTTTAAAGCCTACTTTGAAAGCCTAGCTCCAGTATGAAGCCCCTGAGCCTGGCTTTAAAGCCTACTTTGAAAGCCTAGCTCTACTCCGAAGCCCCTGAGCCTGGCTTTAAAGCCTACTTTGAAAGCCTAGCTCCAGTATGAAGCCCCTGAGCCTGGCTTTAAAGCCTACTTTGAAAGCCTAGCTCTACTCCGCAGCCCCTGAGCCTGGCTTTAAAGCCTACTTTGAAAGCCTAGCTCCAGTATGAAGCCCCTGAGTCTGACTTTAAAGCCTACTTTGAAAGCCTAGCTCCAGTATGAAGCCCCTGAGCCTGGCTTTAAAGCCTACTTTGAAAGCCTAGCTCCAATATGAAGCCCCTGAGCCTGACTTTAAAGCCTACTTTGAAAGCCTAGCTCCAGTATGAAGCCCCTGAGCCTGGCTTTAAAGCCTACTTTGAAAGCCTAGCTCTACTCCAAAGCCCCTGAGCCTGGCTTTAAAGCCTACTTTGAAAGCCTAGCTCCAGTATGAAGCCCCTGAGCCTGGCTTTAAAGCCTACTTTGAAAGCCTAGCTCCAGTATGAAACCCTACTCTGAAGCCCCTGAACCTGGCTTTAAAGCCTACTTTGGAAGCCTAGCTCTAGTATGAAGCCCCTGAGCCTGGCTTTAAAGCCTACTTTGAAAGCCTAGCTCTACTCCGAAGCCCCTGAGCCTGGCTTTAAAGCCTACTTTGGAAGCCTAGCTCCAGTATGAAGCCCCTGAGCCTGGCTTTAAAGCCTACTTTGAAAGCCTAGCTCTACTCCGAAGCCCCTGAGCCTGGCTTTAAAGCCTACTTTGAAAGCCTAGCTCCAGTATGAAGCCCCTGAGCCTGGCTTTAAAGCCTACTTTGAAAGCCTAGCTCCAGTATGAAGCACCTGAGCCTGGTTTTAAAGCCTACTTTAAAGCCTAGCTCCAGTATGAATCCTCTGAGCCTGGCTTTAAAGCCTACTTTGAAAGCCTAGCTCCAGTATGAAGCCCCTGAGCCTGGCTTTAAAGCCTACTTTGAAAGCCTAGCTCCAGTATGAAGCCCCTGAGCCTGGCTTTAAAGCCTACTTTGAAAGCCTAGCTCTACTCCGAAGCCCCTGAGCCTGTCTTTAAAGCCTACTTTGAAAGCCTAGCTCCAGTATGAAGCCCCTGAGCCTGGCTTTAAAGCCTACTTTGAAAGCCTAGCTCCAGTATGAAGCCCCTGAGCCTGGCTTTAAAGCCTACTTTGAAAGCCTAGCTCCAGTATGAAACCCTACTCTGAAGCCCCTGAGCCTGGCTTTAAAGCCTTCTTTGGAAGCCTAGCTCCAATATGAAGCCCCTGAGCCTGGCTTTAAAGCCTACTTTGAAAGCCTAGCTCCAGTATGAAGCCTCTGAGACTGGCTTTAAAGCCTACTTTGAAAGCCTAGCTCCAGTATGAAGCCCCTGAGCCTGGCTTTAAAGCCTACTTTGGAAGCCTAGCTCTGGTATGAAGCCCCTGAGCCTGGCTTTAAAGCCTACTTTGAAAGCCTAGCTCTACTCTGAAGCCGCTGAGCCTGGCTTTAAAGCCTACTTTGAAAGCCTAGCTCCAGTATGAAGCCCCTGAGCCTGGCTTTAAAGCCTACTTTGGAAGCCTAGCTCCAGTATGAAGCCCCTGAGCCTGGCTTTAAAGCCTTCTTTGAAAGCCTAGCTCCAGTATGAAGCCCCTGAGCCTGGCTTTAAAGCCTACTTTGAAAGCCTAGCTCTACTCCGAAGCCCCTTAGCCTGGCTTTAAAGCCTACTTTGAAAGCCTAGCTCCAGTATGAAGCCCCTGAGCCTGGCTTTAAAGCCTACTTTGAAAGCCTAGCTCTACTCCGAAGCCCCTGAGCCTGGCTTTAAAGCCTACTTTGAAAGCCTAGCTCTTCCCCGAAGCCCCTGAGCCTGCCTTTAAAGCCTACTTTGAAAGCCTAGCTCCAGTATGAAGCCCCTGAGCCTGGCTTTAAAGCCTACTTTGAAAGCCTAGCTCCAGTATGAAGCCCCTGAGCCTGGCTTTAAAGCCTTCTTTGAAAGCCTAGCTCCAGTATGAAGCCCCTGAGCCTGGCTTTAAAGCCTACTTTGAAAGCCTAGCTCTACTCCGAAGCCCCTTAGCCTGGCTTTAAAGCCTACTTTGAAAGCCCAGCTCCAGTATGAAGCCCCTGAGCCTGGCTTTAAAGCCTTCTTTGAAAGCCTAGCTCCAGTATGAAGCCCCTGAGGCTGGCTTTAAAGCCTACTTTGAAAGCCTAGCTCCAGTATGAAGCCCCTGAGCCTGACTTTAAAGCCTACTTTGAAAGCCTAGCTCCAGTATGAAGCCCCTGAGCCTGGCTTTAAAGCCTACTTTGAAAGCCTAGCTCCAGTATGAAGCCCCTGATCCTGACTTTAAAGCCTACTTTGAAAGCCTAGCTCCAGTATGAAGCCCCTGAGCCTGGCTTTAAAGCCTACTTTGAAAGCCTAGCTCTACTCCTTAGCCCCTGAGCCTGGCTTTAAAGCCTACTTTGAAAGCCTAGCTCTACTCCGAAGCCCCTGAGCCTGCCTTTAAAGCCTACTTTGAAAGCCTAGCTCCAGTATGAAGCCCCTGAGCCTGGCTTTAAAGCCTACTTTGAAAGCCTAGCTCTACTCCGAAGCCCCTGAGCCTGGCTTTAAAGCCTACTTTGGAAGCCTAGCTCCAGTATGAAGCCCCTGAGCCTGGCTTTAAAGCCTTCTTTGAAAGCCTAGCTCCAGTATGAAGCCCCTGAGCCTGGCTTTAAAGCCTACTTTGAAAGCCTAGCTCTACTCCGAAGCCCCTTAGCCTGGCTTTAAAGCCTACTTTGAAAGCCTAGCTCCAGTATGAAGCCCCTGAGCCTGGCTTTAAAGCCTACTTTGAAAGCCTAGCTCTACTCCGAAGCCCCTGAGCCTGGCTTTAAAGCCTACTTTGAAAGCCTAGCTCCAGTATGAAGCCCCTGAGCCTGGCTTTAAAGCCTACTTTGAAAGCCTAGCTCTACTCCGAAGACCCTGAGCCTGGCTTTAAAGCCTACTTTGAAAGCCTAGCTCCAGTATGAAGCCCCTGAGCCTGGCTTTAAAGCCAACTTTGAAAGCCTAGCTCCAGTATGAAGCCCCTGAGCCTGGCTTTAAAGCCTACTTTGAAAGCCTAGCTCTACCCCGAAGCCCCTGAGCCTGCCTTTAAAGCCTACTTTGGAAGCCTAGCTCCAGTATGAAGCCCCTGAGCCTGGCTTTAAAGCCTACTTTGAAAGCCTAGCTCTACTCCGAAGCCCCTGAGCCTGGCTTTAAAGCCTACTTTGAAAGCCTAGCTCTACTCCGAAGCCCCTGAGCCTGGCTTTAAAGCCTACTTTGAAAGCCTAGCTCCAGTATGAAGCCCCTGAGCCTGGCTTTAAAGCCTACTTTGAAAGCCGAGCTCCAGTATGAAACCCTACTCTGAAGCCCCTTAGCCTGTCTATAAAGCCTACTTTGGAAGCCTAGCTCTGGTATGAAGCCCCTGAGCCTGGCTTTAAATCCTACTTTGAAAGCCTAGCTCTACTCCGAAGCCCCTGAGCCTGGCTTTAAAGCCTACTTTGAAAGCCTAGCTCCAGTATGAAGCCCCTGAGCCTGGCTTTAAAGCCTACTTTGAAAGCCTAGCTCCAGTATGAAGCCCCTGAGCCTGGTTTTAAAGCCTACTTTAAAGCCTAGCTCCAGTATGAATCCTCTGAGCCTGGCTTTAAAGCCTACTTTGAAAGCCTAGCTCCAGTATGAAGCCCCTGAGCCTGGCTTTAAAGCCTACTTTGAAAGCCTAGCTCCAGTATGAAGCCCCTGAGCCTGGCTTTAAAGCCTACTTTGAAAGCCTAGCTCTACTCCGAAGCCCCTGAGCCTGGCTTTAAAGCCTACTTTGAAAGCCTAGCTCCAGTATGAAGCCCCTGAGCCTGGCTTTAAAGCCTACTTTGAAAGCCTAGCTCCAGTATGAAGCCCCTGAGCCTGGCTTTAAAGCCTACTTTGAAAGCCTAGCTCTACTCTGAAGCCCCTGAGCCTGGCTTTAAAGCCTACTTTGAAAGCCTAGCTCCAGTATGAAGCACCTGAGCCTGACTTTAAAGCCTACTTTGAAAGCCTAGCTCCAGTATGAAGCCCCTGAGCCTGGCTTTAAAGCCTACTTTGAAAGCCTAGCTCTACTCCGAAGCCCCTGAGCCTGGCTTTAAAGCCTACTTTGAAAGCCTAGCTCCAGTATGAAGCCCCTGAGCCTGACTTTAAAGCCTACTTTGAAAGCCTAGCTCCAGTATGAAGCCCCTGAGCCTGGCTTTAAAGCCTACTTTGAAAGCCTAGCTCTACTCTGAAGCCCCTGAGCCTGGCTTTAAAGCCTACTTTGGAAGCTTAGCTCCAGTATGAAGCCCCTGAGCCTGGGTTTAAAGCCTACTTTGAAAGCCTAGCTCTACCCCGAAGCCCCTGAGCCTGCCTTTAAAGCCTACTTTGAAAGCCTAGCTCCAGTATGAAGCCCCTGAGCCTGGCTTTAAAGCCTACTTTGAAAGCCTAGCTCTACTCCGAAGCCCCAGAGCCTGGCTTTAAAGCCTACTTTGGAAGCCTAGCTCCAGTATGAAGCCCCTGAGCCTGGCTTTAAAGCCTACTTTGAAAGCCTAGCTCTACTCCGAAGCCCCTGAGCCTGGCTTTAAAGCCTACTTTGAAAGCCTAGCTCCAGTATGAAGCCCCTGAGCCTGGCTTTAAAGCCAACTTTGAAAGCCTAGCTCCAGTATGAAGCCCCTGAGCCTGGCTTTAAAGCCTACTTTGAAAGCCTAGCTCTACCCCGAAGCCCCTGAGCCTGCCTTTAAAGCCTACTTTGAAAGCCTAGCTCCAGTATGAAGCCCCTGAGCCTGGCTTTAAAGCCTACTTTGAAAGCCTAGCTCTACTCCGAAGCCCCTGAGCCTGGCTTTAAAGCCTATTTTGGAAGCCTAGCTCCGGTATGAAGCCCCTGAGCCTGGCTTTAAAGCCTACTTTGGAAGCCTAGCTCCAGTATGAAGCCCCTGAGCCTGGCTTTAAAGCCTACTTTGAAAGCCTAGCTCTACTCCGAAGCCCCTGAGCGTGGCTTTAAAGCCTACTTTGAAAGCCTAGCTCCAGTATGAAGCCCCTGAGCCTGGCTTTAAAGCCTACTTTGAAAGCCTAGCTCCAGTATGAAGCCCCTGAGCCTGGCTTTAAAGCCTACTTTGAAAGCCTAGCTCCAGTATGAAGCCCCTGAGCCTGACTTTAAAGCCTACTTTGAAAGCCAAGCTCCAGTATGAAGCCCCTGAGCCTGACTTTAAAGCCTTCTTTGAAAGCCAAGCTCCAGTATGAAGCCCCTGAGCCTGGCTTTAAAGCCTACTTTGAAAGCCTAGCTCTACTCCGAAGCCCCTGAGCCTGGATTTAAAGCCTACTTTGAAAGCCTAGCTCCAGTATGAAGCCCCTGAGCCTGGCTTTAAAGCCTACTTTGAAAGCCTAGCTCTACTCAAAAGCCCCTGAGCCTGGCTTTAAAGCCTACTTTGAAAGCCTAGCTCCAGTATGAATCCCCTGAGCCTGGCTTTAAAGCCTTCTTTGAAAGCCTAGCTCCAGTATGAAGCCCCTGAGCCTGGCTTTAAAGCCTACTTTGAAAGCCTAGCTCTACTCCGAAGCCCCTTAGCCTGGCTTTAAAGCCTACTTTGAAAGCCTAGCTCGAGTATGAAGCCCCTGAGCCTGGCTTTAAAGCCTACTTTGAAAGCCTAGCTCTACTCCGCAGCCCCTGAGCCTGGCTTTAAAGCCTACTTTGAAAGCCTAGCTCCAGTATAAAGCCCCTGAGTCTGACTTTAAAGCCTACTTTGAAAGCCTAGCTCCAGTATGAAGCCCCTGAGCCTGGCTTTAAAGCCTACTTTGAAAGCCTAGCTCTACTCCGAAGCCCCTGAGCCTGACTTTAAAGCCTACTTTGAAAGCCTAGCTCCAGTATGAAGCCCCTGAGCCTGGCTTTAAAGCCTACTTTGAAAGCCTAGCTCTACTCCGAAGCCCCTGAGCCTGGCTTTAAAGCCTACTTTGAAAGTCTAGCTCCAGTATGAAGCCCCTGAGCCTGGCTTTAAAGCCTACTTTGAAAGCCTAGCTCCAGTATGAAGCCCCTGAGCCTGGCTTTAAAGCCTACTTTGAAAGCCGAGCTCTACTCAAAAGCCCCTGAGCCTGGCTTTAAAGCCTACTTTGAAAGCCTAGCTCCAGTATGAAGCCCCTGAGCCTGGCTTTAAAGCCTTCTTTGAAAGCCTAGCTCCAGTATGAAGCACCTGAGCCTGGCTTTAAAGCCTACTTTGAAAGCCTAGCTCTACTCCGAAGCCCCTTAGCCTGGCTTTAAAGCCTACTTTGAAAGCCCAGCTCCAGTATGAAGCCCCTGAGCCTGGCTTTAAAGCCTACTTTGAAAGCCTAGCTCCAGTATGAAGCCCCTGAGCCTGGCTTTAAAGCCTACTTTGAAAGCCTAGCTCTACTCCGAAGCCCCTGAGCCTGGCTTTAAAGCCTACTTTGAAAGCCTAGCTCGAGTATGAAGCCCCTGAGCCTGGCTTTAAAGCCTACTTTGAAAGCGTAGCTCGACTCTGAAGCCCCTGAGCCTGGCTTTAAAGCCTACTTTGAAAGCCTAGCTCCAGTATGAAGCCCCTGATCCTGACTTTAAAGCCTACTTTGAAAGCCTAGCTCCAGTATGAAGCCCCTGAGCCTGGCTTTAAAGCCTACTTTGAAAGCCTAGCTCTACTTCGAAGCCCCTGAGCCTGGCTTTAAAGCCTACTTTGAAAGCCTAGCTCTACTCCGAAGCCCCTGAGCCTGGCTTTAAAGCCTACTTTGAAAGCCTAGCTCTACTCCGAAGCCCCTGAGCCTGGCTTTAAAGCCTACTTTGAAAGCCTAGCTCCAGTATGAAGCCCCTGAGCCTGGCTTTAAAGCCTACTTTGAAAGCGTAGCTCTACTCCAAAGCCCCTGAGCCTGGCTTTAAAGCCTACTTTGAAAGCCTACCTCCAGTATGAAGCCCCTGAGCCTGGCTTTAAAGCCTACTTTGAAAGCCTAGCTCCAGTATGAAGCCCCTGAGCCTGGCTTTAAAGCCTACTTTGAAAGCCTAGCTCTACTCTAAAGCCCCTGAGCCTGGCTTTAAAGCCTTCTTTGAAAGCCTAGCTCTACTCCGAAGCCCCTGAGCCTGGCTTTAAAGCCTACTTTGAAAGCCTAGCTCCAGTATGAAGCCCCTGAGCCTGACTTTAAAGCCTACTTTGAAAGCCTAGCTCCAGTATGACGCCCCTGAGCCTGGCTTTAAAGCCTACTTTGAAAGCCTAGCTCTAGTATGAAGCCCCTGAGCCTGACTTTAAAGCCTACTTTGAAAGCCTAGCTCCAGTATGAAGCCCCTGAGCCTGGCTTTAAAGCCTACTTTGAAAGCCTAGCTCCAGTGTGAAGCCCCTGATCCTGACTTTAAAGCCTACTTTGAAAGCCTAGCTCCAGTATGAAGCCCCTGAGCCTGGCTTTAAAGCCTACTTTGAAAGCCTAGCTCTACTCCGAAGCCCCTGAGCCTGGCTTTAAAGCCTACTTTGGAAGCTTAGCTCCAGTATTAAGCCCCTGAGCCTGGCTTTAAAGCCTACTTTGAAAGCCTAGCTCTTCCCCGAAGCCCCTGAGCCTGCCTTTAAAGCCTACTTTGAAAGCCTAGCTCCAGTATGAAGCCCCTGAGCCTGGCTTTAAAGCCTACTTTGAAAGCCTAGCTCTACTCCGAAGCCCCTGAGCCTGGCTTTAAAGCCTACTTTGGAAGCTTAGCTCCAGTATTAAGCCCCTGAGCCTGGCTTTAAAGCCTACTTTGAAAGCCTAGCTCTTCCCCGAAGCCCCTGAGCCTGCCTTTAAAGCCTACTTTGAAAGCCTAGCTCCAGTATGAAGCCCCTGAGCCTGGCTTTAAAGCCTACTTTGAAAGCCTAGCTCTACTCCGAAGCCCCTGAGCCTGGCTTTAAAGCCTACTTTGGAAGCCTAGCTCCAGTATGAAGCCCCTGAGCCTGGCTTTAAAGCCTTCTTTGAAAGCCTAGCTCCAGTATGAAGCCCCTGAGCCTGGCTTTAAAGCCTACTTTGAAAGCCTAGCTCTACTCCGAAGCCCCCTAGCCTGGCTTTAAAGCCTACTTTGAAAGCCCAGCTCCAGTATGAAGCCCCTGAGCCTGGCTTTAAAGCCTACTTTGAAAGCCTAGCTCCAGTATGAAACCCTACTCTGAAGCCCCTGAGTCTGGCTTTAAAGCCTACTTTTTAAGCCTAGCTCCAGTATGAAGCCCCTGAGTCTGGCTTTAAAGCCTACTTTGAAGCCTAGCTCCAATATGAAGCCCCTGAGCCTGACTTTAAAGCCTACTTTGAAAGCCTAGCTCCAGTATGAAGCCCCTGAGCCTGGCTTTAAAGCCTACTTTGAAAGCCTAGCTGTACTCCGAAGCCCCTGAGCCTGGCTTTAAAGCCTACTTTGGAAGCTTAGCTCCAGTATGAAGCCCCTGAGCCTGGCTTTAAAGCCTACTTTGAAAGCCTAGCTCTAGTATGAAACCCTACTCTGAAGCCCCTGAACCTGGCTTTAAAGCCTACTTTGGAAGCCTAGCTCATGTATGAAGCCCCTGAGCCTGGCTTTAAAGCCTACTTTGAAAGCCTAGCTCTACTCTGAAGCTCCTGAGCCTGGCTTTAAAGCCTACTTTGAAAGCCTAGCTCTACTCCGAAGCCCCTTAGCCTGGCTTTAAAGCCTACTTTGAAAGCCTAGCTCCAGTATGAAGCCCCTGAGCCTGGCTTTAAAGCCTACTTTGAAAGCCTAGCTCTACTCCGAAGCCCCTGAGCCTGGCTTTAAAGCCTACTTTGAAAGCCTAGCTCCAGTATGAAGCCCCTGAGCCTGACTTTAAAGCCTACTTTGAAAGCCTAGCTCTACTCCGAAGCCCCTGAGCCTGGCTTTAAAGCCTACTTTGGAAGCCTAGCTCCAGTATGAAGCCCCTGAGCCTGGCTTTAAAGCCTATTTTGAAAGCCTAGCTCTACTCCGAAGCCCCTGAGCCTGGCTTTAAAGCCTACTTTGAAAGCCTAGCTCCAGTATGAAGCCCCTGAGCCTGGCTTTAAAGCCTACTTTGAAAGCCTAGCTCCAGTATGAAGTCCCTGAGCCTGGCTTTAAAGCCTACTTTGAAAGCCGAGCTCCAGTATGAAACCCTACTCTGAAGCCCCTTAGCCTGTCTATAAAGCCTACTTTGGAAGCCTAGCTCTGGTATGAAGCCCCTGAGCCTGGCTTTAAATCCTACTTTGAAAGCCTAGCTCTACTCCAAAGCCCCTGAGCCTGGCTTTAAAGCCTACTTTGAAAGCCTAGCTCCAGTATGAAGCCCCTGAGCCTGGCTTTAAAGCCTACTTTGAAAGCCTAGCTTAAGTATGAAGCCCCTGAGCCTGGCTTTAAAGCCTACTTTGAAAGCCTAGCTCTACTCAAAAGCCCCTGAGCCTGGCTTTAAAGCCTACTTTGAAAGCCTAGCTCCAGTATGAATCCCCTGAGCCTGGCTTTAAAGCCTTCTTTGAAAGCCTAGCTCCAGTATGAAGCCCCTGAGCCTGGCTTTAAAGCCTACTTTGAAAGCCTAGCTCTACTCCGAAGCCCCTGAGCCTGGCTTTAAAGCCTACTTTGAAAGCCTAGCTCCAGTATGAAACCCTACTCTGAAGCCCCTGAGCTTGGCTTTAAAGCCTACTTTGAAAGCCTAGCTCCAGTATGAAGCCCCTGAGCCTGGCTTTAAAGCCTACTTTGAAAGCCTTGCTCTACTCCGAGGCCCCTGAGCCTGGCTTTAAAGCCTACTTTGAAAGCCTCGCTCCAGTATGAAGCCCCTGAGCCTGGCTTTAAAGCCTACTTTGAAAGCCTAGCTCCAGTATGAAGCCCCTGAGCCTGGCTTTAAAGCCTACTTTGAAAGCCTAGCTCTACTCCGCAGCCCCTGAGCCTGGCTTTAAAGCCTACTTTGAAAGCCTAGCTCCAGTATGAAGCCCCTGAGCCTGACTATAAAGCCTACTTTGAAAGCCTAGCCCCAGTATGAAGCCCCTGAGCCTGGCTTTAAAGCCTACTTTGAAAGCCTAGCTCTACTCCGAAGCCCCTGAGCCTGGCTTTAAAGCCTACTTTGAAAGCCTAGCTCCAGTATGAAGCCCCTGAGCCTGGCTTTAAAGCCTACTTTGAAAGCCTGGCTCTAGTATGAAGCCCCTGAGCCTGGCTTTAAAGCCTACTTTGAAAGCCTAGCTCTAGTATGAAACCCTACTCTGAAGCCCCTGAGCCTGGCTTTAAAGCCTACTTTGGAAGCCTAGCTCCAGTATGAAGCCCCTGAGCCTGGCTTTAAAGCCTACTTTGAAAGCCTAGCTCTACTCCGAAGCTCCTAAGCCTGGCTTTAAAGCCTACTTTGAAAGCCTCGCTCCAGTATGAAGCCCCTGAGCCTGGCTTTAAAGCCTACTTTGAAAGCCTAGCTCCAGTATGAAGCCCCTGAGCCTGGCTTTAAAGCCTACTTTGAAAGCCTAGCTCTAGTATGAAACCCTACTCTGAAGCCCCTGAGCCTGGCTTTAAAGCCTACTTTGGAAGCCTAGCTCCAGTATGAAGCCCCTGAGCCTGGCTTTAAAGCCTACTTTGAAAGCCTAGCTCTACTCCGAAGCCCCTGAGCCTGGCTTTAAAGCCTACTTTGAAAGCCTAGCTCCAGTATGAAACCGTACTATGAAGCCCCTGAGCTTGGCTTTAAAGCCTACTTTGGAAGCCTAGCTCCAGTCTGAAGCCCCTGAGCCTGGCTTTAAAGCCTACTTTGAAAGCCTAGCTCCAGTATGAAGCCCCTGAGCCTGGCTTTAAAGCCTACTTTGGAAGCCTAGCTCCAGTATGAAGCCCCTGAGCCTGGCTTTAAGGCCTACTTTGAAAGCCTAACTCTACCCCGAAGCCCCTGAGCCTGGCTTTAAAGCCTACTTTGAAAGCCTAGCTCCAGTATGAAGCCCCTGAGCCTGGCTTTAAAGCCTACTTTGAAAGCCTAGCTCTACTCCGAAGCCCCTGAGCCTGGCTTTAAAGCCTACTTTGAAAGCCTAGCTCCAGTATAAAGCCCCTGAGCCTGGCTTTCAAACCTACTTTGGAAGCCTAGCTCTGGTATGAAGCCCCTGAGCCTGGCTTTAAAGCCTACTTTGAAAGCCTAGCTCTACTCCGAAGCCCCTGAGCCTGGCTTTAAAGCCTACTTTGGAAGCCTAGCTCCAGTATGAAGCCCCTGAGCCTGGCTTTAAAGCCTACTTTGAAAGCCTAGCTCTACTCCGAAGCCCCTGAGCCTGGCTTTAAAGCCTACTTTGAAAGCCTAGCTCCAGTATGAAGCCCCTGAGCCTGGCTTTAAAGCCTACTTTGAAAGCCTAGCTATACCCCGAAGCCCCTGAGCCTGCCTTTAAAGCCTACTTTGAAAGCCTAGCTCCAGTATGAAGCCCCTGAGCCTGGCTTTAAAGCCTACTTTGAAAGCCTAGCTCTACTCCGAAGCCCCTGAGCCTGGCTTTAAAGCCTACTTTGGAAGCCTAGCTCCAGTATGAAGCCCCTGAGCCTGGCTTTAAAGCCTTCTTTGAAAGCCTAGCTCCAGTATGAAGCCCCTGAGCCTGGCTTTAAAGCCTACTTTCAAAGCCTAGCTCTACTCCGAAGCCCCTTAGCCTGGCTTTAAAGCCTACTTTGAAAGCCTAGCTCCAGTATGAAGCCCCTGAGCCTGGCTTTAAAGCCTACTTTGAAAGCCTAGCTCTACTTCGAAGCCCCTGAGCCTGGCTTTAAAGCCTACTTTGGAAGCTTAGCTCCAGTATGAAGCCCCTGAGCCTGGCTTTAAAGCCTACTTTGAAAGCCTAGCTCTTCCCCGAAGCCCCTGAGCCTGCCTTTAAAGCCTACTTTGAAAGCCTAGCTCCAGTATGAAGCCCCTGAGCCTGGCTTTAAAGCCTACTTTGAAAGCCTAGCTCTACTCCGAAGCCCCTGAGCCTGGCTTTAAAGCCTACTTTGGAAGCCTAGCTCCAGTATGAAGCCCCTGAGCCTGGCTTTAAAGACTACTTTGAAAGCCTAGCTCCAGTATGAAGCCCCTGAGCCTGGCTTTAAAGCCTACTTTGAAAGCCTAGCTCTACTCAAAAGCCCCTGAGCCTGGCTTTAAAGCCTACTTTGAAAGCCTAGCTCCAGTATGAAGCCCCTGAGCCTGGCTTTAAAGCCTTCTTTGAAAGCCTAGCTCCAATATGAAGCCCCTGAGCCTGGCTTTAAAGCCTACTTTGAAAGCCTAGCTCTACTCCGAAGACCCTGAGCCTGGCTTTAAAGCCTACTTTGAAAGCCTAGCTCCAGTATGAAGCCCCTGAGCCTGGCTTTAAAGCCTACTTTGAAAGCCTAGCTCTACTCCGCAGCCCCTGAGCCTGGCTTTAAAGCCTACTTTGAAAGCCTAGCTCCAGTATGAAGCCCCTGAGCCTGACTTTAAAGCCTACTTTGAAAGCCCAGCTCCAGTATGAAGCCCCTGAGCCTGGCTTTAAAGCCTACTTTGAAAGCCTAGCTCTACTCCGAAGACCCTGAGCCTGGCTTTAAAGCCTACTTTGAAAGTCTAGCTCCAGTATGAAGCCCCTGAGCCTGGCTTTAAAGCCTACTTTGAAAGCCTAGCTCCAGTATGAAGCCCCTGAGCCTGGCTTTAAAGCCTACATTGAAAGCCTAGCTCTACTCCGAAGCCCCTGAGCCTGGCTTTAAAGCCTACTTTGAAAGCCTAGCTCCAGTATGAAGCCCCTGAGCCTGGCTTTAAAGCCTACTTTGAAAGCCTAGCTCCAGTATGAAGCCCCTGAGCCTGGCTTTAAAGCCTACTTTGAAAGCCTAGCTCTACTCCGAAGCCCCTGAGCCTGGCTTTAAAGCCTACTTTGAAAGCCTAGCTCCAGTATGAAGCCCCTGAGCCTGGCTTTAAAGCCTACTTTGAAAGCCTAGCTCCAGTATGAAGCCCCTGAGCCTGGCTTTAAAGCCTACTTTGAAAGCCTAGCTCTACTCTGAAGCCCCTGAGCCTGGCTTTAAAGCCTACTTTGAAAGCCTAGCTCCAGTATGAAGCACCTGAGCCTGACTTTAAAGCCTACTTTGAAAGCCTAGCTCCAGTATGAAGCCCCTGAGCCTGGCTTTAAAGCCTACTTTGAAAGCCTAGCTCTACTCCGAAGCCCCTGAGCCTGGCTTTAAAGCCTACTTTGAAAGCCTAGCTCCAGTATGAAGCCCCTGAGCCTGGCTTTAAAGCCTACTTTGAAAGCCTAGCTCCAGTATGAAGCCCCTGAGCCTGACTTTAAAGCCTACTTTGAAAGCCAAGCTCCAGTATGAAGCCCCTGAGCCTGACTTTAAAGCCTTCTTTGAAAGCCAAGCTCCAGTATGAAGCCCCTGAGCCTGGCTTTAAAGCCTACTTTGAAAGCCTAGCTCTACTCCGAAGCCCCTGAGCCTGGCTTTAAAGCCTACTTTGAAAGCCTAGCTCCAGTATGAAGCCCCTGAGCCTGGCTTTAAAGCCTACTTTGAAAGCCTAGCTCTACTCAAAAGCCCCTGAGCCTGGCTTTAAAGCCTACTTTGAAAGCCTAGCTCCAGTATGAATCCCCTGAGCCTGGCTTTAAAGCCTTCTTTGAAAGCCTAGCTCCAGTATGAAGCCCCTGAGCCTGGCTTTAAAGCCTACTTTGAAAGCCTAGCTCTACTCCGAAGCCCCTTAGCCTGGCTTTAAAGCCTACTTTGAAAGCCTAGCTCGAGTATGAAGCCCCTGAGCCTGGCTTTAAAGCCTACTTTGAAAGCCTAGCTCTACTCCGCAGCCCCTGAGCCTGGCTTTAAAGCCTACTTTGAAAGCCTAGCTCCAGTATAAAGCCCCTGAGTCTGACTTTAAAGCCTACTTTGAAAGCCTAGCTCCAGTATGAAGCCCCTGAGCCTGGCTTTAAAGCCTACTTTGAAAGCCTAGCTCCAATATGAAGCCCCTGAGCCTGACTTTAAAGCCTACTTTGAAAGCCTAGCTCCAGTATGAAGCCCCTGAGCCTGGCTTTAAAGCCTACTTTGAAAGCCTAGCTCTACTCCAAAGCCCCTGAGCCTGGCTTTAAAGCCTACTTTGAAAGCCTAGCTCCAGTATGAAGCCCCTGAGCCTGGCTTTAAAGCCTACTTTGAAAGCCTAGCTCCAGTATGAAACCCTACTCTGAAGCCCCTGAACCTGGCTTTAAAGCCTACTTTGGAAGCCTAGCTCTAGTATGAAGCCCCTGAGCCTGGTTTTAAGGCTACTTTGAAAGCCTAGCTCTACTCTGAAGCCCCTGAGCCTGGCTTTAAAGCCTACTTTGAAAGCCTAGCTCCAGTATGAAGCCCCTGAGCCTGACTTTAAAGCCTACTTTGGAAGCCTAGCTCCAGTATGAAGCCCCTGAGCCTGGCTTTAAAGCCTACTTTGAAAGCCTAGCTCTACTCCGAAGCCCCTGAGCCTGGCTTTAAAGCCTACTTTGAAAGCCTAGCTCCAGTATGAAGCCCCTGAGCCTGGCTTTAAAGCCTACTTTGAAAGCCTAGCTCTACCCCGAAGCCCCTGAGCCTGCCTTTAAAGCCTACTTTGAAAGCCTAGCTCCAGTATGAAGCCCCTGAGCCTGGCTTTAAAGCCTACTTTGAAAGCCTAGCTCCAGTATGAAGCCCCTGAGCCTGGCTTTAAGGCCTACTTTGAAAGCCTAGCTCTACCCCGAAGCCCCTGAGCCTGGCTTTAAAGCCTACTTTGAAAGCCTAGCTCCAGTATGAAGCCCCTGAGCCTGGCTTTAAAGCCTACTTTGAAAGCCTAGCTCCAATATGAAGCCCCTGAGCCTGACTTTAAAGCCTACTTTGAAAGCCTAGCTCCAGTATGAAGCCCCTGAGCCTGGCTTTAAAGCCTACTTTGAAAGCCTAGCTCCAGTATGAAGCCCCTGAGCCTGGCTTTAAAGCCTACTTTGAAAGCCTAGCTCTACTCCGAAGCCCCTTAGCCTGGCTTTAAAGCCTACTTTGAAAGCCTAGCTCCAGTATGAAGCCCCTGAGCCTGGCTTTAAAGCCTACTTTGAAAGCCTAGCTCTACTCCGAAGCCCCTGAGCCTGGCTTTAAAGCCTACTTTGAAAGCCTAGCTCTGGTATGAAGCCCCTGAGCCTGGCTTTAAAGCCTACTTTGAAAGCCTAGCTCTACTCCGAAGCCCCTGAGCCTGGCTTTAAAGCCTACTTTGAAAGCCTAGCTCCAGTATGAAGCCCCTGAGCATGGCTTTAAAGCCTACTTTGAAAGCCTAGCTCCAGTATGAAGCCCCTGAGCCTGGCTTTAAAGCCTACTTTGAAAGCCTAGCTCCAGTATGAAACCCCTGAGCCTGGCTTTAAAGCCTACTTTGAAAGCCTAGCTCCAGTATGAAACCCTACTCTGAAGCCCCTGAGCCTGGCTTTAAAGCCTTCTTTGGAAGCCTAGCTCCAATATGAAGCCCCTGAGCATGGCTTTAAAGCCTACTTTGAAAGCCTAGCTCCAGTATGAAGCCCCTGAGCCTGGCTTTAAAGCCTACTTTGAAAGCCTAGCTCCAGTATGAAGCCCCTGAGCCTAGCTTTAAAGCCTACTTTGAAAGCCTAGCTCCAGTATGAAGCCCCTGAGCCTGGCTTTAAAGCCTACTTTGGAAGCCTAGCTCCAGTATGAAGCCCCTGAGCCTGGCTTTAAGGCCTACTTTGAAAGCCTAACTCTACCCCGAAGCCCCTGAGCCTGGCTTTAAAGCCTACTTTGAAAGCCTAGCTCCAGTTTGAAGCCCCTGAGCCTGGCTTTAAAGCCTACTTTGAAAGCCTAGCTCCAGTATGAAGCCCCTGAGCCTGGCTTTAAAGCCTACTTTGAAAGCCTAGCTCTACTCCGAAGCCCCTGAGCCTGGCTTTAAAGCCTACTTTGAAAGCCTAGCTCCAGTATGAAGCCCCTGAGCCTGGCTTTAAAGCCTACTTTGAAAGCCTAGCTCCAGTATGAAGCCCCTGAGCCTGGCTTTAAAGCCTACTTTGAAAGCCTAGCTCTACTCCGAAGCCCCTGAGCCTGGCTTTAAAGCCTACTTTGAAAGCCTAGCTCCAGTATGAAGCCCCTGAGCCTGGCTTTAAAGCCTACTTTGAAAGCCTAGCTCCAGTATGAAGCCCCTGAGCCTGGCTTTAAAGCCTACTTTGAAAGCCTAGCTCTACTCTGAAGCCCCTGAGCCTGGCTTTAAAGCCTACTTTGAAAGCCTAGCTCCAGTATGAAGCACCTGAGCCTGACTTTAAAGCCTACTTTGAAAGCCTAGCTCCAGTATGAAGCCCCTGAGCCTGGCTTTAAAGCCTACTTTGAAAGCCTAGCTCTACTCCGAAGCCCCTGAGCCTGGCTTTAAAGCCTACTTTGAAAGCCTAGCTCCAGTATGAAGCCCCTGAGCCTGACTTTAAAGCCTACTTTGAAAGCCTAGCTCCAGTATGAAGCCCCTGAGCCTGGCTTTAAAGCCTACTTTGAAAGCCTAGCTCTACTCTGAAGCCCCTGAGCCTGGCTTTAAAGCCTACTTTGGAAGCTTAGCTCCAGTATGAAGCCCCTGAGCCTGGATTTAAAGCCTACTTTGAAAGCCTAGCTCTACCCCGAAGCCCCTGAGCCTGCCTTTAAAGCCTACTTTGAAAGCCTAGCTCCAGTATGAAGCCCCTGAGCCTGGCTTTAAAGCCTACTTTGAAAGCCTAGCTCTACTCCGAAGCCCCTGAGCCTGGCTTTAAAGCCTACTTTGGAAGCCTAGCTCCAGTATGAAGCCCCTGAGCCTGGCTTTAAAGCCTACTTTGAAAGCCTAGCTCTACTCCGAAGCCCCTGAGCCTGGCTTTAAAGCCTACTTTGAAAGCCTAGCTCCAGTATGAAGCCCCTGAGCCTGGCTTTAAAGCCTACTTTGAAAGCCTAGCTCTACTCTGAAGCCCCTGAGCCTGGCTTTAAAGCCTACTTTGAAAGCCTAGCTCCAGTATGAAGCACCTGAGCCTGACTTTAAAGCCTACTTTGAAAGCCTTGCTCCAGTATGAAGCCCCTGAGCCTGGCTTTAAAGCCTACTTTGAAAGCCTAGCTCTACTCCGAAGCCCCTGAGCCTGGCTTTAAAGCCTACTTTGAAAGGCTAGTTCCAGTATGAAGCCCCTGAGCCTGACTTTAAAGCCTACTTTGAAAGCCTAGCTCCAGTATGAAGCCCCTGAGCCTGGCTTTAAAGCCTACTTTGAAAGCCTAGCTCTACTCTGAAGCCCCTGAGCCTGGCTTTAAAGCCTACTTTGGAAGCTTAGCTCCAGTATGAAGCCCCTGAGCCTGGATTTAAAGCCTACTTTGAAAGCCTAGCTCTACCCCGAAGCCCCTGAGCCTGCCTTTAAAGCCTACTTTGAAAGCCTAGCTCCAGTATGAAGCCCCTGAGCCTGGTTTTAAAGCCTACTTTGAAAGCCTAGCTCTACTCCGAAGCCCCTGAGCCTGGCTTTAAAGCCTACTTTGGAAGCCTAGCTCCAGTATGAAGCCCCTGAGCCTGGCTTTAAAGCCTACTTTGAAAGCCTAGCTCTACTCCGAAGCCCCTGAGCCTGGCTTTAAAGCCTACTTTGAAAGCCTAGCTCCAGTATGAAACCCTACTCTGAAGCCCCTGAGCTTGGCTTTAAAGCCTACTTTGAAAGCCTAGCTCCAGTATGAAGCCCCTGAGCCTGGCTTTAAAGCCTACTTTGAAAGCCTAGCTCTACTCCGAGGCCCCTGAGCCTGGCTTTAAAGCCTACTTTGAAAGCCTAGCTCCAGTATGAAGCCCCTGAGCCTGGCTTTAAAGCCTACTTTGAAAGCCTAGCTCTACTCCGAAGCCCCTGAGCCTGGCTTTAAAGCCTACTTTGGAAGCCTAGCTCCAGTATGAAGCCCCTGAGCCTGGCTTTAAAGCCTACTTTGAAAGCCTAGCTCTACTCCGAAGCCCCTGAGCCTGGCTTTAAAGCCTACTTTGAAAGCCTAGCTCCAGCTCTACCCCGAAGCCCCTGAGCCTGGCTTTAAAGCCTACTTTGAAAGCCTAGCTCCAGTATGAAGCCCCGGAGCCTGGCTTTAAAGCCTACTTTGAAAGCCTAGCTCCAGTATGAAGCCCCTGAGCCTGGCTTTAAAGCCTACTTTGAAAGCCTAGCTCCAGTATGAAGCCCCTGAGCCTGACTATAAAGCCTACTTTGAAAGCCTAGCCCCAGTATGAAGCCCCTGAGCCTGGCTTTAAAGCCTACTTTGAAAGCCTAGCTCTACTCCGAAGCCCCTGAGCCTGGCTTTAAAGCCTACTTTGAAAGCCTAGCTCCAGTATGAAGCCCCTGAGCCTGGCTTTAAAGCCTACTTTGAAAGCCTGGCTCTAGTATGAAGCCCCTGAGCCTGGCTTTAAAGCCTACTTTGAAAGCCTAGCTCTAGTATGAAACCCTACTCTGAAGCCCCTGAGCCTGGCTTTAAAGCCTACTTTGAAAGCCTCGCTCCAGTATGAAGCCCCTGAGCCTGGCTTTAAAGCCTACTTTGAAAGCCTAGCTCCAGTATGAAGCCCCTGAGCCTGGCTTTAAAGCCTACTTTGAAAGCCTAGCTCTAGTATGAAACCCTACTCTGAAGCCCCTGAGCCTGGCTTTAAAGCCTACTTTGGAAGCCTAGCTCCAGTATGAAGCCCCTGAGCCTGGCTTTAAAGCCTACTTTGAAAGCCTAGCTCTACTCCGAAGCCCCTGAGCCTGGCTTTAAAGCCTACTTTGAAAGCCTAGCTCCAGTATGAAACCGTACTATGAAGCCCCTGAGCTTGGCTTTAAAGCCTACTTTGGAAGCCTAGCTCCAGTCTGAAGCCCCTGAGCCTGGCTTTAAAGCCTACTTTGAAAGCCTAGCTACAGTATGAATCCCCTGAGCCTGGCTTTAAAGCCTACTTTGGAAGCCTAGCTCCAGTATGAAGCCCCTGAGCCTGGCTTTAAAGCCTACTTTGAAAGCCTAGCTCTACTCCGCAGCCCCTGAGCCTGGCTTTAATGCCTACTTTGAAAGCCTAGCTCCAGTATGAAGCCCCTGAGCCTGGCTTTAAACCCTACTTTGAAAGCCTAGCTTAAGTATGAAGCCCCTGAGCCTGGCTTTAAAGCCTACTTTGAAAGCCTAGCTCTACTCAAAAGCCCCTGAGCCTGGCTTTAAAGCCTACTTTGAAAGCCTAGCTCCAGTATGAATCCCCTGAGCCTGGCTTTAAAGCCTTCTTTGAAAGCCTAGCTCCAGTATGAAGCCCCTGAGCCTGGCTTTAAAGCCTACTTTGAAAGCCTAGCTCTACTCCGAAGCCCCTTAGCCTGGCTTTAAAGCCTACTTTGAAAGCCTAGCTCGAGTATGAAGCCCCTGAGCCTGGCTTTAAAGCCTACTTTGAAAGCCTAGCTCTACTCCGCAGCCCCTGAGCCTGGCTTTAAAGCCTACTTTGAAAGCCTAGCTCCAGTATGAAGCCCCTGAGTCTGACTTTAAAGCCTACTTTGAAAGCCTAGCTCCAGTATGAAGCCCCTGAGCCTGGCTTTAAAGCCTACTTTGAAAGCCTAGCTCCAATATGAAGCCCCTGAGCCTGACTTTAAAGCCTACTTTGAAAGCCTAGCTCCAGTATGAAGCCCCTGAGCCTGGCTTTAAAGCCTACTTTGAAAGCCTAGCTCTACTCCGAAGCCCCTGAGCCTGGCTTTAAAGCCTACTTTGGAAGCTTAGCTCCAGTATGAAGCCCCTGAGCCTGGCTTTAAAGCCTACTTTGAAAGCCTAGCTCCAGTATGAAACCCTACTCTGAAGCCCCTGAACCTGGCTTTAAAGCCTACTTTGGAAGCCTAGCTCCAGTATGAATCCCCTGAGCCTGGCTTTAAAGCCTTCTTTGAAAGCCTAGCTCCAGTATGAAGCCCCTGAGCCTGGCTTTAAAGCCTACTTTGAAAGCCTAGCTCCAATATGAAGCCCCTGAGCCTGACTTTAAAGCCTACTTTGAAAGCCTAGCTCCAGTATGAAGCCCCTGAGCCTGGCTTTAAAGCCTACTTTGAAAGCCTAGCTCTACTCCGAAGCCCCTGAGCCTGGCTTTAAAGCCTACTTTGAAAGCCTAGCTCCAGTATGAAGCCCCTGAGCCTGGCTTTAAAGCCTACGTTGAAAGCCTAGCTCCAGTATGAAACCCTACTCTGGAGCCCCTGAGCCTGGCTTTAAAGCCTACTTTGAAAGCCTAGCTCTACTCCGAAGCCCCTGAGCCTGGCTTTAAAGCCTACTTTGAAAGCCTAGCTCCAGTATGAAGCCCCTGAGCCTGGCTTTAAAGCCTACTTTGAAAGCCTAGCTCTACTCAAAAGCCCCTGAGCCTGGCTTTAAAGCCTACTTTGAAAGCCTAGCTCCATTATGAAGCCCCTGAGCCTGGCTTTAAAGCCTTCTTTGAAAGCCTAGCTCCAGTATGAAGCCCCTGAGCCTGGCTTTAAAGCCTACTTTGAAAGCCTAGCTCTACTCCGAAGCCCCTTAGCCTGGCTTTAAAGCCTACTTTGAAAGCCCAGCTCCAGTATGAAGCCCCTGAGCCTGGCTTTAAAGCCTACTTTGAAAGCCTAGCTCCAGTATGAAGCCCCTGAGCCTGGCTTTAAAGCCTACTTTGAAAGCCTAGCTCCAGTATGAAGCCCCTGAGCCTGGCTTTAAAGCCTACTTTGAAAGTCTAGCTCCAGTATGAAGCCCCTGAGCCTGGCTTAAAAGCCTTCTTTGAAAGCCTAGCTCCAGTATGAAGCCCCTGAGCCTGGCTTTAAAGCCTACTTTGAAAGCCTAGCTCTACTCCGAAGCCCCTTAGCCTGGCTTTAAAGCCTACTTTGAAAGCCCAGCTCCAGTATGAAGCCCCTGAGCCTGGCTTTAAAGCCTACTTTGAAAGCCTAGCTCCAGTATGAAGCCCCTGAGCCTGGCTTTAAAGCCTACTTTGAAAGCCTAGCTCTACTCCGAAGCCCCTGAGCCTGGCTTTAAAGCCTACTTTGAAAGCCTAGCTCTACTCCGAAGCCCCTGAGCCTGGCTTTAAAGCCTACTTTGAAAGCCTAGCTCCAGTATGAAGCCCCTGAGCCTGGCTTTAAAGCCTACTTTGAAAGCCTAGCTCTGGTATGAAGCCCCTGAGCCTGGCTTTAAAGCCTACTTTGAAAGCCTAGCTCCAGTATGAAACCCCTGAGCCTGGCTTTAAAGCCTACTTTGAAAGCCTAGCTCCAGTATGAAACCCTACTCTGAAGCCCCTGAGCCTGGCTTTAAAGCCTTCTTTGGAAGCCTAGCTCCAATATGAAGCCCCTGAGCCTGGCTTTAAAGCCTACTTTGAAAGCCTAGCTCCAGTATGAAGCCCCTGAGCCTGGCTTTAAAGCCTACTTTGAAAGCCTAGCTCCAGTATGAAGCCCCTGAGCCTGGCTTTAAAGCCTACTTTGGAAGCCTAGCTCCAGTATGAAGCCCCTGAGCCTGGCTTTAAGGCCTACTTTGAAAGCCTAACTCTACCCCGAAGCCCCTGAGCCTGGCTTTAAAGCCTACTTTGAAAGCCTAGCTCCAGTATGAAGCCCCTGAGCCTGGCTTTAAAGCCTACTTTGAAAGCCTAGCTCTACTCCGAAGCCCCTGAGCCTGGCTTTAAAGCCTACTTTGAAAGCCTAGCTCCAGTATAAAGCCCCTGAGCCTGGCTTTCAAACCTACTTTGGAAGCCTAGCTCTGGTATGAAGCCCCTGAGCCTGGCTTTAAAGCCTACTTTGAAAGCCTAGCTCTACTCCGAAGCCCCTGAGCCTGGCTTTAAAGCCTACTTTGGAAGCCTAGCTCCAGTATGAAGCCCCTGAGCCTGGCTTTAAAGCCTACTTTGAAAGCCTAGCTCTACTCCGAAGCCCCTGAGCCTGGCTTTAAAGCCTACTTTGAAAGCCTAGCTCTAGTATGAAGCCCCTGAGCCTGGCTTTAAAGCCTACTTTGAAAGCCTAGCTCCAGTATGAAACCGTACTATGAAGCCCCTGAGCTTGGCTTTAAAGCCTACTTTGGAAGCCTAGCTCCAGTCTGAAGCCCCTGAGCCTGGCTTTAAAGCCTACTTTGAAAGCCTAGCTCCAGTATGAAGCCCCTGAGCCTGGCTTTAAAGCCTACTTTGGAAGCCTAGCTCCAGTATGAAGCCCCTGAGCCTGGCTTTAAGGCCTACTTTGAAAGCCTAACTCTACCCCGAAGCCCCTGAGCCTGGCTTTAAAGCCTACTTTGAAAGCCTAGCTCCAGTATGAAGCCCCTGAGCCTGGCTTTAAAGCCTACTTTGAAAGCCTAGCTCTACTCCGAAGCCCCTGAGCCTGGCTTTAAAGCCTACTTTGAAAGCCTAGCTCCAGTATAAAGCCCCTGAGCCTGGCTTTCAAACCTACTTTGGAAGCCTAGCTCTGGTATGAAGCCCCTGAGCCTGGCTTTAAAGCCTACTTTGAAAGCCTAGCTCTACTCCGAAGCCCCTGAGCCTGGCTTTAAAGCCTACTTTGGAAGCCTAGCTCCAGTATGAAGCCCCTGAGCCTGGCTTTAAAGCCTACTTTGAAAGCCTAGCTCTACTCCGAAGCCCCTGAGCCTGGCTTTAAAGCCTACTTTGAAAGCCTAGCTCCAGTATGAAGCCCCTGAGCCTGGCTTTAAAGCCTACTTTGAAAGCCTAGCTATACCCCGAAGCCCCTGAGCCTGCCTTTAAAGCCTACTTTGAAAGCCTAGCTCCAGTATGAAGCCCCTGAGCCTGGCTTTAAAGCCTACTTTGAAAGCCTAGCTCTACTCCGAAGCCCCTGAGCCTGGCTTTAAAGCCTACTTTGGAAGCCTAGCTCCAGTATGAAGCCTCTGAGCCTGGCTTTAAAGCCTTCTTTGAAAGCCTAGCTCCAGTATGAAGCCCCTGAGCCTGGCTTTAAAGCCTACTTTCAAAGCCTAGCTCTACTCCGAAGCCCCTTAGCCTGGCTTTAAAGCCTACTTTGAAAGCCTAGCTCCAGTATGAAGCCCCTGAGCCTGGCTTTAAAGCCTACTTTGAAAGCCTAGCTCTACTTCGAAGCCCCTGAGCCTGGCTTTAAAGCCTACTTTGGAAGCTTAGCTCCAGTATGAAGCCCCTGAGCCTGGCTTTAAAGCCTACTTTGAAAGCCTAGCTCTTCCCCGAAGCCCCTGAGCCTGCCTTTAAAGCCTACTTTGAAAGCCTAGCTCCAGTATGAAGCCCCTGAGCCTGGCTTTAAAGCCTACTTTGACAGCCTAGCTCTACTCCGAAGCCCCTGAGCCTGGCTTTAAAGCCTACTTTGGAAGCCTAGCTCCAGTATGAAGCCCCTGAGCCTGGCTTTAAAGACTACTTTGAAAGCCTAGCTCCAGTATGAAGCCCCTGAGCCTGGCTTTAAAGCCTACTTTGAAAGCCTAGCTCTACTCAAAAGCCCCTGAGCCTGGCTTTAAAGCCTACTTTGAAAGCCTAGCTCCAGTATGAAGCCCCTGAGCCTGGCTTTAAAGCCTTCTTTGAAAGCCTAGCTCCAATATGAAGCCCCTGAGCCTGGCTTTAAAGCCTACTTTGAAAGCCTAGCTCTACTCCGAAGACCCTGAGCCTGGCTTTAAAGCCTACTTTGAAAGCCTAGCTCCAGTATGAAGCCCCTGAGCCTGGCTTTAAAGCCTACTTTGAAAGCCTAGCTCTACTCCGCAGCCCCTGAGCCTGGCTTTAAAGCCTACTTTGAAAGCCTAGCTCCAGTATGAAGCCCCTGAGCCTGACTTTAAAGCCTACTTTGAAAGCCCAGCTCCAGTATGAAGCCCCTGAGCCTGGCTTTAAAGCCTACTTTGAAAGCCTAGCTCTACTCCGAAGACCCTGAGCCTGGCTTTAAAGCCTACTTTGAAAGTCTAGCTCCAGTATGAAGCCCCTGAGCCTGGCTTTAAAGCCTACTTTGAAAGCCTAGCTCCAGTATGAAGCCCCTGAGCCTGGCTTTAAAGCCTACTTTGAAAGCCTAGCTCTACTCCGAAGCCCCTGAGCCTGGCTTTAAAGCCTACTTTGAAAGCCTAGCTCCAGTATGAAGCCCCTGAGCCTGGCTTTAAAGCCTACTTTGAAAGCCTAGCTCCAGTATGAAGCCCCTGAGCCTGGCTTTAAAGCCTACTTTGAAAGCCTAGCTCTACTCCGAAGCCCCTGAGCCTGGCTTTAAAGCCTACTTTGAAAGCCTAGCTCCAGTATGAAGCCCCTGAGCCTGGCTTTAAAGCCTACTTTGAAAGCCTAGCTCCAGTATGAAGCCCCTGAGCCTGGCTTTAAAGCCTACTTTGAAAGCCTAGCTCTACTCTGAAGCCCCTGAGCCTGGCTTTAAAGCCTACTTTGAAAGCCTAGCTCCAGTATGAAGCACCTGAGCCTGACTTTAAAGCCTACTTTGAAAGCCTAGCTCCAGTATGAAGCCCCTGAGCCTGGCTTTAAAGCCTACTTTGAAAGCCTAGCTCTACTCCGAAGCCCCTGAGCCTGGCTTTAAAGCCTACTTTGAAAGCCTAGCTCCAGTATGAAGCCCCTGAGCCTGGCTTTAAAGCCTACTTTGAAAGCCTAGCTCCAGTATGAAGCCCCTGAGCCTGACTTTAAAGCCTACTTTGAAAGCCAAGCTCCAGTATGAAGCCCCTGAGCCTGACTTTAAAGCCTTCTTTGAAAGCCAAGCTCCAGTATGAAGCCCCTGAGCCTGGCTTTAAAGCCTACTTTGAAAGCCTAGCTCTACTCCGAAGCCCCTGAGCCTGGCTTTAAAGCCTACTTTGAAAGCCTAGCTCCAGTATGAAGCCCCTGAGCCTGGCTTTAAAGCCTACTTTGAAAGCCTAGCTCTACTCAAAAGCCCCTGAGCCTGGCTTTAAAGCCTACTTTGAAAGCCTAGCTCCAGTATGAATCCCCTGAGCCTGGCTTTAAAGCCTTCTTTGAAAGCCTAGCTCCAGTATGAAGCCCCTGAGCCTGGCTTTAAAGCCTACTTTGAAAGCCTAGCTCTACTCCGAAGCCCCTTAGCCTGGCTTTAAAGCCTACTTTGAAAGCCTAGCTCGAGTATGAAGCCCCTGAGCCTGGCTTTAAAGCCTACTTTGAAAGCCTAGCTCTACTCCGCAGCCCCTGAGCCTGGCTTTAAAGCCTACTTTGAAAGCCTAGCTCCAGTATAAAGCCCCTGAGTCTGACTTTAAAGCCTACTTTGAAAGCCTAGCTCCAGTATGAAGCCCCTGAGCCTGGCTTTAAAGCCTACTTTGAAAGCCTAGCTCCAATATGAAGCCCCTGAGCCTGACTTTAAAGCCTACTTTGAAAGCCTAGCTCCAGTATGAAGCCCCTGAGCCTGGCTTTAAAGCCTACTTTGAAAGCCTAGCTCTACTCCAAAGCCCCTGAGCCTGGCTTTAAAGCCTACTTTGAAAGCCTAGCTCCAGTATGAAGCCCCTGAGCCTGGCTTTAAAGCCTACTTTGAAAGCCTAGCTCCAGTATGAAACCCTACTCTGAAGCCCCTGAACCTGGCTTTAAAGCCTACTTTGGAAGCCTAGCTCTAGTATGAAGCCCCTGAGCCTGGTTTTAAGGCTACTTTGAAAGCCTAGCTCTACTCTGAAGCCCCTGAGCCTGGCTTTAAAGCCTACTTTGAAAGCCTAGCTCCAGTATGAAGCCCCTGAGCCTGACTTTAAAGCCTACTTTGGAAGCCTAGCTCCAGTATGAAGCCCCTGAGCCTGGCTTTAAAGCCTACTTTGAAAGCCTAGCTCTACTCCGAAGCCCCTGAGCCTGGCTTTAAAGCCTACTTTGAAAGCCTAGCTCCAGTATGAAGCCCCTGAGCCTGGCTTTAAAGCCTACTTTGAAAGCCTAGCTCTACCCCGAAGCCCCTGAGCCTGCCTTTAAAGCCTACTTTGAAAGCCTAGCTCCAGTATGAAGCCCCTGAGCCTGGCTTTAAAGCCTACTTTGAAAGCCTAGCTCCAGTATGAAGCCCCTGAGCCTGGCTTTAAAGCCTACTTTGAAAGCCTTGCTCCAGTATGAAGCCCCTGAGCCTGGCTTTAAAGCCTACTTTGAAAGCCTAGCTCTACTCCGAAGCCCCTGAGCCTGGCTTTAAAGCCTACTTTGAAAGCCTAGCTCCAGTATGAAGCCCCTGAGCCTGGCTTTAAGGCCTACTTTGAAAGCCTAGCTCTACCCCGAAGCCCCTGAGCCTGGCTTTAAAGCCTACTTTGAAAGCCTAGCTCCAGTATGAAGCCCCTGAGCCTGGCTTTAAAGCCTACTTTGAAAGCCTAGCTCCAATATGAAGCCCCTGAGCCTGACTTTAAAGCCTACTTTGAAAGCCTAGCTCCAGTATGAAGCCCCTGAGCCTGGCTTTAAAGCCTACTTTGAAAGCCTAGCTCCAGTATGAAGCCCCTAAGCCTGGCTTTAAAGCCTACTTTGAAAGCCTAGCTCTACTCTGAAGCCCCTGAGCCTGGCTTTAAAGCCTACTTTGAAAGCCTAGCTCCAGTATGAAGCACCTGAGCCTGACTTTAAAGCCTACTTTGAAAGCCTAGCTCCAGTATGAAGCCCCTGAGCCTGGCTTTAAAGCCTACTTTGAAAGCCTAGCTCCAGTATGAAGCCCCTGAGCCTGGCTTTAAAGCCTTCTTTGAAAGCCTAGCTCCAGTATGAAGCCCCTGAGCCTGGCTTTAAAGCCTACTTTGAAAGCCGAGCTCCAGTATGAAACCCTACTCTGAAGCCCCTGAGCCTGTCTATAAAGCCTACTTTGGAAGCCTAGCTCTGGTATGAAGCCCCTGAGCCTGGCTTTAAAGCCTACTTTGAAAGCCTAGCTCTACTCCGAAGCCCCTGAGCCTGGCTTTAAAGCCTACTTTGGAAGCCTAGCTCCAGTATGAAGCCCCTGAGCCTGGCTTTAAAGCCTACTTTGAAAGCCTAGCTCTACTCCGAAGCCCCTGAGCCTGGCTTTAAAGCCTACTTTGAAAGCCTAGCTCCAGTATGAAGCCCCTGAGCCTGGCTTTAAAGCCTACTTTGAAAGCCTAGCTCCAGTATGAAGCCCCTGAGCCTGGCTTTAAAGCCTACTTTGAAAGCCTAGCTCCAGTATGAATCCCCTGAGCCTGACTTTAAAGCCTACTTTGAAAGCCAAGCTCCAGTATGAAGCCCCTGAGCCTGGCTTTAAAGCCTACTTTGAAAGCCTAGCTCAACTCCGAAGCCCCTGAGCCTGGCTTTAAAGCCTACTTTGAAAGCCTAGCTCCAGTATGAAGCCCCTGAGCCTGGCTTTAAAGCCTACTTTGAAAGCCTAGCTCCAGTATGAAACCCTACTCTGAAGTCCCTGAACCTGGCTTTAAAGCCTACTTTGGAAGCCTAGCTCTAGTATGAAGCCCCTGAGCCTGGCTTTAAAGCCTACTTTGAAAGCCTAGCTCCAGTATGAAACCCTACTCTGAAGCCCCTGAGCCTGGCTTTAAAGCCTTCTTTGGAAGCCTAGCTCCAATATGAAGCCCCTGAGCCTGGCTTTAAAGCCTACTTTGAAAGCCTAGCTCCAGTATGAAGCCCCTGAGCCTGGCTTTAAAGCCTACTTTGAAAGCCTAGCTCCAGTATGAAGCCCCTGAGCCTGGCTTTAAAGCCTACTTTGGAAGCCTAGCTCCAGTATGAAGCCCCTGAGCCTGGCTTTAAGGCCTACTTTGAAAGCCTAACTCTACCCCGAAGCCCCTGAGCCTGGCTTTAAAGCCTACTTTGAAAGCCTAGCTCCAGTTTGAAGCCCCTGAGCCTGGCTTTAAAGCCTACTTTGAAAGCCTAGCTCCAGTATGAAGCCCCTGAGCCTGGCTTTAAAGCCTACTTTGAAAGCCTAGCTCTACTCCGAAGCCCCTGAGCCTGGCTTTAAAGCCTACTTTGAAAGCCTAGCTCCAGTATGAAGCCCCTGAGCCTGGCTTTAAAGCCTACTTTGAAAGCCTAGCTCTACTCCGAAGCCCCTGAGCCTGGCTTTAAAGCCTACTTTGAAAGCCTAGCTCCAGTATGAAGCCCCTGAGCCTGGCTTTAAAGCCTACTTTGAAAGCCTAGCTCCAGTATGAAGCCCCTGAGCCTGGCTTTAAAGCCTACTTTGAAAGCCTAGCTCTACTCTGAAGCCCCTGAGCCTGGCTTTAAAGCCTACTTTGAAAGCCTAGCTCCAGTATGAAGCACCTGAGCCTGACTTTAAAGCCTACTTTGAAAGCCTAGCTCCAGTATGAAGCCCCTGAGCCTGGCTTTAAAGCCTACTTTGAAAGCCTAGCTCTACTCCGAAGCCCCTGAGCCTGGCTTTAAAGCCTACTTTGAAAGCCTAGCTCCAGTATGAAGCCCCTGAGCCTGACTTTAAAGCCTACTTTGAAAGCCTAGCTCCAGTATGAAGCCCCTGAGCCTGGCTTTAAAGCCTACTTTGAAAGCCTAGCTCTACTCTGAAGCCCCTGAGCCTGGCTTTAAAGCCTACTTTGGAAGCTTAGCTCCAGTATGAAGCCCCTGAGCCTGGATTTAAAGCCTACTTTGAAAGCCTAGCTCTACCCCGAAGCCCCTGAGCCTGCCTTTAAAGCCTACTTTGAAAGCCTAGCTCCAGTATGAAGCCCCTGAGCCTGGCTTTAAAGCCTACTTTGAAAGCCTAGCTCTACTCCGAAGCCCCTGAGCCTGGCTTTAAAGCCTACTTTGGAAGCCTAGCTCCAGTATGAAGCCCCTGAGCCTGGCTTTAAAGCCTACTTTGAAAGCCTAGCTCTACTCCGAAGCCCCTGAGCCTGGCTTTAAAGCCTACTTTGAAAGCCTAGCTCCAGTATGAAGCCCCTGAGCCTGGCTTTAAAGCCAACTTTGAAAGCCTAGCTCCAGTATGAAGCCCCTGAGCCTGGCTTTAAAGCCTACTTTGAAAGCCTAGCTCTACCCCGAAGCCCCTGAGCCTGCCTTTAAAGCCTACTTTGAAAGCCTAGCTCCAGTATGAAGCCCCTGAGCCTGGCTTTAAAGCCTACTTTGAAAGCCTAGCTCTACTCCGAAGCCCCTGAGCCTGGCTTTAAAGCCTATTTTGGAAGCCTAGCTCCGGTATGAAGCCCCTGAGCCTGGCTTTAAAGCCTACTTTAGAAGCCTAGCTCCAGTATGAAGCCCCTGAGCCTGGCTTTAAAGCCTACTTTGAAAGCCTAGCTCTACTCCGAAGCCCCTGAGCGTGGCTTTAAAGCCTACTTTGAAAGCCTAGCTCCAGTATGAAGCCCCTGAGCCTGGCTTTAAAGCCTACTTTGAAAGCCTAGCTCCAGTATGAAGCCCCTGAGCCTGGCTTTAAAGCCTACTTTGAAAGCCTAGCTCCAGTATGAAGCCCCTGAGCCTGACTTTAAAGCCTACTTTGAAAGCCAAGCTCCAGTATGAAGCCCCTGAGCCTGACTTTAAAGCCTTCTTTGAAAGCCAAGCTCCAGTATGAAGCCCCTGAGCCTGGCTTTAAAGCCTACTTTGAAAGCCTAGCTCTACTCCGAAGCCCCTGAGCCTGGCTTTAAAGCCTACTTTGAAAGCCTAGCTCCAGTATGAAGCCCCTGAGCCTGGCTTTAAAGCCTACTTTGAAAGCCTAGCTCTACTCAAAAGCCCCTGAGCCTGGCTTTAAAGCCTACTTTGAAAGCCTAGCTCCAGTATGAATCCCCTGAGCCTGGCTTTAAAGCCTTCTTTGAAAGCCTAGCTCCAGTATGAAGCCCCTGAGCCTGGCTTTAAAGCCTACTTTGAAAGCCTAGCTCTACTCCGAAGCCCCTTAGCCTGGCTTTAAAGCCTACTTTGAAAGCCTAGCTCGAGTATGAAGCCCCTGAGCCTGGCTTTAAAGCCTACTTTGAAAGCCTAGCTCTTCTCCGCAGCCCCTGAGCCTGGCTTTAAAGCCTACTTTGAAAGCCTAGCTCCAGTATAAAGCCCCTGAGTCTGACTTTAAAGCCTACTTTGAAAGCCTAGCTCCAGTATGAAGCCCCTGAGCCTGGCTTTAAAGCCTACTTTGAAAGCCTAGCTCCAATATGAAGCCCCTGAGCCTGACTTTAAAGCCTACTTTGAAAGCCTAGCTCCAGTATGAAGCCCCTGAGCCTGGCTTTAAAGCCTACTTTGAAAGCCTAGCTCTACTCCAAAGCCCCTGAGCCTGGCTTTAAAGCCTACTTTGAAAGCCTAGCTCCAGTATGAAGCCCCTGAGCCTGGCTTTAAAGCCTACTTTGAAAGCCTAGCTCCAGTATGAAACCCTACTCTGAAGCCCCTGAACCTGGCTTTAAAGCCTACTTTGGAAGCCTAGCTCTAGTATGAAGCCCCTGAGCCTGGTTTTAAGGCTACTTTGAAAGCCTAGCTCTACTCTGAAGCCCCTGAGCCTGGCTTTAAAGCCTACTTTGAAAGCCTAGCTCCAGTATGAAGCCCCTGAGCCTGACTTTAAAGCCTACTTTGAAAGCCCAGCTCCAGTATGAAGCCCCTGAGCCTGGCTTTAAAGCCTACTTTGAAAGCCTAGCTCTACTCCGAAGACCCTGAGCCTGGCTTTAAAGCCTACTTTGAAAGCCTAGCTCCAGTATGAAGCCCCTGAGCCTGGCTTTAAAGCCTACTTTGAAAGCCTAGCTCTACTCCGAAGCCCCTTAGCCTGGCTTTAAAGCCTACTTTGAAAGCCTAGCTCCAGTATGAAGCCCCTGAGCCTGGCTTTAAAGCCTACTTTGAAAGCCTAGCTCTACTCCGAAGCCCCTGAGCCTGGCTTTAAAGCCTACTTTGGACGTTTAGCTCCAGTATGAAGCCCCTGAGCCTGGCTTTAAAGCCTACTTTGAAAGCCTAGCTCTTCCCCGAAGCCCCTGAGCCTGCCTTTAAAGCCTACTTTGAAAGCCTAGCTCCAGTATGAAGCCCCTGAGCCTGGCTTTAAAGCCTACTTTGAAAGCCTAGCTCTACTCCGAAGCCCCTGAGCCTGGCTTTAAAGCCTACTTTAAAAGCCTAGCTCCAGTATGAAGCCCCTGAGCCTGGCTTTAAAGCCTACTTTGAAAGCCTAGCTCTACTCCGAAGCCCCTGAGCCTGGCTTTAAAACCTACTTTGGAAGCCTAGCTCCAGTATGAAGCCCCTGAGCCTGGCTTTAAAGCCTACTTTGAAAGCCTAGCTCTACTCCGAAGCCCCTGAGCCTGGCTTTAAAGCCTACTTTGAAAGCCTAGCTCTAGTATGAAGCCCCTGAGCCTGGCTTTAAAGCCTACTTTGAAAGCCTAGCTCCAGTATGAAACCGTACTATGAAGCCCCTGAGCTTGGCTTTAAAGCCTACTTTGGAAGCCTAGCTCCAGTATGAAGCCCCTGAGCCTGGCTTTAAAGCCTACTTTGAAAGCCTAGCTCCAGTATGTAGCCCCTGAGCCTGGCTTTAAAGCCTACTTTGAAAGCCTAGCTCCAGTATGAAGCCCCTGAGCCTGGCTTTAAAGCCTACTTTGAAAGCCTAGCTCAACTCCGAAGACCCTGATTCTGGCTTTAAAGCCTACTTTGAAAGTCTAGCTCCAGTATGAAGCCCCTGAGCCTGGCTTTAAAGCCTACTTTGAAAGCCTAGCTCCAGTATGAAGCCCCTGAGCCTGGCTTTAAAGCCTACTTTGAAAGCCTAGCTCTACTCAAAAGCCCCTGAGCCTGGCTTTAAAGCCTACTTTGAAAGCCTAGCTCCAGTATGAAGCCCCTGAGCCTGGCTTTAAAGCCTTCTTTGAAAGCCTAGCTCCAGTATGAAGCCCCTGAGCCTGGCTTTAAAGCCTACTTTGAAAGCCTAGCTCTACTCAGAAGCCCCTTAGCCTGGCTTTAAAGCCTACTTTGAAAGCCCAGCTCCAGTATGAAGCCCCTGAGCCTGGCTTTAAAGCCTACTTTGAAAGCCTAGCTCCAGTATGAAGCCCCTGAGCCTGGCTTTAAAGCCTACTTTGAAAGCCTAGCTCCAGTATGAAGCCCCTGAGCCTGGCTTTAAAGCCTACTTTGAAAGCCTAGCTCTACTCCGAAGCCCCTGAGCCTGGCTTTAAAGCCTACTTTGAAAGCCTAGCTCCAGTATGAAGCCCCTGAGCCTGGCTTTAAAGCCTACTTTGAAAGCCTGGCTCTAGTATGAAGCCCCTGAGCCTGGCTTTAAAGCCTACTTTGAAAGCCTAGCTCTAGTATGAAACCCTACTCTGAAGCCCCTGAGCCTGGCTTTAAAGCCTACTTTGGAAGCCTAGCTCCAGTATGAAGCCCCTGAGCCTGGCTTTAAAGCCTACTTTGAAAGCTTAGCTCTACTCCGAAGCCCCTAAGCCTGGCTTTAAAGCCTACTTTGAAAGCCTAGCTCCAGTATGAAGCCCCTGAGCCTGGCTTTAAAGCCTACTTTGAAAGCCTAGCTCCCGTATGAAACCCTACTCTGAAGCCCCTGAGCCTGGCTTTAAAGCCTACTTTGAAAGCCTAGCTCCAGTATGAAACCGTACTATGAAGCCCCTGAGCTTGGCTTTAAAGCCTACTTTGGAAGCCTAGCTCCAGTCTGAAGCCCCTGAGCCTGGCTTTAAAGCCTACTTTGAAAGCCTAGCTACAGTATGAATCCCCTGAGACTGGCTTTAAAGCCTACTTTGGAAGCCTAGCTCCAGTATGAAGCCCCTGAGCCTGGCTTTAAAGCCTACTTTGAAAGCCTAGCTCTACTCCAAACTCCCTGAGCCTGGCTTTAAAGCATACTTTGAAAGCCTAGCTCCAGTATGAAGCCCCGGAGCCTGGCTTTAAAGCCTTCTTTGAAAGCCTAGCTCCAGTATGAAGCCCCTGAGCCTGGCTTTAAAGCCTACCTTGAAAGCCTAGCTCTACTCCGAAGCCCCTTAGCCTGGCTTTAAAGCCTACTTTGAAAGCCCAGCTCCAGTATGAAGCCCCTGAGCCTGGCTTTAAAGCCTACTTTGAAAGCCTAGCTCCAGTATGAAGCCCCTGAGCCTGGCTTTAAAGCCTACTTTGAAAGCCTAGCTCCAGTATGAAGCCCCTGAGCCTGGCTTTAAAGCCTACTTTGAAAGCCTAGCTCTACTCCGAAGCCCCTGAGCCTGGCTTTAAAGCCTACTTTGAAAGCCTAGCTCCAGTATGAAGCCCCTGAGCCTGACTTTAAATCCTACTTTGAAAGCCTAGCTCCAGTATGAAGCCCCTGAGCCTGGCTTTAAAGCCTACTTTGAAAGCCTAGCTCTACTCTGAAGCCCCTGAGCCTGGCTTTAAAGCCTACTTTGGAAGCTTAGCTCCAGTATGAAGCCCCTGAGCCTGGATTTAAAGCCTACTTTGAAAGCCTAGCTCTACCCCGAAGCCCCTGAGCCTGCCTTTAAAGCCTACTTTGAAAGCCTAGCTCCAGTATGAAGCCCCTGAGCCTGGCTTTAAAGCCTACTTTGAAAGCCTAGCTCCAGTATGAAACCCTACTCTGAAGCCCCTAAACCTGGCTTTAAAGCCTACTTTGGAAGCCTAGCTCTAGTATGAAGCCCCTGAGCCTGGCTTTAAAGCCTACTTTGAAAGCCTAGCTCTACTCTGAAGCCCCTGAGCCTGGCTTTAAAGCCTACTTTGAAAGCCTAGCTCCAGTATGAAGCCCCTGAGCCTGACTTTAAAGCCTACTTTGAAAGCCTAGCTCCAGTATGAAGCCCCTGAGCCTGGCTTTAAAGCCTACTTTGAAAGCCTAGCTCTACTCCGAACCCCCTGAGCCTGGCTTTAAAGCCTACTTTGAAAGCCCAGCTCCAGTATGAAGCCCCTGAGCCTCGCTTTAAAGCCTACTTTGAAAGCCTAGCTCCAGTATGAAGCCCCTGAGCCTGGCTTTAAAGCCTACTTTGAAAGCCTAGCTCTACTCCGAAGCCCCTGAGCCTGGCTTTAAAGCCTACTTTGAAAGCCTAGCTCCAGTATGAAGCCCCTGAGCCTGGCTTTAAAGCCTACTTTGAAAGCCTAGCTCCAGTATGAAGCCCCTGAGCCTGGCTTTAAAGCCTACTTTGAAAGCCTAGCTCCAGTATGAAGCACCTGAGCCTGGTTTTAAAGCCTACTTTAAAGCCTAGCTCCAGTATGAATCCTCTGAGCCTGGCTTAAAAGCCTACTTTGAAAGCCTAGCTCCAGTATGAAGCCCCTGAGCCTGGCTTTAAAGCCTACTTTGAAAGCCTAGCTCCAGTATGAAGCCCCTGAGCCTGGCTTTAAAGCCTACTTTGAAAGCCTAGCTCTACTCCGAAGCCCCTGAGCCTGGCTTTAAAGCCTACTTTGAAAGCCTAGCTTAAGTATGAATCCCCTGAGCCTGGCTTTAAAGCCTACTTTGAAAGCCTAGCTCTACTCAAAAGCCCCTGAGCCTGGCTTTAAAGCCTACTTTGAAAGCCTAGCTCTACTCCGAAGCCCCTGAGCCTGGCTTTAAAGCCTACTTTGAAAGCCTAGCTCCAGTATGAAGCCCCGGAGCCTGGCTTTAAAGCCTACTTTGAAAGCCTAGCTCCAGTATGAAGCCCCTGAGCCTGGCTTTAAAGCCTACTTTGAAAGCCTAGCTCCAGTATGAAGCCCCTGATCCTGACTTTAAAGCCTACTTTGAAAGCCTAGCTCCAGTATGAAGCCCCTGAGCCTGGCTTTAAAGCCTACTTTGAAAGCCTAGCTCTACTCCGAAGCCCCTGAGCCTGGCTTTAAAGCCTACTTTGGAAGCTTAGCTCCAGTATGAAGCCCCTGAGCCTGGCTTTAAAGCCTACTTTGAAAGCCTAGCTCTTCCCCGAAGCCCCTGAGCCTGCCTTTAAAGCCTACTTTGAAAGCCTAGCTCCAGTATGAAGCCCCTGAGCCTGGCTTTAAAGCCTACTTTGAAAGCCTAGCTCTACTCCAAAGCCCCTGAGCCTGGCTTTAAAGCCTACTTTGGAAGCCTAGCTCCAGTATGAAGCCCCTGAGCCTGGCTTTAAAGCCTACTTTGAAAGCCTAGCTCCAGTATGAAGCCCCTGAGCCTGGCTTTAAAGCCTACTTTGAAAGCCTAGCTCTACTCAAAAGCCCCTGAGCCTGGCTTTAAAGCCTACTTTGAAAGCCTAGCTCCAGTATGAAGCCCCTGAGCCTGGCTTTAAAGCCTTCTTTGAAAGCCTAGCTCCAGTATGAAGCCCCTGAGCCTGGCTTTAAAGCCTACTTTGAAAGCCTAGCTCTACTCCGAAGCCCCTTAGCCTGGCTTTAAAGCCTACTTTGAAAGCCCAGCTCCAGTATGAAGCCCCTGAGCCTGGCTTTAAAGCCTACTTTGAAAGCCTAGCTCTACCCCGAAGCCCCTGAGCCTGCCTTTAAAGCCTACTTTGAAAGCCTAGCTCCAGTATGAAGCCCCTGAGCCTGGCTTTAAAGCCTACTTTGAAAGCCTAGCTCTACTCCGAAGCCCCTGAGCCTGCCTTTAAAGCCTACTTTGGAAGCCTAGCTCCAGTATGAAGCCCCTGAGCCTGGCTTTAAAGCCTTCTTTGAAAGCCTAGCTCCAGTATGAAGCCCCTGAGCCTGGCTTTAAAGCCTACTTTGAAAGCCTAGCTCTACTCCGAAGCCCCTTAGCCTGGCTTTAAAGCCTACTTTGAAAGCCTAGCTCCAGTATGAAGCCCCTGAGCCTGGCTTTAAAGCCTACTTTGAAAGCCTAGCTCTACTCCGAAGACCCTGAGCCTGGCTTTAAAGCCTACTTTGAAAGTCTAGCTCCAGTATGAAGCCCCTGAGCCTGGCTTTAAAGCCTACTTTGAAAGCCTAGCTCCAATATGAAGCCCCTGAGCCTGGCTTTAAAGCCTTCTTTGAAAGCCTAGCTCCAGTATGAAGCCCCTGAGCCTGGCTTTAAAGCCTACTTTGAAAGCCTAGCTCTACTCCGAAGCCCCTTAGCCTGGCTTTAAAGCCTACTTTGAAAGCCCAGCTCCAGTATGAAGCCCCTGAGCCTGGCTTTAAAGCCTACTTTGAAAGCCTAGCTCCAGTATGAAGCCCCTGAGCCTGGCTTTAAAGCCTACTTTGAAAGCCTAGCTCTACTCCGAAGCCCCTGAGCCTGGCTTTAAAGCCTACTTTGAAAACCTAGCTCTACTCCGAAGCCCCTGAGCCTGGCTTTAAAGCCTACTTTGAAAGCCCAGCTCCAGTATGAAGCCCCTGAGCCTGGCTTTAAAGCCTTCTTTGAAAGCCTAGCTCCAGTATGAAGCCCCTGAGGCTGGCTTTAAAGCCTACTTTGAAAGCCTAGCTCCAGTATGAAGCCCCTGAGCCTGACTTTAAAGCCTACTTTGAAAGCCTAGCTCCAGTATGAAGCCCCTGAGCCTGGCTTTAAAGCCTACTTTGAAAGCCTAGCTCCAGTATGAAGCCCCTGATCCTGACTTTAAAGCCTACTTTGAAAGCCTAGCTCCAGTATGAAGCCCCTGAGCCTGGCTTTAAAGCCTACTTTGAAAACTAGCTCTACTCCGAAGCCCCTGAGCCTGGCTTTAAAGCCTACTTTGGAAGCTTAGCTCCAGTATGAAGCCCCTGAGCCTGGCTTTAAACCCTACTTTGAAAGCCTAGCTCCAGTATGAAGCCCCTGAGCCTGGCTTTAAAGCCTACTTTGAAAGCCTAGCTCCAGTATGAAGCCCCTGAGCCTGGCTTTAAAGCCTACTTTGAAAGCCTAGCTCCAATATGAAGCCCCTGAGCCTGGCTTTAAAGCCTACTTTGAAAGCCTAGCTCCAGTATGAAACCCTACTCTGAAGCCCCTGAACCTGGCTTTAAAGCCTACTTTGGAAGCCTAGCTCTAGTATGAAGCCCCTGAGCCTGGCTTTAAAGCCTACTTTGAAAGCCTAGCTCTACTCTGAAGCCCCTGAGCCTGCTTTAAAGCCTACTTTGAAAGCCTAGCTCCAGTATGAAGCCCCTGAGCCTGACTTTAAAGCCTACTTTGAAAGCCTAGCTCCAGTATGAAGCCCCTGAGCCTGACTTTAAAGCCTACTTTGAAAGCCTAGCTCCAGTATGAAGCCCCTGAGCCTGGCTTTAAAGCCTACTTTGAAAGCCTAGCTCTACTCCGAAGCCCCTTAGCCTGGCTTTAAAGCCTACTTTGAAAGCCTAGCTCGAGTATGAAGCCCCTGAGCCTGGCTTTAAAGCCTACTTTGAAAGCCTAGCTCTACTCCGCAGCCCCTGAGCCTGGCTTTAAAGCCTACTTTGAAAGCCTAGCTCCAGTATGAAGCCCCTGAGTCTGACTTTAAAGCCTACTTTGAAAGCCTAGCTCCAGTATGAAGCCCCTGAGCCTGGCTTTAAAGCCTACTTTGAAAGCCTAGCTCCAATATGAAGCCCCTGAGCCTGACTTTAAAGCCTACTTTGAAAGCCTAGCTCCAGTATGAAGCCCCTGAGCCTGGCTTTAAAGCCTACTTTGAAAGCCTAGCTCCAGTATGAAGCCCCTGAGCCTGACTTTAAAGCCTACTTTGAAAGCCAAGCTCCAGTATGAAGCCCCTGAGCCTGGCTTTAAAGCCTACTTTGAAAGCCTAGCTCTACTCCGAAGCCCCTGAGCCTGGCTTTAAGGCCTACTTTGGAAGCCTAGCTCCAGTATGAAGCCCCTGAGCCTGGCTTAAAAGCCTACTTTGAAAGCCTAGCTCCAGTATGAAGCCCCTGAGCCTGGCTTTAAAGCCTACTTTGAAAGCCTAGCTCCAGTATGAAGCACCTGAGCCTGGTTTTAAAGCCTACTTTAAAGCCTAGCTCCAGTATGAATCCTCTGAGCCTGGCTTTAAAGCCTACTTTGAAGCCTAGCTCCAATATGAAGCCCCTGAGCCTGACTTTAAAGCCTACTTTGAAAGCCTAGCTCCAGTATGAAGCCCCTGAGCCTGGCTTTAAAGCCTACTTTGAAAGCCTAGCTCCAGTATGAAGCCCCTGAGCCTGGCTTTAAAGCCTACTTTGAAAGCCTAGCTCTACTCCGAAGCCCCTGAGCCTGGCTTTAAAGCCTACTTTGAAAGCCTAGCTCCAGTATGAAGCCCCTGAGCCTGACTTTAAAGCCTACTTTGAAAGCCGAGCTCCAGTATGAAACCCTACTCTGAAGCCCCTGAGCCTGTCTATAAAGCCTACTTTGGAAGCCTAGCTCAGGTATGACGCCCCTGAGCCTGGCTTCAAAGCCTACTTTGAAAGCCTAGCTCTACTCCGAAGCCCCTGAGCCTGGCTTTAAAGCCTACTTTGAAAGCCTAGCTCTACTCCGAAGCCCCTTAGCCTGGCTTTAAAGCCTACTTTGAAAGCCTAGCTCCAGTATGAAGCCCCTGAGCCTGGCTTTAAAGCCTACTTTGAAAGCCTAGCTCTACTCCGAAGCCCCTGAGCCTGGCTTTAAAGCCTACTTTGAAAGCCTAGCTCCAGTATGAAACCGTACTATGAAGCCCCTGAGCTTGGCTTTAAAGCCTACTTTGGAAGCCTAGCTCCAGTCTGAAGCCCCTGAGCCTGGCTTTAAAGCCTACTTTGAAAGCCTAGCTACAGTATGAAGCCCCTGAGCCTGGCTTTAAAGCCTACTTTGAAAGCCTAGCTCTACTCCGAAGCCCCTGATCCTGGCTTTAAAGCCTACTTTGAAAGCCTAGCTCTACTCCGAAGCCCCTGAGCCTGGCTTTAAAGCCTACTTTGAAAGCCTAGCTCCAGTATGAAGCCCCTGAGCCTGGCTTTAAAGCCTACTTTGAAAGCCTAGCTCCAGTATGAAGCCCCTGAGCCTGGCTTTAAAGCCTACTTTGAAAGCCTAGCTCTACTCTAAAGCCCCTGAGCCTGGCTTTAAAGCCTACTTTGAAAGCCTAGCTCTACTCCGAAGCCCCTGAGCCTGGCTTTAAAGCCTTCTTTGAAAGCCTAGCTCCAGTATGAAGCCCCTGAGCCTGGCTTTAAAGCCTACTTTGAAAGCCTAGCTCTACTCCGAAGCCCCTGACTCTGGCTTTAAAGCCTACTTTGAAAGCCTAGCTCTACTCCGAAGCCCCTGAGCCTGGCTTTAAAGCCTACTTTGAAAGCCTAGCTCGAGTATGAAGCCCCTGAGCCTGGCTTTAAAGCCTACTTTGAAAGCGTAGCTCGACTCTGAAGCCCCTGAGCCTGGCTTTAAAGCCTACTTTGAAAGCCTAGCTCCAGTATGAAGCCCCTGATCCTGACTTTAAAGCCTACTTTGAAAGCCTAGCTCCAGTATGAAGCCCCTGAGCCTGGCTTTAAAGCCTACTTTGAAAGCCTAGCTCTACTTCGAAGCCCCTGAGCCTGGCTTTAAAGCCTACTTTGAAAGCCTAGCTCTACTCCGAAGCCCCTGAGCCTGGCTTTAAAGCCTACTTTGAAAGCCTAGCTCTACCCCGAAGCCCCTGACCCTGCCTTTAAAGCCTACTTTGAAAGCCTAGCTCCAGTATGAAGCCCCTGAGCCTGGCTTTAAAGCCTACTTTGAAAGCCTAGCTCTACTCCGAAGCCCCTGAGCCTGGCTTTAAAGCCTACTTTGAAAGCCTAGCTCCAGTATGAAGCCCCTGAGCCTGGCTTTAAAGCCTACTTTGAAAGCCTAGCTCCAGTATGAAGCCCCTGAGCCTGACTTTAAAGCCTACTTTGAAAGCCAAGCTCCAGTATGAAGCCCCTGAGCCTGGCTTTAAAGCCTACTTTGAAAGCCTAGCTCTACTCCGAAGCCCCTGAGCCTGGCTTTAAAGCCTACTTTGGAAGCCTAGCTCCAGTATGAAGCCCCTGAGCCTGGCTTAAAAGCCTACTTTGAAAGCCTAGCTCCAGTATGAAGCCCCTGAGCCTGGCTTTAAAGCCTACTTTGAAAGCCTAGCTCCCGTATGAAACCCTACTCTGAAGCCCCTGAGCCTGGCTTTAAAGCCTACTTTGAAAGCCTAGCTCCAGTATGAAACCGTACTATGAAGCCCCTGAGCTTGGCTTTAAAGCCTACTTGGAAGCCTAGCTCCAGTATTAAGCCCCTGAGCCTGGCTTTAAAGCCTACTTTGAAAGCCTAGCTACAGTATGAATCCCCTGAGACTGGCTTTAAAGCCTACTTTGGAAGCCTAGCTCCAGTATGAAGCCCCTGAGCCTGGCTTTAAAGCCTACTTTGAAAGCCTAGCTCTACTCCGAAGCCCCTGAGCCTGGCTTTAAAGCCTACTTTGAAAGCCTAGCTCCAGTATGAAGCCCCTGAGCCTGACTATAAAGCCTACTTTGGAAGCCTAGCTCTAGTATGAAGCCCCTGAGCCTGGCTTTAAAGCCTACTTTGAAAGCCTAGCTCTACTCCGAAGCCCCTGAGCCTGGCTTTAAAGCCTACTTTGGAAGCTTAGCTCCAGTATGAAGCCCCTGATCCTGGCTTTAAAGCCTACTTTGAAAGCCTAGCTCTTCCCCGAAGCCCCTGAGCCTGCCTTTAAAGCCTACTTTGGAAGCCTAGCTCCAGTATTAAGCCCCTGAGCCTGGCTTTAAAGCCTACTTTGAAAGCCGAGCTCCAGTATGAAACCCTACTCTGAAGCCCCTTAGCCTGTCTATAAAGCCTACTTTGGAAGCCTAGCTCTGGTATGAAGCCCCTGAGCCTGGCTTTAAAGCCTACTTTGAAAGCCTAGCTCTACTCCGAAGCCCCTGAGCCTGGCTTTAAAGCCTACTTTGGAAGCCTAGCTCCAGTATGAAGCCCCTGAGCCTGGCGTTAAAGCCTACTTTGAAAGCCTAGCTCCAGTATGAAGCCCCTGAGCCTGACTTTAAAGGCTACTTTGAAAGCCTAGCTCCAGTATGAAGCCCCTGAGCCTGGCTTTAAAGCCTACTTTGAAAGCCTAGATCTACTCCGAAGCCCCTGAGCCTGGCTTTAAAGCCTACTTTGAAAGCCTAGCTCCAGTATGAAGCCCCTGAGCCTGGCTTTAAAGCCTACTTTGAAAGCCTAGCTCAACTCCGAAGCCCCTGAGCCTGGCTTTAAAGCCTACTTTGGAAGCCTAGCTCCAGTATGAAGCCCCTGAGCCTGGCTTTAAAGCCTACTTCTAAAGCCTAGCTCCAGTATGAAACCCCTGAGCCTGGCTTTAAAGCCTACTTTGAAAGCCTAGCTCTACTCCGAAGCCCCTGAGCCTGGCTTTAAAGCCTACTTTGAAAGCCTAGCTCTACCCCGAAGCCCCTGACCCTGCCTTTAAAGCCTACTTTGAAAGCCTAGCTCCAGTATGAAGCCCCTGAGCCTGGCTTTAAAGCCTACTTTGAAAGCCTAGCTCTACTCCGAAGCCCCTGAGCCTGGCTTTAAAGCCTACTTTGAAAGCCTAGCTCTACTCCGAAGCCCCTGAGCCTGGCTTTAAAGCCTACTTTGAAAGCCTAGCTCTGGTATGAAGCCCCTGAGCCTGGCTTTAAAGCCTACTTTGAAAGCCTAGCTCTACTCCGAAGCCCCTGAGCCTGGCTTTAAAGCCTACTTTGAAAGCCTAGCTCCAGTATGAAGCCCCTGAGCATGGCTTTAAAGCCTACTTTGAAAGCCTAGCTCCAGTATGAAGCCCCTGAGCCTGGCTTTAAAGCCTACTTTGAAAGCCTAGCTCCAGTATGAAACCCCTGAGCCTGGCTTTAAAGCCTACTTTGAAAGCCTAGCTCCAGTATGAAACCCTACTCTGAAGCCCCTGAGCCTGGCTTTAAAGCCTTCTTTGGAAGCCTAGCTCCAATATGAAGCCCCTGAGCCTGGCTTTAAAGCCTACTTTGAAAGCCTAGCTCCAGTATGAAGCCCCTGAGCCTGGCTTTAAAGCCTACTTTGAAAGCCTAGCTATACCCCGAAGCCCCTGAGCCTGCCTTTAAAGCCTACTTTGAAAGCCTAGCTCCAGTATGAAGCCCCTGAGCCTGGCTTTAAAGCCTACTTTGAAAGCCTAGCTCTACTCCGAAGCCCCTGAGCCTGGCTTTAAAGCCTACTTTGGAAGCCTAGCTCCAGTATGAAGCCCCTGAGCCTGGCTTTAAAGCCTTCTTTGAAAGCCTAGCTCCAGTATGAAGCCCCTGAGCCTGGCTTTAAAGCCTACTTTCAAAGCCTAGCTCTACTCCGAAGCCCCTTAGCCTGGCTTTAAAGCCTACTTTGAAAGCCTAGCTCCAGTATGAAGCCCCTGAGCCTGGCTTTAAAGCCTACTTTGAAAGCCTAGCTCTACTCCGAAGCCCCTGAGCCTGGCTTTAAAGCCTACTTTGGAAGCTTAGCTCCAGTATGAAGCCCCTGAGCCTGGCTTTAAAGCCTACTTTGAAAGCCTAGCTCTTCCCCGAAGCCCCTGAGCCTGCCTTTAAAGCCTACTTTGAAAGCCTAGCTCCAGTATGAAGCCCCTGAGCCTGGCTTTAAAGCCTACTTTGAAAGCCTAGCTCTACTCCGAAGCCCCTGAGCCTGGCTTTAAAGCCTACTTTGGAAGCCTAGCTCCAGTATGAAGCCCCTGAGCCTGGCTTTAAAGCCTACTTTGAAAGCCTAGCTCCAGTATGAAGCCCCTGAGCCTGGCTTTAAAGCCTACTTTGAAAGCCTAGCTCTACTCAAAAGCCCCTGAGCCTGGCTTTAAAGCCTACTTTGAAAGCCTAGCTCCAGTATGAAGCCCCTGAGCCTGGCTTTAAAGCCTTCTTTGAAAGCCTAGCTCCAGTATGAAGCCCCTGAGCCTGGCTTTAAAGCCTACTTTGAAAGCCTAGCTCTACTCCGAAGACCCTGAGCCTGGCTTTAAAGCCTACTTTGAAAGCCTAGCTCCAGTATGAAGCCCCTGAGCCTGGCTTTAAAGCCTACTTTGAAAGCCTAGCTCTACTCCGCAGCCCCTGAGCCTGGCTTTAAAGCCTACTTTGAAAGCCTAGCTCCAGTATGAAGCCCCTGAGCCTGACTTTAAAGCCTACTTTGAAAGCCCAGCTCCAGTATGAAGCCCCTGAGCCTGGCTTTAAAGCCTACTTTGAAAGCCTAGCTCTACTCCGCAGCCCCTGAGCCTGGCTTTAAAGCCTACTTTGAAAGCCTAGCTCCAGTATGAAGCCCCTGAGCCTGGCTTTAAAGCCTACTTTGAAAGCCTAGCTCTACTCCGAACCCCCTGAGCCTGGCTTTAAAGCCTACTTTGAAAGCCTAGCTCCAGTATGAAGCCCCTGAGCCTGGCTTTAAAGCCTACGTTGAAAGCCTAGCTCCAGTATGAAACCCTACTCTGGAGCCCCTGAACCTGGCTTTAAACCCTACTTTGGAAGCCTAGCTCTAGTATGAAGCCCCTGAGCCAAGCTTTAAAGCCTACTTTGAAAGCCTAGCTCTACTCTGAAGCCCCTGAGCCTGGCTTTAAAGGCTACTTTGAAAGCCTAGCTCCAGTATGAAGCCCCTGAGCCTGGCTTTAAAGCCTACTTTGAAAGCCTAGCTCCAGTATGAAGCCCCTGAGCCTGGCTTTAAAGCCTTCTTTGAAAGCCTAGCTCCAGTATGAAGCCCCTGAGCCTGGCTTTAAAGCCTACTTTGAAAGCCTAGCTCTACTCCGAAGCCCCTGAGCCTGGCTTTAAAGCCTACTTTGAAAGCCTAGCTCTACTCCGAAGCCCCTGAGCCTGGCTTTAAAGCCTACTTTGAAAGCCTAGCTCCAGTATGAAACCGTACTATGAAGCCCCTGAACCTGGCTTTAAAGCCTACTTTGGAAGCCTAGCTCCAGTATGAATCCCCTGAGCCTGGCTTTAAAGCCTTCTTTGAAAGCCTAGCTCCAGTATGAAGCCCCTGAGCCTGGCTTTAAAGCCTACTTTGAAAGCCTAGCTCTACTCCGAAGCCCCTGAGCCTGGCTTTAAAGCCTACTTTGGAAGCTTAGCTCCAGTATGAAGCCCCTGAGCCTGGCTTTAAAGCCTACTTTGAAAGCCTAGCTCCAGTATGAAACCCTACTCTGAAGCCCCTGAACCTGGCTTTAAAGCCTACTTTGGAAGCCTAGCTCCAGTATGAAGCCCCTGAGCCTCGCTTTAAAGCCTACTTTGAAAGCCTAGCTCCAGTATGAAGCCCCTGAGCCTGGCTTTAAAGCCTACTTTGAAAGCCTAGCTCTACTCCGAAGCCCCTGAGCCTGGCTTTAAAGCCTACTTTGAAAGCCTAGCTCCAGTATGAAGCCCCTGAGCCTGGCTTTAAAGCCTACTTTGAAAGCCTAGCTCTACCCCGAAGCCCCTGAGCCTGCCTTCAAAGCCTACTTTGAAAGCCTAGCTCCAGTATGAAGCCCCTGAGCCTGGCTTTAAAGCCTACTTTGAAAGCCTAGCTCTACTCCGAAGCCCCTGAGCCTGGCTTTAAAGCCTACTTTGGAAGCCTAGCTCCAGTATGAAGCCCCTGAGCCTGGCTTTAAAGACTTCTTTGAAAGCCTAGCTCCAGTATGAAGCCCCTGAGCCTGGCTTTAAAGCCTACTTTGAAAGCCTAGCTCTACTCCGAAGCCCCTTAGCCTGGCTTTAAAGCCTACTTTGAAAGCCTAGCTCCAGTATGAAGCCCCTGAGCCTGGCTTTAAAGCCTACTTTGAAAGCCTAGCTCCAGTATGAAGCCCCTGAGCCTGGCTTTAAAGCCTACTTTGAAAGCCTAGCTCTACTCAAAAGCCCCTGAGCCTGGCTTTAAAGCCTACTTTGAAAGCCTAGCTCCAATATGAAGCCCCTGAGCCTGGCTTTAAAGCCTTCTTTGAAAGCCTAGCTCCAGTATGAAGCCCCTGAGCCTGGCTTTAAAGCCTACTTTGAAAGCCTAGCTCTACTCCGAAGCCCCTTAGCCTGGCTTTAAAGCCTACTTTGAAAGCCCAGCTCCAGTATGAAGCCCCTGAGCCTGGCTTTAAAGCCTACTTTGAAAGCCTAGCTCCAGTATGAAGCCCCTGAGCCTGGCTTTAAAGCCTACTTTGAAAGCCTAGCTCTACTCCGAAGCCCCTGAGCCTGGCTTTAAAGCCTACTTTGAAAACCTAGCTCTACTCCGAAGCCCCTGAGCCTGGCTTTAAAGCCTACTTTGAAAGCCCAGCTCCAGTATGAAGCCCCTGAGCCTGGCTTTAAAGCCTTCTTTGAAAGCCTAGCTCCAGTATGAAGCCCCTGAGGCTGGCTTTAAAGCCTACTTTGAAAGCCTAGCTCCAGTATGAAGCCCCTGAGCCTGACTTTAAAGCCTACTTTGAAAGCCTAGCTCCAGTATGAAGCCCCTGAGCCTGGCTTTAAAGCCTACTTTGAAAGCCTAGCTCCAGTATGAAGCCCCTGATCCTGACTTTAAAGCCTACTTTGAAAGCCTAGCTCCAGTATGAAGCCCCTGAGCCTGGCTTTAAAGCCTACTTTGAAAACTAGCTCTACTCCGAAGCCCCTGAGCCTGGCTTTAAAGCCTACTTTGGAAGCTTAGCTCCAGTATGAAGCCCCTGAGCCTGGCTTTAAAGCCTACTTTGAAAGCCTAGCTCCAGTATGAAACCCTACTCTGAAGCCCCTGAACCTGGCTTTAAAGCCTACTTTGGAAGCCTAGCTCTTGTATGAAGCCCCTGAGCCTGGCTTTAAAGCCTACTTTGAAAGCCTAGCTCTACTCCGAAGCCCCTGAGCCTGGCTTTAAAGCCTACTTTGAAAGCCTAGCTCTACTCCGAAGCCCCTGAGCCTGGCTTTAAAGCCTTCTTTGAAAGCCTAGCTCCAGTATGAAGCCCCTGAGGCTGGCTTTAAAGCCTACTTTGAAAGCCTAGCTCCAGTATGAAGCCCCTGAGCCTGACTTTAAAGCCTACTTTGAAAGCCTAGCTCCAGTATGAAGACCCTGAGCCTGGCTTTAAAGCCTACTTTGAAAGCCTAGCTCTAGTATGAAGCCCCTGAGCCTGACTTTAAAGCCTACTTTGAAAGCCTAGCTCCAGTATGAAGCCCCTGAGCCTGGCTTTAAAGCCTACTTTGAAAGCCTAGCTCTACTCCGAAGCCCCTGAGCCTGGCTTTAAAGCCTACTTTGAAAGCCTAGCTCTACTCCGAAGCCCCTGAGCCTGGCTTTAAAGCCTACTTTGAAAGCCCAGCTCCAGTATGAAGCCCCTGAGCCTGGCTTTAAAGCCTTCTTTGAAAGCCTAGCTCCAGTATGAAGCCCCTGAGGCTGGCTTTAAAGCCTACTTTGAAAGCCTAGCTCCAGTATGAAGCCCCTGAGCCTGACTTTAAAGCCTACTTTGAAAGCCTAGCTCCAGTATGAAGACCCTGAGCCTGGCTTTAAAGCCTACTTTGAAAGCCTAGCTCCAGTATGAAGCCCCTGATCCTGACTTTAAAGCCTACTTTGAAAGCCTAGCTCCAGTATGAAGCCCCTGAACCTGGCTTTAAAGCCTACTTTGAAAGCCTAGCTCTACTCCGAAGCCCCTGAGCCTGGCTTTAAAGCCTACTTTGGAAGCCTAGCTCCAGTATGAAGCCCCTGAGCCTGGCTTTAAAGCCTACTTTGAAAGCCTAGCTCTACTCCGAAGCCCCTGAGCCTGGCTTTAAAGCCTACTTTGAAAGCCTAGCTCCAGTATGAAGCCCCTGAGCCTGGCTTTAAAGCCTACTTTGAAAGCCTAGCTCTACTCCGAAGCCCCTGAGCCTGGCTTTAAAGCCTACTTTGAAAGCCTAGCTCCAGTATGAAGCCCTTGAGCCTGACTTTAAAGCCTACTTTGAAAGCCTAGCTCCAGTATGAAGCCCCTGAGCCTGGCTTTAAAGCCTACTTTGAAAGCCTAGCTCCAGTATGAAGCCCCTGAGCCTGACTTTAAAGGCTACTTTGAAAGCCTAGCTCCAGTATGAAGCCCCTGAGCCTGGCTTTAAAGCCTACTTTGAAAGCCTAGCTCTACTCCGAAGCCCCTGAGCCTGGCTTTAAAGCCTACTTTGAAAGCCTAGCTCCAGTATGAAGCCCCTGAGCCTGGCTTTAAAGCCTACTTTGAAAGCCTAGCTTAAGTATGAAGCCCCTGAGCCTGGCTTTAAAGCCTACTTTGAAAGCCTAGCTCTACTCAAAAGCCCCTGAGCCTGGCTTTAAAGCCTACTTTGAAAGCCTAGCTCCAGTATGAATCCCCTGAGCCTGGCTTTAAAGCCTTCTTTGAAAGCCTAGCTCCAGTATGAAGCCCCTGAGCCTGGCTTTAAAGCCTACTTTGAAAGCCTAGCTCTACTCCGAAGCCCCTTAGCCTGGCTTTAAAGCCTACTTTGAAAGCCTAGCTCGAGTATGAAGCCCCTGAGCCTGGCTTTAAAGCCTACTTTGAAAGCCTAGCTCTACTCCGCAGCCCCTGAGCCTGGCTTTAAAGCCTACTTTGAAAGCCTAGCTCCAGTATGAAGCCCCTGAGTCTGACTTTAAAGCCTACTTTGAAAGCCTAGCTCCAGTATGAAGCCCCTGAGCCTGGCTTTAAAGCCTACTTTGAAAGCCTAGCTCCAATATGAAGCCCCTGAGCCTGACTTTAAAGCCTACTTTGAAAGCCTAGCTCCAGTATGAAGCCCCTGAGCCTGGCTTTAAAGCCTACTTTGAAAGCCTAGCTCTACTCCGAAGCCCCTGAGCCTGGCTTTAAAGCCTACTTTGGAAGCTTAGCTCCAGTATGAAGCCCCTGAGCCTGGCTTTAAAGCCTACTTTGAAAGCCTAGCTCCAGTATGAAACCCTACTCTGAAGCCCCTGAACCTGGCTTTAAAGCCTACTTTGGAAGCCTAGCTCTAGTATGAAGCCCCTGAGCCTGGCTTTAAAGCCTACTTTTAAAGCCTAGCTCTACTCTGAAGCCCCTGAGCCTGGCTTTAAAGCCTACTTTGAAAGCCTAGCTCCAGTATGAAGCCCCTGAGCCTGACTTTAAAGCCTACTTTGAAAGCCTAGCTCCAGTATGAAGCCCCTGAGCCTGGCTTTAAAGCCTACTTTGAAAGCCTAGCTCTACTCCGAAGCCCCTGAGCCTGGCTTTAAAGCCTACTTTGAAAGCCCAGCTCCAGTATGAAGCCCCTGAGCCTCGCTTTAAAGCCTACTTTGAAAGCCTAGCTCCAGTATGAAGCCCCTGAGCCTGGCTTTAAAGCCTACTTTGAAAGCCTAGCTCTACTCCGAAGCCCCTGAGCCTGGCTTTAAAGCCTACTTTGAAAGCCTAGCTCTACTCCGAAGCCCCTGAGCCTGGCTTTAAAGCCTACTTTGAAAGCCTAGCTCTGGTATGAAGCCCCTGAGCCTGGCTTTAAAGCCTACTTTGAAAGCCTAGCTCCAGTATGAAGCCCCTGAGCCTGGCTTTAAAGCCTACTTTGAAAGCCTAGCTCCAGTATGAAGCCCCAGAGCATGGCTTTAAAGCCTACTTTGAAAGCCTAGCTCCAGTATGAAGCCCCTGAGCCTGGCTTTAAAGCCTACTTTGAAAGCCTAGCTCCAGTATGAAACCCCTGAGCCTGGCTTTAAAGCCTACTTTGAAAGCCTAGCTCCAATATGAGGCCCCTGAGCCTGGCTTTAAAGCCTACTTTGAAAGCCTAGCTCCAGTATGAAGCCCCTGAGCTTGGCTTTAAAGCCTACTTTGAAAGCCTAGCTCCAGTATGAAGCCCCTGAACCTGGCTTTAAAGCCTACTTTAAAGCCTAGCTCCAGTATGAAGCCCCTGAGCCTGGCTTTAAAGCCTACTTTGAAAGCCTAGCTCCAGTATGAAGCCCCCGAGCCTGGCTTTAAAGCCTACTTTGAAAGCCTAGCTCCAATATGAAGCCCCTGAGCCTGGCTTTAAAGCCTACTTTGAAAGCCTAGCTCCAGTATGAAGCCCCTGAGCCTGGCTTTAAAGCCTACTTTGAAAGCCTAGCTCCAGTATGAAGCCCCTGAGCCTGACTTTAAAGCCTACTTTAAAGCCTAGCTCCAGTATGAAGCCCCTGAGCCTGGCTTTAAAGCCTACTTTGAAAGCCTAGCTCTCCTCCGAAGCCCCTGAGCCTGGCTTTAATGCCTACTTTGAAAGCCTAGCTCCAGTATGAAGCCCCTGAGCCTGGCTTTAAAGCCTACTTTGAAAGCCTAGCTTAAGTATGAAGCCCCTGAGCCTGGCTTTAAAGCCTACTTTGAAAGCCTAGCTCTACTCAAAAGCCCCTGAGCCTGGCTTTAAAGCCTACTTTGAAAGCCTAGCTCCAGTATGAATCCCCTGAGCCTGGCTTTAAAGCCTTCTTTGAAAGCCTAGCTCCAGTATGAAGCCCCTGAGCCTGGCTTTAAAGCCTACTTTGAAAGCCTAGCTCTACTCCGAAGCCCCTGAGCCTGGCTTTAAAGCCTACTTTGAAAGCCTAGCTCCAGTATGAAACCGTACTATGAAGCCCCTGAGCTTGGCTTTAAAGCCTACTTTGGAAGCCTAGCTCCAGTCTGAAGCCCCTGAGCCTGGCTTTAAAGCCTACTTTGAAAGCCTAGCTACAGTATGAATCCCCTGAGCCTGGCTTTAAAGCCTACTTTGAAAGCCTAGCTCCAGTATGAAGCCCCTGAGCCTGGCTTTAAAGCCTTCTTTGAAAGCCTAGCTCCAGTATGAAGCCCCTGAGCCTGGCTTTAAAGCCTACTTTGAAAGCCTAGCTCCAGTATGAAGCCCCTGAGCCTGGCTTTAAAGCCTACTTTGAAAGCCGAGCTCCAGTATGAAACCCTACTCTGAAGCCCCTTAGCCTGTCTATAAAGCCTACTTTGGAAGCCTAGCTCTGGTATGAAGCCCCTGAGCCTGGCTTTAAAGCCTACTTTGAAAGCCTAGCTCTACTCCGAAGCCCCTGAGCCTGGCTTTAAAGCCTACTTTGGAAGCCTAGCTCCAGTATGAAGCCCCTGAGCCTGGCTTTAAAGCCTACTTTGAAAGCCTAGCTCTACTCCGAAGCCCCTGAGCCTGGCTTTAAAGCCTACTTTGAAAGCCTAGCTCCAGTATGAAGCCCCTGAGCCTGGCTTTAAAGCCTACTTTGAAAGCCTAGCTCCAGTATGAAGCCCCTGAGCCTGGCTTTAAGGCCTACTTTGAAAGCCTAACTCTACCCCGAAGCCCCTGAGCCTGGCTTTAAAGCCTACTTTGAAAGCCTAGCTCCAGTATGAAGCCCCTGAACCTGGCTTTAAAGCTTACTTTGAAAGCCTAGCTCTACTCCGAAGCCCCTGAGCCTGGCTTTAAAGCCTACTTTGAAAGCCTAGCTCCAGTATGAAGCCCCTGAGCCTGGCTTTAAAGCCTACTTTGAAAGCCTAGCTCCAGTATGAAGCCCCTGAGCCTGGCTTTAAAGCCTACTTTGAAAGCCTAGCTCCAATATGAAGCCCCTGAGCCTGGCTTTAAAGCCTACTTTGAAAGCCTAGCTCCAGTATGAAGCCCCTGAGCCTGGCTTTAAAGCCTACTTTGAAAGCCTAGCTCCAGTATGAAGCCCCTGAGCCTGACTTTAAAGCCTACTTTAAAGCCTAGCTCCAGTATGAAGCCCCTGAGCCTGGCTTTAAAGCCTACTTTGAAAGCCTAGCTCTCCTCCGAAGCCCCTGAGCCTGGCTTTAAAGCCTACTTTGAAAGCCTAGCTCCAGTATGAAGCCCCTGAGCCTGGCTTTAAAGCCTACTTTGAAAGCCTAGCTTAAGTATGAAGCCCCTGAGCCTGGCTTTAAAGCCTACTTTGAAAGCCTAGCTCTACTCCGCAGCCCCTGAGCCTGGCTTTAAAGCCTACTTTGAAAGCCTAGCTCCAGTATGAAGCCCCTGAGTCTGACTTTAAAGCCTACTTTGAAAGCCTCGCTCCAGTATGAAGCCCCTGAGCCTGGCTTTAAAGCCTACTTTGAAGCCTAGCTCCAATATGAAGCCCCTGAGCCTGACTTTAAAGCCTACTTTGAAAGCCTAGCTCCAGTATGAAGCCCCTGAGCCTGGCTTTAAAGCCTACTTTGAAAGCCTAGCTCTACTCCGAAGCCCCTGAGCCTGGCTTTAAAGCCTACTTTGGAAGCTTAGCTCCAGTATGAAGCCCCTGAGCCTGGCTTTAAAGCCTACTTTGAAAGCCTAGCTCCAGTATGAAACCCTACTCTGAAGCCCCTGAACCTGGCTTTAAAGCCTACTTTGGAAGCCTAGCTCTAGTATGAAGCCCCTGAGCCTGGCTTTAAAGCCTACTTTGAAAGCCTAGCTCTACTCTGAAGCCCCTGAGCCTGGCTTTAAAGCCTACTTTGAAAGCCTAGCTCCAGTATGAAGCCCCTGAGCCTGGCTTTAAAGCCTACTTTGAAAGCCTAGCTCCAATATGAAGCCCCTGAGCCTGGCTTTAAAGCCTACTTTGAAAGCCTAGCTCTACTCCGAAGCCCCTGAGCCTGGCTTTAAAGCCTACTTTGAAAGCCCAGCTCCAGTATGAAGCCCCTGAGCCTCGCTTTAAAGCCTACTTTGAAAGCCTAGCTCCAGTATGAAGCCCCTGAGCCTGGCTTTAAAGCCTACTTTGAAAGCCTAGCTCTACTCCGAAGCCCCTTAGCCTGGCTTTAAAGCCTACTTTGAAAGCCTAGCTCCAGTATGAAGCCCCTGAGCCTGGCTTTAAAGCCTACTTTGAAAGCCTAGCTCTCCTCCGAAGCCCCTGAGCCTGGCTTTAATGCCTACTTTGAAAGCCTAGCTCCAGTATGAAGCCCCTGAGCCTGGCTTTAAAGCCTACTTTGAAAGCCTAGCTTAAGTATGAAGCCCCTGAGCCTGGCTTTAAAGCCTACTTTGAAAGCCTAGCTCTACTCCGCAGCCCCTGAGCCTGGCTTTAAAGCCTACTTTGAAAGCCTAGCTCCAGTATGAAGCCCCTGAGTCTGACTTTAAAGCCTACTTTGAAAGCCTAGCTCCAGTATGAAGCCCCTGAGCCTGGCTTTAAAGCCTACTTTGAAGCCTAGCTCCAATATGAAGCCCCTGAGCCTGACTTTAAAGCCTACTTTGAAAGCCTAGCTCCAGTATGAAGCCCCTGAGCCTGGCTTTAAAGCCTACTTTGAAAGCCTAGCTCCAATATGAGGCCCCTGAGCCTGGCTTTAAAGCCTACTTTGAAAGCCTAGCTCCAGTATGAAGCCCCTGAGCCTGGCTTTAAAGCCTACTTTGAAAGCCTAGCTCTACTCCGAAGCCCCTGAGCCTGGCTTTAAAGCCTACTTTGAAAGCCTAGCTCTAGTATGAAGCCCCTGAGCCTGGCTTTAAAGCCTACTTTGAAAGCCTAGCTCCAGTATGAAACCGTACTATGAAGCCCCTGAGCTTGGCTTTAAAGCCTACTTTGGAAGCCTAGCTCCAGTCTGAAGCCCCTGAGCCTGGCTTTAAAGCCTACTTTGAAAGCCTAGCTACAGTATGAATCCCCTGAGCCTGGCTTTAAAGCCTACTTTGGAAGCCTAGCTCCAATATGAAGCCCCTGAGCCTGGCTTTAAAGCCTACTTTGAAAGCCTAGCTCTACTCCGCAGCCCCTGAGCCTGGCTTTAATGCCTACTTTGAAAGCCTAGCTCCAGTATGAAGCCCCTGAGCCTGGCTTTAAACCCTACTTTGAAAGCCTAGCTTAAGTATGAAGCCCCTGAGCCTGGCTTTAAAGCCTACTTTGAAAGCCTAGCTCTACTCAAAAGCCCCTGAGCCTGGCTTTAAAGCCTACTTTGAAAGCCTAGCTCCAGTATGAATCCCCTGAGCCTGGCTTTAAAGCCTTCTTTGAAAGCCTAGCACCAGTATGAAGCCCCTGAGCCTGGCTTTAAAGCCTACTTTGAAAGCCTAGCTCTACTCCGAAGCCCCTTAGCCTGGCTTTAAAGCCTACTTTGAAAGCCTAGCTCGAGTATGAAGCCCCTGAGCCTGGCTTTAAAGCCTACTTTGAAAGCCTAGCTCTACTCCGCAGCCCCTGAGCCTGGCTTTAAAGCCTACTTTGAAAGCCTAGCTCCAGTATGAAGCCCCTGAGTCTGACTTTAAAGCCTACTTTGAAAGCCTAGCTCCAGTATGAAGCCCCTGAGCCTGGCTTTAAAGCCTACTTTGAAAGCCTAGCTCCAATATGAAGCCCCTGAGCCTGACTTTAAAGCCTACTTTGAAAGCCTAGCTCCAGTATGAAGCCCCTGAACCTGGCTTTAAAGCCTACTTTGAAAGCCTAGCTCTACTCCGAAGCCCCTGAGCCTGGCTTTAAAGCCTACTTTGGAAGCTTAGCTCCAGTATGAAGCCCCTGAGCCTGGCTTTAAAGCCTACTTTGAAAGCCTAGCTCCAGTATGAAACCCTCCTCTGAAGCCCCTGAACCTGGCTTTAAAGCCTACTTTGGAAGCCTAGCTCCAGTATGAATCCCCTGAGCCTGGCTTTAAAGCCTTCTTTGAAAGCCTAGCTCCAGTATGAAGCCCCTGAGCCTGGCTTTAAAGCCTACTTTGAAAGCCTAGCTCTACTCCGAAGCCCCTTAGCCTGGCTTTAAAGCCTACTTTGAAAGCCTAGCTCGAGTATGAAGCCCCTGAGCCTGGCTTTAAAGCCTACTTTGAAAGCCTAGCTCTACTCCGCAGCCCCTGAGCCTGGCTTTAAAGCCTACTTTGAAAGCCTAGCTCCAGTATGAAGCCCCTGAGTCTGACTTTAAAGCCTACTTTGAAAGCCTAGCTCCAGTATGAAGCCCCTGAGCCTGGCTTTAAAGCCTACTTTGAAAGCCTAGCTCCAATATGAAGCCCCTGAGCCTGACTTTAAAGCCTACTTTGAAAGCCTAGCTCCAGTATGAAGCCCCTGAGCCTGGCTTTAAAGCCTACTTTGAAAGCCTAGCTCTACTCCAAAGCCCCTGAGCCTGGCTTTAAAGCCTACTTTGAAAGCCTAGCTCCAGTATGAAGCCCCTGAGCCTGGCTTTAAAGCCTACTTTGAAAGCCTAGCTCTACTCCGAAGCCCCTGAGCCTGGCTTTAAAGCCTACTTTGGAAGCCTAGCTCCAGTATGAAGCCCCTGAGCCTGGCTTAAAAGCCTACTTTGAAAGCCTAGCTCCAGTCTGAAGCCCCTGAGCCTGGCTTTAAAGCCTACTTTGAAAGCCTAGCTACAGTATGAATCCCCTGAGACTGGCTTTAAAGCCTACTTTGGAAGCCTAGCTCCAGTCTGAAGCCCCTGAGCCTGGCTTTAAAGCCTACTTTGGAAGCTTAGCTCCAGTATGAAGCCCCTGAGCCTGGCTTTAAAGCCTACTTTGAAAGCCTAGCTCTACCCCGAAGCCCCTGAGCCTGCCTTTAAAGCCTACTTTGAAAGCCTAGCTCCAGTATGAAGCCCCTGAGCCTGGCTTTAAAGCCTAATTTGAAAGCCTAGCTCTACTCCGAAGCCCCTGAGCCTGGCTTTAAAGCCTACTTTGAAAGCCTAGCTCCAGTATGAAGCCCCTGAGCCTGGCTTTAAAGCCTACTTTGAAAGCCTAGCTCCAGTATGAAGCCCCTGAGCCTGGCTTTAAAGCCTACTTTGAAAGCCTAGCTCTACTCCGAAGACCCTGAGCCTGGCTTTAAAGCCTACTTTGAAAGTCTAGCTCCAGTATGAAGCCCCTGAGCCTGGCTTTAAAGCCTACTTTGAAAGCCTAGCTCCAGTATGAAGCCCCTGAGCCTGGCTTTAAAGCCTACTTTGAAAGCCTAGCTCTACTCAAAAGCCCCTGAGCCTGGCTTTAAAGCCTACTTTGAAAGCCTAGCTCCAGTATGAAGCCCCTGAGCCTGACTATAAAGCCTACTTTGAAAGCCTAGCCCCAGTATGAAGCCCCTGAGCCTGGCTTTAAAGCCTACTTTGAAAGCCTAGCTCTACTCCGAAGCCCCTGAGCCTGGCTTTAAAGCCTACTTTGAAGCCTAGCTCCAATATGAAGCCCCTGAGCCTGGCTTTAAAGCCTACTTTGAAAGCCTGGCTCTAGTATGAAGCCCCTAAGCCTGGCTTTAAAGCCTACTTTGAAAGCCTAGCTCCAGTATGAAACCGTACTATGAAGCCCCTGAGCTTGGCTTTAAAGCCTACTTTGGAAGCCTAGCTCCAGTCTGAAGCCCCTGAGCCTGGCTTTAAAGCCTACTTTGAAAGCCTAGCTACAGTATGAATCCCCTGAGACTGGCTTTAAAGCCTACTTTGGAAGCCTAGCTCCAGTCTGAAGCCCCTGAGCCTGGCTTTAAAGCCTACTTTGGAAGCTTAGCTCCAGTATGAAGCCCCTGAGCCTGGCTTTAAAGCCTACTTTGAAAGCCTAGCTCTACCCCGAAGCCCCTGAGCCTGCCTTTAAAGCCTACTTTGAAAGCCTAGCTCCAGTATGAAGCCCCTGAGCCTGGCTTTAAAGCCTACTTTGAAAGCCTAGCTCTACTCCGAAGCCCCTGAGCCTGGCTTTAAAGCCTACTTTGGAAGCCTAGCTCCAGTATGAAGCCCCTGAGCCTGGCTTTAAAGCCTTCTTTGAAAGCCTAGCTCCAGTATGAAGCCCCTGAGCCTGGCTTTAAAGCCTACTTTGAAAGCCTAGCTCTACTCCGAAGCCCCTTAGCCTGGCTTTAAAGCCTACTTTGAAAGCCTAGCTCCAGTATGAAGCCCCTGAGCCTGGCTTTAAAGCCTACTTTGAAAGCCTAGCTCCAGTATGAAGCACCTGAGCCTGGTTTTAAAGCCTACTTTAAAGCCTAGCTCCAGTATGAATCCTCTGAGCCTGGCTTTAAAGCCTACTTTGAAAGCCTAGCTCCAGTATGAAGCCCCTGAGCCTGGCTTTAAAGCCTACTTTGAAAGCCTAGCTCCAGTATGAAGCCCCTGAGCCTGGCTTTAAAGCCTACTTTGAAAGCCTAGCTCTACTCCGAAGCCCCTGAGCCTGGCTTTAAAGCGTACTTTGAAAGCCCAGCTCCAGTATGAAGCCCCTGAGCCTGGCTTTAAAGCCTACTTTGAAAGCCTAGCTCCAGTATGAAGCCCCTGAGCCTGGCTTTAAAGCCTTCTTTGAAAGCCTAGCTCTACTCCGAAGCCCCTGAGCCTGGCTTTAAAGCCTACTTTGAAAGCCTAGCTCCAGTATGAAGCCCCTGAGCCTGACTTTAAAGCCTACTTTGAAAGCCTAGCTCCAGTATGACGCCCCTGAGCCTGGCTTTAAAGCCTACTTTAAAAGCCTAGCTCGAGTATGAAGCCCCTGAGCCTGGCTTTAAAGCCTACTTTGAAAGCGTAGCTCGACTCTGAAGCCCCTGAGCCTGGCTTTAAAGCCTACTTTGAAAGCCTAGCTCCAGTATGAAGCCCCTGATCCTGACTTTAAAGCCTACTTTGAAAGCCTAGCTCCAGTATGAAGCCCCTGAGCCTGGCTTTAAAGCCTACTTTGAAAGCCTAGCTCTACTTCGAAGCCCCTGAGCCTGGCTTTAAAGCCTACTTTGAAAGCCTAGCTCTACTCCGAAGCCCCTGAGCCTGGCTTTAAAGCCTACTTTGAAAGCCTAGCTCTACCCCGAAGCCCCTGACCCTGCCTTTAAAGCCTACTTTGAAAGCCTAGCTCCAGTATGAAGCCCCTGAGCCTGGCTTTAAAGCCTACTTTGAAAGCCTAGCTCTACTCCGAAGCCCCTGAGCCTGGCTTTAAAACCTACTTTGAAAGCCTAGCTCCAGTATGAAGCCCCTGAGCCTGGCTTTAAAGCCTACTTTGAAAGTATAGCTCCAGTATGAAGCCCCTGAGCCTGACTTTAAAGCCTACTTTGAAAGCCAAGCTCCAGTATGAAGCCCCTGAGCCTGGCTTTAAAGCCTACTTTGAAAGCCTAGCTCTACTCCGAAGCCCCTGAGCCTGGCTTTAAAGCCTACTTTGGAAGCCTAGCTCCAGTATGAAGCCCCTGAGCCTGGCTTAAAAGCCTACTTTGAAAGCCTAGCTCCAGTATGAAGCCCCTGAGCCTGGCTTTAAAGCCTACTTTGAAAGCCTAGCTCCAGTATGAAGCCCCTGATCCTGACTTTAAAGCCTACTTTGAAAGCCTAGCTCCAGTATGAAGCCCCTGAGCCTGGCTTTAAAGCCTACTTTGAAAGCCTAGCTCTACTCCTTAGCCCCTGAGCTTGGCTTTAAAGCCTACTTTGAAAGCCTAGCTCTACTCCGAAGCCCCTGAGCCTGCCTTTAAAGCCTACTTTGAAAGCCTAGCTCCAGTATGAAGCCCCTGAGCCTGGCTTTAAAGCCTACTTTGAAAGCCTAGCTCTACTCTGAAGCCCCTGAGCCTGGCTTTAAAGCCTACTTTGGAAGCCTAGCTCCAGTATGAAGCCCCTGAGCCTGGCTTTAAAGCCTTCTTTGAAAGCCTAGCTCCAGTATGAAGCGCCTGAGCCTGGCTTTAAAGCCTACTTTGAAAGCCTAGCTCTACTCCGAAGCCCCTTAGCCTGGCTTTAAAGCCTACTTTGAAAGCCTAGCTCTACTCCGAAGCCCCTGAGCCTGGCTTTAAAGCCTACTTTAAAAGCCTAGCTCCAGTATGAAGCCCCTGAGCCTGGCTTTAAAGCCTACTTTGAAAGCCTAGCTCTACTCCGAAGCCCCTGAGCCTGGCTTTAAAGCCTACTTTGAAAGCCTAGCTCCAGTATGAAGCCCCTGAGCCTGGCTTTAAAGCCTACTTTGAAAGCCTAGCTCTACTCCGAAGCCCCTGAGCCTGGCTTTAAAGCCTACTTTGAAAGCCTAGCTCTACTCCGAAGCCCCTGAGCCTGGCTTTAAAGCCTACTTTGAAAGCCTAGCTCTGGTATGAAGCCCCTGAGCCTGGCTTTAAAGCCTACTTTGAAAGCCTAGCTCTACTCCGAAGCCCCTGAGCCTGGCTTTAAAGCCTACTTTGAAAGCCTAGCTCCAGTATGAAGCCCCTGAGCATGGCTTTAAAGCCTACTTTGAAAGCCTAGCTCCAGTATGAAGCCCCTGAGCCTGGCTTTAAAGCCTACTTTGAAAGCCTAGCTCCAGTATGAAACCCCTGAGCCTTGCTTTAAAGCCTACTTTGAAAGCCTAGCTCCAGTATGAAACCCTACTCTGAAGCCCCTGAGCCTGGCTTTAAAGCCTTCTTTGGAAGCCTAGCTCCAATATGAAGCCCCTGAGCCTGGCTTTAAAGCCTACTTTGAAAGCCTAGCTCCAGTATGAAGCCCCTGAGCCTGGCTTTAAAGCCTACTTTGAAAGCCTAGCTCCAGTATGAAGCCCCTGAGCCTGGCTTTAAAGCCTACTTTGGAAGCCTAGCTCCAGTATGAAGCCCCTGAGCCTGGCTTTAAGGCCTACTTTGAAAGCCTAACTCTACCCCGAATCCCCTGAGCCTGGCTTTAAAGCCTACTTTGAAAGCCTAGCTACAGTATGAATCCCCTGAGCCTGGCTTTAAAGCCTACTTTGAAAGCCTAGCTCCAGTATGAAACCCCTGAGCCTGGCTTTAAAGCCTACTTTGAAAGCCTAGCTCCAGTATGAAACCCTACTCTGAAGCCCCTGAGCCTGGCTTTAAAGCCTACTTTGAAAGCCTAGCTCCAATATGAAGCCCCTGAGCCTGGCTTTAAAGCCTACTTTGAAAGCCTAGCTCCAGTATGAAGCCCCTGAGCCTGGCTTTAAAGCCTACTTTGAAAGCCTAGCTCCAGTATGAAGCCCCTGAGCCTGACTTTAAAGCCTACTTTAAAGCCTAGCTCCAGTATGAAGCCCCTGAGCCTGGCTTTAAAGCCTACTTTGAAAGCCTAGCTCTCCTCCGAAGCCCCTGAGCCTGGCTTTAATGCCTACTTTGAAAGCCTAGCTCCAGTATGAAGCCCCTGAGCCTGGCTTTAAAGCCTACTTTGAAAGCCTAGCTCCAGTATGAAGCCCCTGAGCCTGGCTTTAAAGCCTACTTTGAAAGCCTAGCTCTACTCAAAAGCCCCTGAGCCTGGCTTTAAAGCCTACTTTGAAAGCCTAGCTCCAGTATGAAGCCCCTGAGCCTGGCTTTAAAGCCTTCTTTGAAAGCCTAGCTCCAGTATGAAGCCCCTGAGCCTGGCTTTAAAGCCTACTTTGAAAGCCTAGCTCTACTCCGAAGCCCCTTAGCCTGGCTTTAAAGCCTACTTTGAAAGCCCAGCTCCAGTATGAAGCCCCTGAGCCTGGCTTTAAAGCCTACTTTGAAAGCCTAGCTCCAGTATGAAGCCCCTGAGCCTGGCTTTAAAGCCTACTTTGAAAGCCTAGCTCTACTCCGAAGCCCCTTAGCCTGGCTTTAAAGCCTACTTTGAAAGCCTAGCTCTACTCCGAAGCCCCTGAGCCTGGCTTTAAAGCCTACTTTGAAAGCCCAGCTCCAGTATGAAGCCCCTGAGCCTGGCTTTAAAGCCTACTTTGAAAACCTAGCTCTACTCCGAAGCCCCTGAGCCTGGCTTTAAAGCCTACTTTGGAAGCTTAGCTCCAGTATGAAGCCCCTCAGCCTGGCTTTAAAGCCTACTTTGAAAGCCTAGCTCTACCCCGAAGCCCCTGAGCCTGGCTTTAAAGCCTACTTTGAAAGCCTAGCTCTACTCCGAAGCCCCTGAGCCTGGCTTTAAAGCCTACTTTGGAAGCTTAGCTCCAGTATGAATCCCCTGAGCCTGGCTTTAAAGCCTACTTTGAAAGCCTAGCTCTTCCCCGAAGCCCCTGAGCCTGCCTTTAAAGCCTACTTTGAAAGCCTAGCTCCAGTATGAAGCCCCTGAGCCTGGCTTTAAAGCCTACTTTGAAAGCCTAGCTCTACTCCGAAGCCCCTGAGCCTGGCTTTAAAGCCTACTTTAAAAGCCTAGCTCCAGTATGAAGCCCCTGAGCCTGGCTTTAAAGCCTACTTTGAAAGCCTAGCTCTACTCCGAAGCCCCTGAGCCTGGCTTTAAAGCCTTCTTTGAAAGCCTAGCTCCAGTATGAAGCCCCTGAGCCTGGCTTTAAAGCCTACTTTGAAAGCCTAGCTCTAGTATGAAGCCCCTGAGCCTGGCTTTAAAGCCTACTTTGAAAGCCTAGCTCCAGTATGAAACCGTACTATGAAGCCCCTGAGCTTGGCTTTAAAGCCTACTTTGGAAGCCTAGCTCCAGTCTGAAGCCCCTGAGCCTGGCTTTAAAGCCTACTTTGAAAGCCTAGCTACAGTATGAATCCCCTGAGCCTGGCTTTAAAGCCTACTTTGGAAGCCTAGCTCCAGTATGAAGCCCCTGAGCCTGGCTTTAAAGCCTACTTTGAAAGCCTAGCTCTACTCCGAAGCCCCTGAGCCTGGCTTTAAAGCCTACTTTGAAAGCCTAGCTCCAGTATGAAGCCCCTGAGCCTGGCTTTAAAGCCTACTTTGAAAGCCTAGCTCTACCCCGAAGCCCCTGAGCCTGCCTTTAAAGTCTACTTTGAAAGCCTAGCTCCAGTATGAAGCCCCTGAGCCTGGCTTTAAAGCCTACTTTGAAAGCCTAGCTCCAGTATGAAGCCCCTGAGCCTGGCTTTAAAGCCTACTTTGAAAGCCTAGCTCCAGTATGAAGCCCCTGAACCTGGCTTTAAAGCCTACTTTGAAAGCCTAGCTCCAATATGAAGCCCCTGAGCCTGGCTTTAAAGCCTACTTTAAAAGCCTAGCTCCAGTATGAAGCCCCTGAGCCTGGCTTTAAAGCCTACTTTGAAAGCCTAGCTCCAGTATGAAGCCCCTGAGCCTGACTTTAAAGCCTACTTTAAAGCCTAGCTCCAGTATGAAGCCCCTGAGCCTGGCTTTAAAGCCTACTTTGAAAGCCTAGCTCTCCTCCGAAGCCCCCGAGCCTGGCTTTAATGCCTACTTTGAAAGCCTAGCTCCAGTATGAAGCCCCTGAGCCTGGCTTTAAAGACTACTTTGAAAGCCTAGCTTAAGTATGAAGCCCCTGAGCCTGGCTTTAAAGCCTACTTTGAAAGCCTAGCTCTACTCAAAAGCCCCTGAGCCTGGCTTTAAAGCCTACTTTGAAAGCCTAGCTCCAGTATGAATCCCCTGAGCCTGGCTTTAAAGCCTTCTTTGAAAGCCTAGCTCCAGTATGAAGCCCCTGAGCCTGGCTTTAAAGCCTACTTTGAAAGCCTAGCTCTACTCCGAAGCCCCTTAGCCTGGCTTTAAAGCCTACTTTGAAAGCCTAGCTCGAGTATGAAGCCCCTGAGCCTGGCTTTAAAGCCTACTTTGAAAGCCTAGCTCTACTCCGCAGCCCCTGAGCCTGGCTTTAAAGCCTACTTTGAAAGCCTAGCTCCAGTATGAAGCCCCTGAGTCTGACTTTAAAGCCTACTTTGAAAGCCTAGCTCCAGTATGAAGCCCCTGAGCCTGGCTTTAAAGCCTACTTTGAAAGCCTAGCTCCAGTATGAAGCCCCTGAGCCTGGCTTTAAAGCCTACTTTGAAAGCCCAGCTCCAGTATGAAGCCCCTGAGCCTCGCTTTAAAGCCTACTTTGAAAGCCTAGCTCCAGTATGAAAAACCTGAGCCTGGCTTTAAAGCCTACTTTGAAAGCCTAGCTCTACTCCGAAGCCCCTGAGCCTGGCTTTAAAGCCTACTTTGAAAGCCTAGCTCCAGTATGAAGCCCCTGAGCCTGACTTTAAAGCCTACTTTGAAAGCCTGGCTCCAGTATGAAGCCCCTGAGCCTGGCTTCAAAGCCTACTTTGAAAGCCTAGCTCTACTCCGAAGCCCCTGAGCCTGGCTTTAAAGCCTACTTTGGAAGCCTAGCTCCAGTATGAAGCCCCTGAGCCTGGCTTTAAAGCCTACTTTGAAAGCCTAGCTCTACTCCGAAGCCCCTGAGCCTGGCTTTAAAGCCTACTTTGAAAGCCTAGCTCCAGTATGAAGCCCCTGAGCCTGGCTTTAAAGCCAACTTTGAAAGCCTAGCTCCAGTATGAAGCCCCTGAGCCTGGCTTTAAAGCCTACTTTGAAAGCCTAGCTCCAGTATGAAGCCCCTGAGCCTGGCTTTAAAGCCTACTTTGAAAGCCTAGCTCTACTCTGAAGCCCCTGAGCCTGGCTTTAAAGCCTACTTTGAAAGCCTAGCTCCAGTATGAAGCACCTGAGCCTGACTTTAAAGCCTACTTTGAAAGCCTAGCTCCAGTATGAAGCCCCTGAGCCTGGTTTTAAAGCCTACTTTGAAAGCCTAGCTCTACTCCGAAGCCCCTGAGCCTGGCTTTAAAGCCTACTTTGAAAGCCCAGCTCCAGTATGAAGCCCCTCAGCCTGGCTTTAAAGCCTACTTTGAAAGCCTAGCTCTACTCCGAAGCCCCTGAGCCTGGCTTTAAAGCCTACTTTGAAAGCCTAGCTCCAGTATGATCCCCCTGAGCCTGGCTTTAAAGCCTACTTTGAAAGCCTAGCTCCAGTATGAAACCCCTGAGCCTGGCTTTAAAGCCTACTTTGAAAGCCTAGCTCCAGTATGAAACCCTACTCTGAAGCCCCTGAGCCTGGCTTTAAAGCCTTCTTTGGAAGCCTAGCTCCAATATGAAGCCCCTGAGCCTGGCTTTAAAGCCTACTTTGAAAGCCTAGCTCCAGTATGAAGCCCCTGAGCCTGGCTTTAAAGCCTACTTTAAAGCCTAGCTCCAGTATGAAGCCTCTGAGCCTGGCTTTAAAGCCTACTTTGAAAGCCTAGCTCCAGTATAAAGCCCCTGAGCCTGGCTTTAAAGCCTACTTTGGAAGCCTAGCTCTGGTATGAAGCCCCTGAGCCTGGCTTTAAAGCCTACTTTGAAAGCCTAGCTCTACTCTGAAGCCGCTGAGCCTGGCTTTAAAGCCTACTTTGAAAGCCTAGCTCCAGTATGAAGCCCCTGAGCCTGACTTTAAAGCCTACTTTGAAAGCCTAGCTCCAGTATGAAGCCCCTGAGCCTGGCTTTAAAGCCTACTTTGAAAGCCTAGCTCCAGTATGAAGCCCCTGAGCCTGGCTTTAAAGCCTACTTTGAAAGCCTAGCTCCAGTATGAAGCCCCTGAGCCTGGCTTTAAAGCCTACTTTGAAAGCCTAGCTCTACTCAAAAGCCCCTGAGCCTGGCTTTAAAGCCTACTTTGAAAGCCTAGCTCCAGTATGAAGCCCCTGAGCCTGGCTTTAAAGCCTTCTTTGAAAGCCTAGCTCCAGTATGCAGCCCCTGAGCCTGGCTTTAAAGCCTACTTTGAAAGCCTAGCTCTACTCCGAAGCCCCTTAGCCTGGCTTTAAAGCCTACTTTGAAAGCCCAGCTCCAGTATGAAGCCCCTGAGCCTGGCTTTAAAGCCTACTTTGAAAGCCTAGCTCCAGTATGAAGCCCCTGAGCCTGGCTTTAAAGCTTACTTTGAAAGCCTAGCTCTACTCCGAAGCCCCTGAGCCTGGCTTTAAAGCCTACTTTGAAAGCCTAGCTCTACTCCGAAGCCCCTGAGCCTGGCTTTAAAGCCTACTTTGAAAGCCCAGCTCCAGTATGAAGCCCCTGAGCCTGGCTTTAAAGCCTTCTTTGAAAGCCTAGCTCCAGTATGAAGCCCCTGAGGCTGGCTTTAAAGCCTACTTTGAAAGCCTAGCTCCAGTATGAAGCCCCTGAGCCTGACTTTAAAGCCTACTTTGAAAGCCTAGCTCCAGTATGAAGCCCCTGAGCCTGGCTTTAAAGCCTACTTTGAAAGCCTAGCTCCAGTATGAAGCCCCTGATCCTGACTTTAAAGCCTACTTTGAAAGCCTAGCTCCAGTATGAAGCCCCTGAGCCTGGCTTTAAAGCCTACTTTGAAAGCCTAGCTCTACTCCTTAGCCCCTGAGCCTGGCTTTAAAGCCTACTTTGAAAGCCTAGCTCTACTCCGAAGCCCCTGAGCCTGCCTTTAAAGCCTACTTTGAAAGCCTAGCTCCAGTATGAAGCCCCTGAGCCTGGCTTTAAAGCCTACTTTGAAAGCCTAGCTCTACTCCGAAGCCCCTGAGCCTGGCTTTAAAGCCTACTTTGGAAGCCTAGCTCCAGTATGAAGCCCCTGAGCCTGGCTTTAAAGCCTTCTTTGAAAGCCTAGCTCCAGTATGAAGCCCCTGAGCCTGGCTTTAAAGCCTACTTTGAAAGCCTAGCTCTACTCCGAAGCCCCTGAGCCTGGCTTTAAAGCCTACTTTGAAAGCCTAGCTTAAGTATGAAGCCCCTGAGCCTGGCTTTAAAGCCTACTTTGAAAGCCTAGCTCTACTCAAAAGCCCCTGAGCCTGGCTTTAAAGCCTACTTTGAAAGCCTAGCTCCAGTATGAATCCCCTGAGCCTGGCTTCAAAGCCTTCTTTGAAAGCCTAGCTCCAGTATGAAGCCCCTGAGCCTGGCTTTAAAGCCTACTTTGAAAGCCTAGCTCTACTCCGAAGCCCCTGAGCCTGGCTTTAAAGCCTACTTTGAAAGCCTAGCTCGAGTATGAAGCCCCTGAGCCTGGCTTTAAAGCCTACTTTGAAAGCCTAGCTCTACTCCGCAGCCCCTGAGCCTGGCTTTAAAGCCTACTTTGAAAGCCTAGCTCCAGTATGAAGCCCCTGAGCCTGACTTTAAAGCCTACTTTGAAATCCCAGCTCCAGTATGAAGCCCCTGAGCCTGGCTTTAAAGCCTACTTTGAAAGCCTAGCTCTACTCCGAAGCCCCTTAGCCTGGCTTTAAAGCCTACTTTGAAAGTCTAGCTCCAGTATAAAGCCCCTGAGCCTGGCTTTAAAGCCTACTTTGAAAGCCTAGCTCCAGTATGAAGCCCCTGAGCCTGGCTTTAAAGCCTACTTTGAAAGCCTAGCTCTACTCAAAAGCCCCTGAGCCTGGCTTTAAAGCCTACTTTGAAAGCCTAGCTCCAGTATGAAGCCCCTGAGCCTGGCTTTAAAGCCTTCTTTGAAAGCCTAGCTCCAGTATGAAGCCCCTGAGCCTGGCTTTAAAGCCTACTTTGAAAGCCTGGCTCCAGTATGAAGCCCCTGAGCCTGGCTTCAAAGCCTACTTTGAAAGCCTAGCTCTACTCCGAAGCCCCTGAGCCTGGCTTTAAAGCCTACTTTGGAAGCCTAGCTCCAGTATGAAGCCCCTTAGCCTGGCTTTAAAGCCTACTTTGAAAGCCCAGCTCCAGTATGAAGCCCCTGAGCCTGGCTTTAAAGCCTACTTTGAAAGCCTAGCTCCAGTATGAAGCCCCTGAGCCTGGCTTTAAAGCCTACTTTGAAAGCCTAGCTCCAGTATGAAGCCCCTGAGCCTGGCTTTAAAGCCTACTTTGAAAGCCTAGCTCTACCCCGAAGCCCCTGAGCCTGCCTTTAAAGCCTACTTTGAAAGCCTAGCTCCAGTATGAAGCCCCTGAGCCTGGCTTTAAAGCCTACTTTGAAAGCCTAGCTCCAGTATGAAGCCCCTGAGCCTGGCTTTAAAGCCTACTTTGAAAGCCTAGCTCCAGTATGAAGCCCCTGAGCCTGGCTTTAAAGCCTACTTTGAAAGCCTAGCTCCAATATGAAGCCCCTGAGCCTGGCTTTAAAGCCTACTTTGAAAGCCTAGCTCCAGTATGAAGCCCCTGAGCCTGACTTTAAAGCCTACTTTAAAGCCTAGCTCCAGTATGAAGCCCCTGAGCCTGGCTTTAAAGCCTACTTTGAAAGCCTAGCTCTCCTCCGAAGCCCCTGAGCCTGGCTTTAATGCCTACTTTGAAAGCCTAGCTCCAGTATGAAGCCCGTGAGCCTGGCTTTAAAGCCTACTTTGAAAGCCTAGCTTAAGTATGAAGCCCCTGAGCCTGGCTTTAAAGCCTACTTTGAAAGCCTAGCTCTACTCCGCAGCCCCTGAGCCTGGCTTTAAAGCCTACTTTGAAAGCCTAGCTCCAGTATGAAGCCCCTGAGTCTGACTTTAAAGCCTACTTTGAAAGCCTAGCTCCAGTATGAAGCCCATGAGCCTGGCTTTAAAGCCTACTTTGAAGCCTAGCTCCAATATGAAGCCCCTGAGCCTGACTTTAAAGCCTACTTTGAAAGCCTAGCTCCAGTATGAAGCCCCTGAGCCTGGCTTTAAAGCCTACTTTGAAAGCCTAGCTCTACTCCGAAGCCCCTGAGCCTGGCTTTAAAGCCTACTTTGGAAGCTTAGCTCCAGTATGAAGCCCCTGAGCCTGGCTTTAAAGCCTACTTTGAAAGCCTAGCTCCAGTATGAAACCCTACTCTGAAGCCCCTGAACCTGGCTTTAAAGCCTACTTTGGAAGCCTAGCTCTAGTATGAAGCCCCTGAGCCTGGCTTTAAAGCCTACTTTGAAAGCCTAGCTCTACTCTGAAGCCCCTGAGCCTGGCTTTAAAGCCTACTTTGAAAGCCTAGCTCCAGTATGAAGCCCCTGAGCCTGACTTTAAAGCCTACTTTGAAAGCCTAGCTCCAGTATGAAGCCCCTGAGCCTGGCTTTAAAGCCTACTTTGAAAGCCTAGCTCTACTCCAAAGCCCCTGAGCCTGGCTTTAAAGCCTACGTTGAAAGCCTAGCTCCAGTATGAAGCCCCTGAGCCTGGCTTTAAAGCCTACTTTGAAAGCCGAGCTCCAGTATGAAACCCTACTCTGAAGCCCCTGAGCCTGTCTATAAAGCCTACTTTGGAAGCCTAGCTCTGGTATGACGCCCCTGAGCCTGGCTTTAAAGCCTACTTTGAAAGCCTAGCTCTACTCCGAAGCCCCTGAGCCTGGCTTTAAAGCCTACTTTGGAAGCCTAGCTCCAGTATGAAGCCCCTGAGCCTGGCTTTAAAGCCTACTTTGAAAGCCTAGCTCTACTCCGAAGCCCCTGAGCCTGGCTTTAAAGCCTACTTTGAAAGCCTAGCTCCAGTATGAAGCCCCTGAGCCTGGCTTTAAAGCCTACTTTGAAAGCCTGGCTCTAGTATGAAGCCCCTGAGCCTGGCTTTAAAGCCTACTTTGAAAGCCTAGCTCTAGTATGAAACCCTACTCTGAAGCCCCTGAGCCTGGCTTTAAAGCCTACTTTGGAAGCCTAGCTCCAGTATGAAGCCCCTGAGCCTGGCTTTAAAGCCTACTTTGAAAGCCTAGCTCCAGTATGAAGCCCCTGAGCCTGGCTTTAAAGCCTACTTTGAAAGCCTAGCTCCAATATGAAGCCCCTGAGCCTGGCTTTAAAGCCTACTTTGAAAGCCTAGCTCCAGTATGAAGCCCCTGAGCCTGGCTTTAAAGCCTACTTTGAAAGCCTAGCTCCAGTATGAAGCCCCTGAGCCTGGCTTTAAAGCCTACTTTGAAAGCCTAGCTCCAGTATGAAACCCTACTCTGAAGCCCCTGAACCTGGCTTTAAAGCCTACTTTGGAAGCCTAGCTCTAGTATGAAGCCCCTGAGCCTGGCTTTAAAGCCTACTTTGAAAGCCTAGCTCTACTCTGAAGCCCCTGAGCCTGGCTTTAAAGCCTACTTTGAAAGCCTAGCTCCAGTATGAAGCCCCTGAGCCTGGCTTTAAAGCCTACTTTGAAAGCCTAGCTCTACTCCGAAGCCCCTGAGCCTGGCTTTAAAGCCTACTTTTAAAGCCTAGCTCCAGTATGAAGCCCCTGAGCCTGGCTTTAAAGCCTACTTTGAAAGCCTAGCTCTACTCCGAAGCCCCTGAGCCTGGCTTTAAAGCCTACTTTGAAAGCCTAGCTCCAGTATGAAGCCCCTGAGCCTGGCTTTAAAGCCTACTTTGAAAGCCTAGCTCTACTCCGAAGCCCCTGAGCCTGGCTTTAAAGCGTACTTTGAAAGCCCAGCTCCAGTATGAAGCCCCTGAGCCTGGCTTTAAAGCCTACTTTGAAAGCCTAGCTCCAGTATGAAGCCCCTGAGCCTGGCTTTAAAGCCTTCTTTGAAAGCCTAGCTCTACTCCGAAGCCCCTGAGCCTGGCTTTAAAGCCTACTTTGAAAGCCTAGCTCCAGTATGAAGCCCCTGAGCCTGACTTTAAAGCCTACTTTGAAAGCCTAGCTCCAGTATGACGCCCCTGAGCCTGGCTTTAAAGCCTACTTTGAAAGCCTAGCTCGAGTATGAAGCCCCTGAGCCTGGCTTTAAAGCCTACTTTGAAAGCGTAGCTCGACTCTGAAGCCCCTGAGCCTGGCTTTAAAGCCTACTTTGAAAGCCTAGCTCCAGTATGAAGCCCCTGATCCTGACTTTAAAGCCTACTTTGAAAGCCTAGCTCCAGTATGAAGCCCCTGAGCCTGGCTTTAAAGCCTACTTTGAAAGCCTAGCTCTACTTCGAAGCCCCTGAGCCTGGCTTTAAAGCCTACTTTGAAAGCCTAGCTCTACTCCGAAGCCCCTGAGCCTGGCTTTAAAGCCTACTTTGAAAGCCTAGCTCTACCCCGAAGCCCCTGACCCTGCCTTTAAAGCCTACTTTGAAAGCCTAGCTCCAGTATGAAGCCCCTGAGCCTGGCTTTAAAGCCTACTTTGAAAGCCTAGCTCTACTCCGAAGCCCCTGAGCCTGGCTTTAAAACCTACTTTGAAAGCCTAGCTCCAGTATGAAGCCCCTGAGCCTGGCTTTAAAGCCTACTTTGAAAGTATAGCTCCAGTATGAAGCCCCTGAGCCTGACTTTAAAGTCTACTTTGAAAGCCAAGCTCCAGTATGAAGCCCCTGAGCCTGGCTTTAAAGCCTACTTTGAAAGCCTAGCTCTACTCCGAAGCCCCTGAGCCTGGCTTTAAAGCCTACTTTGGAAGCCTAGCTCCAGTATGAAGCCCCTGAGCCTGGCTTAAAAGCCTACTTTGAAAGCCTAGCTCCAGTATGAAGCCCCTGAGCCTGGCTTTAAAGCCTACTTTGAAAGCCTAGCTCCCGTATGAAACCCTACTCTGAAGCCCCTGAGCCTGGCTTTAAAGCCTACTTTGAAAGCCTAGCTCCAGTATGAAACCGTACTATGAAGCCCCTGAGCTTGGCTTTAAAGCCTACTTTGGAAGCCTAGCTCCAGTATTAAGCCCCTGAGCCTGGCTTTAAAGCCTACTTTGGAAGCCTAGCTCCAGTATGAAGCCCCTGAGCCTGGCTTAAAAGCCTACTTTGAAAGCCTAGCTCCAGTATGAAGCCCCTGAGCCTGGCTTTAAAGCCTACTTTGAAAGCCTAGCTCTACTCCGAAGCCCCTGAGCCTGGCTTTAAAGCCTACTTTGAAAGCCTAGCTCCAGTATGAAGCCCCGGAGCCTGGCTTTAAAGCCTACTTTGAAAGCCTAGCTCCAGTATGAAGCCCCTGAGCCTGGCTTTAAAGCCTACTTTGAAAGCCTAGCTCCAGTATGAAGCCCCTGAGCCTGACTATAAAGCCTACTTTGAAAGCCTAGCCCCAGTATGAAGCCCCTGAGCCTGGCTTTAAAGCCTACTTTGAAAGCCTAGCTCTACTCCGAAGCCCCTGAGCCTGGCTTTAAAGCCTACTTTGAAAGCCTAGCTCCAGTATGAAGCCCCTGAGCCTGGCTTTAAAGCCTACTTTGAAAGCCTAGCTCTACTCTGAAGCCGCTGAGCCTGGCTTTAAAGCCTACTTTGAAAGCCTAGCTCCAGTATGAAGCCCCTGAGCCTGGCTTTAAAGCCTACTTTGAAAGCCTAGCTCCCGTATGAAACCCTACTCTGAAGCCCCTGAGCCTGGCTTTAAAGCCTACTTTGAAAGCCTAGCTCCAGTATGAAGCCCCTGAGCATGGCTTTAAAGCCTACTTTGAAAGCCTAGCTCCAGGATGAAGCCCCTGAGCCTGACTTTAAAGCCTACTTTAAAGCCTAGCTCCAGTATGAAGCCCCTGAGCCTGGCTTTAAAGCCTACTTTGAAAGCCTAGCTCTCCTCCGAAGCCCCTGAGCCTGGCTTTAATGCCTACTTTGAAAGCCTAGCTCCAGTATGAAGCCCCTGAGCCTGGCTTTAAAGCCTACTTTGAAAGCCTAGCTTAAGTATGAAGCCCCTTAGCCTGGCTTTAAAGCCTACTTTGAAAGCCTAGCTCTACTCCGCAGCCCCTGAGCCTGGCTTTAAAGCCTACTTTGAAAGCCTAGCTCCAGTATGAAGCCCCTGAGTCTGACTTTAAAGCCTACTTTGAAAGCCTAGCTCCAGTATGAAGCCCCTGAGCCTGGCTTTAAAGCCTACTTTGAAGCCTAGCTCCAATATGAAGCCCCTGAGCCTGACTTTAAAGCCTACTTTGAAAGCCTAGCTCCAGTATGAAGCCCCTGAGCCTGGCTTTAAAGCCTACTTTGAAAGCCTAGCTCTACTCCGAAGCCCCTGAGCCTGGCTTTAAAGCCTACTTTGGAAGCTTAGCTCCATTATGAAGCCCCTGAGCCTGGCTTTAAAGCCTACTTTGAAAGCCTAGCTCCAGTATGAAACCCTACTCTGAAGCCCCTGAACCTGGCTTTAAAGCCTACTTTGGAAGCCTAGCTCTAGTATGAAGCCCCTGAGCCTGGCTTTAAAGCCTACTTTGAAAGCCTAGCTCTACTCTGAAGCCCCTGAGCCTGGCTTTAAAGCCTACTTTGAAAGCCTAGCTCCAGTATGAAGCCCCTGAGCCTGACTTTAAAGCCTACTTTGAAAGCCTAGCTCCAGTATGAAGCCCCTGAGCCTGGCTTTAAAGCCTACTTTGAAAGCCTAGCTCTACTCCGAAGCCCCTGAGCCTGGCTTTAAAGCCTACTTTGAAAGCCTAGCTCTAGTATGAAACCCTACTCTGAAGCCCCTGAGCCTGGCTTTAAAGCCTACTTTGGAAGCCTAGCTCCAGTATGAAGCCCCTGAGCCTGGCTTTAAAGCCTACTTTGAAAGCCTAGCTCCAGTATGAAGCCCCTGAGCCTGGCTTTAAAGCCTACTTTGAAAGCCTAGCTCCAATATGAAGCCCCTGAGCCTGGCTTTAAAGCCTACTTTGAAAGCCTAGCTCCAGTATGAAGCCCCTGAGCCTGGCTTTAAAGCCTACTTTGAAAGCCTAGCTCCAGTATGAAGCCCCTGAGCCTGGCTTTAAAGCCTACTTTGAAAGCCTAGCTCCAGTATGAAACCCTACTCTGAAGCCCCTGAACCTGGCTTTAAAGCCTACTTTGGAAGCCTAGCTCTGGTATGAAGCCCCTGAGCCTGGCTTTAAAGCCTACTTTGAAAGCCTAGCTCTACTCCGAAGCCCCTGAGCCTGGCTTTAAAGCCTACTTTGGAAGCCTAGCTCCAGTATGAAGCCCCTGAGCCTGGCTTTAAAGCCTACTTTGAAAGCCTAGCTCTACTCCGAAGCCCCTGAGCCTGGCTTTAAAGCCTACTTTGAAAGCCTAGCTCTAGTATGAAGCCCCTGAGCCTGGCTTTAAAGCCTACTTTGAAAGCCTAGCTCCAGTATGAAACCGTACTATGAAGCCCCTGAGCTTGGCTTTAAAGCCTACTTTGGAAGCCTAGCTCCAGTCTGAAGCCCCTGAGCCTGGCTTTAAAGCCTACTTTGAAAGCCTAGCTACAGTATGAATCCCCTGAGCCTGGCTTTAAAGCCTACTTTGGAAGCCTAGCTCCAGTATGAAGCCCCTGAGCCTGGCTTTAAAGCCTACTTTGAAAGCCTAGCTCTACTCCGAAGCCCCTGAGCCTGGCTTTAAAGCCTACTTTGAAAGCCTAGCTCCAGTATGAAGCCCCTGAGCCTGGCTTTAAAGCCTACTTTGAAAGCCTAGCTCTACCCCGAAGCCCCTGAGCCTGCCTTTAAACCTTACTTTGAAAGCCTAGCTCCAGTATGAAGCCCCTGAGCCTGGCTTTAAAGCCTACTTTGAAAGCCTAGCTCCAGTATGAAGCCCCTGAGCCTGGCTTTAAAGCCTACTTTGAAAGCCTAGCTCCAGTATGAAGCCCCAGATTCTGGCTTTAAAGCCTACTTTGAAAGGCTAGCTCCAATATGAAGCCCCTGAGCCTGGCTTTAAAGCCTACTTTGAAAGCCTAGCTCCAGTATGAAGCCCCTGAGCCTGGCTTTAAAGCCTACTTTGAAAGCCTAGCTTAAGTATGAAGCCCCTGAGCCTGGCTTTAAAGCCTACTTTGAAAGCCTAGCTCTACTCAAAAGCCCCTGAGCCTGGCTTTAAAGCCTACTTTGAAAGCCTAGCTCCAGTATGAATCCCCTGAGCCTGGCTTTAAAGCCTTCTTTGAAAGCCTAGCTCCAGTATGAAGCCCCTGAGCCTGGCTTTAAAGCCTACTTTGAAAGCCTAGCTCTACTCCGAAGCCCCTTAGCCTGGCTTTAAAGCCTACTTTGAAAGCCTAGCTCGAGTATGAAGCCCCTGAGCCTGGCTTTAAAGCCTACTTCTAAAGCCTAGCTCTACTCCGCAGCCCCTGAGCCTGGCTTTAAAGCCTACTTTGAAACCCTAGCTCCAGTATAAAGCCCCTGAGTCTGACTTTAAAGCCTACTTTGAAGCCCCTGAGCCTGGCTTTAAAGCCTACTTTGAAAGCCTAGCTCTACTCCTTAGCCCCTGAGCCTGGCTTTAAAGCCTACTTTGAAAGCCTAGCTCTACTCCGAAGCCCCTGAGCCTGGCTTTAAAGCCTACTTTGAAAGCCTAGCTCCAGTATGAAGCCCCTGAGCCTGGCTTTAAAGCCTACTTTGGAAGCCTAGCTCCAGTATGAAGCCCCTGAGCCTGGCTTTAAAGCCTACTTTGGAAGCCTACCTCCAGTATGAAGCCCCTGAGCCTGGCTTTAAAGCCTACTTTGAAAGCCTAGCTCCAGTATGAAGCCCCTGAGCCTGGCTTTAAAGCCTACTTTGAAAGCCTAGCTCTACTCCGAAGCCCCTGAGCCTTGCTTTAAAGCCTACTTTGAAAGCCTAGCTCCAGTATAAAGCCCCTGAGCCTGGCTTTCAAACCTACTTTGGAAGCCTAGCTCTGGTATGAAGCCCCTGAGCCTGGCTTTAAAGCCTACTTTGAAAGCCTAGCTCCAGTATGAAACCGTACTATGAAGCCCCTGAGCTTGGCTTTAAAGCCTACTTTGGAAGCCTAGCTCCAGTCTGAAGCCCCTGAGCCTGGCTTTAAAGCCTACTTTGAAAGCCTAGCTACAGTATGAATCCCCTGAGCCTGGCTTTAAAGCCTACTTTGGAAGCCTAGCTCCAGTATGAAGCCCCTGAGCCTGGCTTTAAAGCCTACTTTGAAAGCCTAGCTCTACTCCGAAGCCCCTGAGCCTGGCTTTAAAGCCTACTTTGAAAGCCTAGCTCCAGTATGAAGCCCCTGAGCCTGGCTTTAAAGCCTACTTTGAAAGCCTAGCTCCAGTATGAAGCCCCTGAGCCTGGCTTTAAAGCCTACTTTGAAAGCCTAGCTCCAGTATGAAGCCCCTGAGCCTGGCTTTAAGGCCTACTTTGAAAGCCTAGCTCCAGTATGAAGCCCCTGAGCCTGGCTTTAAAGCCTACTTTGAAAGCCTTGCTCTACTCCGAAGCCCCTGAGCCTGGGTTTAAAGCCTACTTTGAAAGCCTAGCTCCAGTATGAAGCCCCTGAGCCTGGCTTTAAAGCCTACTTTGAAAGCCTAGCTCCAGTATGAAATCCTACTCTAAAGCCCCTGAGCCTGGCTTTAAAGCCTACTTTGGAAGCCTAGCTCCAGTATGAAGCCCCTGAGCCTGGCTTTAAAGCCTGCTTTGAAAGCCTACCTCCAGTAGGAAGCCCCTGAGCCGGGCTTTAAAGCCTACTTTGAAAGCCTAGCTCCAGTATGAAGCCCCTGAGCCTGGCTTTAAAGCATACTTTGAAAGCCTAGCTCTAGTATGAAACCCTACTCTGAAGCCCCTGAGCCTGGCTTTAAAGCCTTCTTTGGAAGCCTAGCTCCAATATGAAACCCCTGAGCCTGGCTTAAAGCCTACTTTGAAAGCCTAGCTCTACCCCGAAACCCCTGAGCCTGACTTTAAAGCCTACTTTGAAAGCCTCGCTCCAGTATGAAGCCCCTGAACCTGGCTTTAAAGCCTACTTTGAAAGCCTAGCTCTACTCCGAAGCCCCTGAGCCTGGCTTTAAAGCCTACTTTGAAAGCCTAGCTACAGTCTGAAGCCCCTGAGCCTGGTTTCAAAGCCTACTTTGAAAGCCTAGCTCTACCCCGAAGCCCCTGAGCCTGGCTTTAAAGCCTACTTTGAAAGCATAGCTCTACTCCGAAGCCCCTGAGCCTGGCTTTAAAGCCTACTTTGAAAGCCTAGCTCTTCCCCGAAGCCCCTGAGCCTGCCTTTAAAGCCTACTTTGAAAGCCTAGCTCCAGTATGAAGCCCCTGAGCCTGGCTTTAAAGCCTACTTTGAAAGCCTAGCTCTACTCCGAAGCCCCTGAGCCTGGCTTTAAAGCCTACTTTAAAAGCCTAGCTCCAGTATGAAGCCCCTGAGCCTGGCTTTAAAGCCTACTTTGAAAGCCTAGCTCTACTCTGAAGCCGCTGAGCCCGGCTTTAAAGCCTACTTTGAAAGCCTAGCTCCAGTATGAAGCCCCTGAGCCTGCCTTTAAAGCCTACTTTGAAAGCCTAGCTCCAGTATGAAGCCCCTGAGCCTGGCTTTAAAGCCTACTTTGAAAGCCTAGCTCTACTCCGAAGCCCCTGAGCCTGGCTTTAAAGCCTACTTTAAAAGCCTAGCTCCAGTATGAAGCCCCTGAGCCTGGCTTTAAAGCCTACTTTGAAAGCCTAGCTCTACTCTGAAGCCGCTGAGCCCGGCTTTAAAGCCTACTTTGAAAGCCTAGCTCCAGTATGAAGCCCCTGAGCCTGACTTTAAAGCCTACTTTGAAAGCCTAGCTCCAGTATGAAGCCCCTGCTTTCAAAGTAGGCTTTAAAGCCAGGCTCAGGGGCTTCATACTGGAGCTAGGCTTTCAAAGAAGGCTTTAAAGCCAGGCTTAGGGGCTTCATACTGGAGCTAGGCTTTCAAAGTAGGCTTTAAAGCCAGGCTCAGGGGCTTCATACTGGAGCTAGGCTTTCAAAGTAGGCTTTAAAGCCAGGCTCAGGGGCTTCGGAGTAGAGCTAGGCTTTCAAAGTAGGCTTTAAAGCCAGGCTCAGGGGCTTCATACTGGAGCTAGGCTTTCAAAGTAGGCTTTAAAGCCAGGCTAAGGGGCTTCGGAGTAGAGCTAGGCTTTCAAAGTAGGCTTTAAAGCCAGGCTCAGGGGCTTCGGAGTAGAGCTAGGCTTTCAAAGTAGGCTTTAAAGCCAGGCTCAGGGGCTTCGGAGGAGAGCTAGGCTTTCAAAGTAGGCTTTAAAGCCAGGCTCAGGGGCTTCATACTGGAGCTAGGCTTTAAAGTAGGCTTTAAAGTCAGGCTCAGGGGCTTCATACTGGAGCTAGGCTTTCAAAGTAGGCTTTAAAGCCAGGCTCAGGGGCTTCATACTGGAGCTAGGCTTTCAAAGTAGGCTTTAAAGCCAGGCTCAGGGGCTTCGGAGTAGAGCTAGGCTTTCAAAGTAGGCTTTAAAGCCAGGCTCAGGGGCTTCATACTGGAGCTAGGCTTTCAAAGTAGGCTTTAAAGCCAGGCTCAGGGGCTTCGGAGTAGAGCTAGGCTTTCAAAGTAGGCCTTAAAGCCAGGCTCAGGGGCTTCATACTGGAGCTAGGCTTTCAAAGTAGGCTTTAAAGGCAGGCTCAGGGGCTTCGGGGAAGAGCTAGGCTTTCAAAGTAGGCTTTAAAGCCAGGCTCAGGGGCTTCATACTGGAGCTAAGCTTCCAAAGTAGGCTTTAAAGCCAGGCTCAGGGGCTTCGGAGTAGAGCTAGGCTTTCAAAGTAGGCTTTAAAGCCAGGCTCAGGGGCTTCATACTGGAGCTAGGCTTTCAAAGTAGGCTTTAAAGTCAGGATCAGGGGCTTCATACTGGAGCTAGGCTTTCAAAGTAGGCTTTAAAGCCAGGCTCAGGGGCTTCATACTGGAGCTAGGCTTTCAAAGTAGGCTTTAAAGCCAAGCTCAGGGGCTTCAGAGTAGGGTTTCATACTGGAGCTAGGCTTTCAAAGTAGGCTTTAAAGCCAGGCTCAGGGGCTTCAGAGTAGGGTTTCATACGGGAGCTAGGCTTTCAAAGTAGGCTTTAAAGCCAGGCTCAGGGGCTTCATACTGGAGCTAGGCTTTAGAAGTAGGCTTTAAAGCCAGGCTCAGGGGCTTCATACTGGAGCTAGGCATCCAAAGTAGGCTTTAAAGCCAGGCTCAGGGGCTTCGGAGTTGAGCTAGGCTTTCAAAGTAGGCTTTAGAGCCAGGCTCAGGGGCTTCATACTGGAGCTTGGCTTTCAAAGTAGGCTTTAAAGTCAGGCTCAGGGGCTTCATACTGGAGCTAGGCTTTCAAAGTAGGCTTTAAAGCCAGGCTCAGGGGCTTCATACTGGATCTAGGCTTTCAAAGTAGGCTTTAAAGCCAGGCTCAGGGGCTTCATACTGGAGCTAGGCTTTCAAAGTAGGCTTTAAAGCCAGGCTCAGGGGCTTCGGAGTAGAGCTAGGCTTTCAAAGTAGGCTTTAAAGCCAGGCTCAGGGGCTTCATACTGGAGCTAGGCTTTCAAAGAAGGCTTTAAAGGCAGGCTCAGGGGCTTCGGGGAAGAGCTAGGCTTTCAAAGTAGGCTTTAAAGCCAGGCTCAGGGGCTTCATACTGGAGCTAAGCTTCCAAAGTAGGCTTTAAAGCCAGGCTCAGGGGCTTCGGAGTAGAGCTAGGCTTTCAAAGTAGGCTTTAAAGCCAGGCTCAGGGACTTCATACTGGAGCTAGGCTTCCAAAGTAGGCTTTAAAGCCAGGCTCAGGGGCTTCGGAGTAGAGCTAGGCTTTCAAAGTAGGCTTTAAAGCCAGGCTCAGGGGCTTCATACTGGAGCTAGGCTTTCAAAGTAGGCTTTAAAGGCAGGCTCAGGGGCTTCGGGGAAGAGCTAGGCTTTCAAAGTAGGCTTTAAAGCCAGGCTCAGGGGCTTCATACTGGAGCTAAGCTTCCAAAGTAGGCTTTAAAGCCAGGCTCAGGGGCTTCGGAGTAGAGCTAGGCTTTCAAAGTAGGCTTTAAAGCCAGGCTCAGGGGCTTCATACTGGAGCTAGGCTTTCAAAGTAGGCTTTAAAGTCAGGATCAGGGGCTTCATACTGGACCTAGGCTTTCAAAGTAGGCTTTAAAGCCAGGCTCAGGGGCTTCATACTGGAGCTAGGCTTTCAAAGTAGGCTTTAAAGTCAGGCTCAGGGGCTTCATACTGGAGCTAGGCTTTCAAAGTAGGCTTTAAAGCCAGCCTCAGGGGCTTCATACTGGAGCTAGGCTTTCAAAGAAGGCTTTAAAGCCAGGCTCAGGGGCTTCATACTGGAGCTGGGCTTTCAAAGTAGGCTTTAAAGCCAGGCTCAGGGGCTTCGGAGTAGAGCTAGGCTTTCAAAGTAGGCTTTAAAGCCAGGCTCAGGGGCTTCGGAGTAGAGCTAGGCTTTCAAAGTAGGCTTTAAAGCCAGGCTCAGGGGCTTCATACTGGAGCTAGGCTTTCAAAGTAGGCTTTAAAGCCAGGCTCAGGGGCTTCATTCTGGAGCTAGGCTTTCAAAGTAGGCTTTAAAGCCAGGCTCAGGGGCTTCATACTGGAGCTAGGCTTTCAAAGTAGGCTTTAAAGTCAGGCTCAGGGGCTTCATACTGGAGCTAGGCTTTCAAAGTAGGCTTTAAAGCCAGGCTCAGCGGCTTCAGAGTAGAGCTAGGCTTTCAAAGTAGGCTTTAAAGCCAGGCTCAGGGGCTTCATACTGGAGCTAGGCTTTCAAAGTAGGCTTTAAAGCCAGGCTCAGAGGATTCATACTGGAGCTAGGCTTTAAAGTAGGCTTTAAAACCAGGCTCAGGTGCTTCATACTGGAGCTAGGCTTTCAAAGTAGGCTTTAAAGCCAGGCTCAGGGGCTTCATTCTGGAGCTAGGCTTTCAAAGTAGGCTTTAAAGCCAGGCTCAGGGGCTTCATACTGGAGCTAGGCTTTCAAAGTAGGCTTTAAAGTCAGGCTCAGGGGCTTCATACTGGAGCTAGGCTTTCAAAGTAGGCTTTAAAGCCAGGCTCAGCGGCTTCAGAGTAGAGCTAGGCTTTCAAAGTAGGCTTTAAAGCCAGGCTCAGGGGCTTCATACCAGAGCTAGGCTTCCAAAGTAGGCTTTAAAGCCAGGCTCAGGGGCTTTATACTGGAGCTAGGCTTTCAAAGTAGGCTTTAAAGCCAGGCTCAGAGGCTTCATACTGGAGCTAGGCTTTAAAGTAGGCTTTAAAGCCAGGTTCAGGGGCTTCATACTGGAGCTAGGCTTTCAAAGTAGGCTTTAAAGCCAGGCTCAGGGGCTTCATACTGGAGCTAGGCTTTCAAAGTAGGCTTTAAAGCCAGGCTCAGGGGCTTCATATTGGAGCTAGGCTTTCAAAGTAGGCTTTAAAGCCAGGCTCAGGGGCTTCATACTGGAGCTAGGCTTTCAAAGTAGGCTTTAAAGCCAGGCTCAGGGGCTTCATACTGGAGCTAGGCTTTCAAAGTAGGCTTTAAAGCCAGGCTCAGGGGCTTCATACTGGAGCTAGGCTTTCAAAGTAGGCTTTAAAGCCAGGCTCAGGGGCTTCGGAGTAGAGCTAGGCTTTCAAAGTAGGCTTTAAAGCCAGGCTCAGGGGCTTCATACTGGAGCTAGGCTTTCAAAGTAGGCTTTAAAGCCAGGCTCAGGGGCTTCGGAGTAGAGCTAGGCTTTCAAAGTAGGATTTAAAGCCAGGCTCAGGGGCTTCATACCAGAGCTAGGCTTCCAAAGTAGGCTTTATAGACAGGCTCAGGGGCTTCAGAGTAGGGTTTCATACTGGAGCTCGGCTTTCAAAGTAGGCTTTAAAGCCAGGCTCAGGGGCTTCATACTGGAGCTAGGCTTTCAAAGAAGGCTTTAAAGCCAGGCTTAGGGGCTTCATACTGGAGCTAGGCTTTCAAAGTAGGCTTTAAAGCCAGGCTCAGGGGCTTCATACTGGAGCTAGGCTTTCAAAGTAGGCTTTAAAGCCAGGCTCAGGGGCTTCGGAGTAGAGCTAGGCTTTCAAAGTAGGCTTTAAAGCCAGGCTCAGGGGCTTCATACTGGAGCTAGGCTTTCAAAGTAGGCTTTAAAGCCAGGCTAAGGGGCTTCGGAGTAGAGCTAGGCTTTCAAAGTAGGCTTTAAAGCCAGGCTCAGGGGCTTCGGAGTAGAGCTAGGCTTTCAAAGTAGGCTTTAAAGCCAGGCTCAGGGGCGTCATACCAGAGCTAGGCTTCCAAAGTAGGCTTTATAGACAGGCTCAGGGGCTTCAGAGTAGGGTTTCATACTGGAGCTCGGCTTTCAAAGTAGGCTTTAAAGCCAGGCTCAGGGGCTTCATACTGGAGCTAGGCTTTCAAAGTAGGCTTTAAAGCCAGGCTCAGGGGCTTCGGAGTAGAGCTAGGCTTTCAAAGTAAGCTTTAAAGCCAGGCTCAGGGGCTTCATACTGGAGCTAGGCTTTCAAAGTAGGCTTTAAAGCCAGGCTCAGGGGCTTCGGGGTAGAGCTAGGCTTTCAAAGTAGGCCTTAAAGCCAGGCTCAGGGGCTTCATACTGGAGCTAGGCTTCCAAAGTAGGCTTTAAAGCCAGGCTCAGGGGCTTCGGGGTAGAGCTAGGCTTTCAAAGTAGGCCTTAAAGCCAGGCTCAGGGGCTTCATACTGGAGCTAGGCTTCCAAAGTAGGCTTTAAAGCCAGGCTCAGGGGCTTCATACTGGAGCTAGGCTTTCAAAGTAGGCTTTAAAGCCAGGCTCAGGGGCTTCATACTGGAGCTAGGCTTTCAAAGTAGGCTTTAAAGCCAGGCTCAGGGGCTTCATACTAGAGCCAGGCTTTCAAAGTAGGCTTTAAAGCCAGGCTCAGGGGCTTCATACTGGAGCTAGGCTTTCAAAGTAGGCTTTAAAGCCAGGCTCAGGGGCTTCGGAGTAGAGCTAGGCTTTCAAAGTAGGCTTTAAAGCCAGGCTCAGGGGCTTCATACTGGGGCTAGGCTTTCAAAGTAGGCTTTATAGTCAGGCTCAGGGGCTTCATACTGGAGCTAGGCTTTCAAAGTAGGCTTTAAAGCCAGGCTCAGGGGCTTCATACTGGAGCTAGGCTTTCAAAGTAGGCTTTAAAGCCAGGCTCCGGGGCTTCATACTGGAGCTAGGCTTTCAAAGTATGCTTTAAAGCCAGGCTCAGGGGCTTCGGAGTAGAGCTAGGCTTTCAAAGTAGGCTTTAAAGCCAGGCTCAGGGGCTTCATACTGGAGCTAGGCTTCCAAAGTAGGCTTTAAAGCCAGGCTCAGGGGCTTCATACTGGAGCTAGGCTTTCAAAGTAGGCTTTAAAGCCAGGCTCAGGGGCTTCGGAGTAGAGCTAGGCTTTCAAAGTAGGCTTTAAAGCCAGGCTCAGGGGCTTCATACCAGAGCTAGGATTTCAAAGTAGGCTTTAAAGCCAGGCTCAGGGGCTTCGGAGTAGAGCTAGGCTTTCAAAGTAGGCTTTAAAGCCAGGCTCAGGGGCTTCGGAGTAGAGCTAGGCTTTCAAAGTAGGCTTTAAAGCCAGGCTCAGGGGCTTCATACTGGAGCTAGGCTTTCAAAGTAGGCTTTAAAGCCAGGCTCAGGGGCTTCGGGGAAGAGCTAGGCTTTCAAAGTAGGCTTTAAAGCCAGGCTCAGGGGCTTCATACTTAAGCTCGGCTTTCAAAGTAGGCTTTAAAGCCAGGCTCAGGGGCTTCATACTGGAGCTAGGCTTTCAAAGAAGGCTTTAAAGCCAGGCTTAGGGGCTTCATACTGGAGCTAGGCTTTCAAAGTAGGCTTTAAAGCCAGGCTCAGGGGCTTCATACTGGAGCTAGGCTTTCAAAGTAGGCTTTAAAGCCAGGCTCAGGGGCTTCGGAGTAGAGCTAGGCTTTCAAAGTAGGCTTTAAAGCCAGGCTCAGGGGCTTCATACTGGGGCTAGGCTTTCAAAGTAGGCTTTAAAGCCAGGCTCAGGGGCTGCGGAGTAGAGCTAGGCTTTCAAAGTAGGCTTTAAAGCCAGGCTCAGGGGCTTCATACTTAAGCTAGGCTTTCAAAGTAGGCTTTAAAGCCAGGCTCAGGGGCTTCATACTGGAGCTAGGCTTTCAAAGTAGGCATTAAAGCCAGGCTCAGGGGCTTCGGAGGAGAGCTAGGCTTTCAAAGTAGGCTTTAAAGCCAGGCTCAGGGGCTTCATACTGGAGCTAGGCTTTAAAGTAGGCTTTAAAGTCAGGCTCAGGGACTTCATACTGGAGCTAGGCTTTCAAAGTAGGCTTTAAAGCCAGGCTCAGGGGCTTCATACTGGAGCTAAGCTTCCAAAGTAGGCTTTAAAGCCAGGCTCAGGGGCTTCGGAGTAGAGCTAGGCTTTCAAAGTAGGCTTTAAAGCCAGGCTCAGGGGCTTCATACTGGAGCTAGGCTTTCAAAGTAGGCTTTAAAGTCAGGCTCAGGGGCTTCATATTGGAGATAGGCTTCAAAGTAGGCTTTAAAGCCAGGCTCAGGGGCTTCATACTGGAGCTAGGCTTTCAAAGTAGGCTTTGAAGTCAGACTCAGGGGCTTCATACTGGAGCTAGGCTTTCAAAGTAGGCTTTAAAGCCAGGCTCAGGGGCTGCGGAGTAGAGCTAGGCTTTCAAAGTAGGCTTTAAAGCCAGGCTCAGGGGCTTCATACTTAAGCTAGGCTTTCAAAGTAGGCTTTAAAGCCAGGCTCAGGGGCTTCATACTGGAGCTAGGCTTTCAAAGTAGGCATTAAAGCCAGGCTCAGGGGCTTCGGAGGAGAGCTAGGCTTTCAAAGTAGGCTTTAAAGCCAGGCTCAGGGGCTTCATACTGGAGCTAGGCTTTAAAGTAGGCTTTAAAGTCAGGCTCAGGGACTTCATACTGGAGCTAGGCTTTCAAAGTAGGCTTTAAAGCCAGGCTCAGGGGCTTCATACTGGAGCTAGGCTTTCAAAGTAGGCTTTAAAGCCAGGCTCAGGGGCTTCATATTGGAGCTAGGCTTTCAAAGTAGGCTTTAAAGCCAGGCTCAGGGGCTTCATACTGGAGCTAGGCTTTCAAAGTAGGCTTTAAAGCCAGGCTCAGGGGCTTCATACTGGAGCTAGGCTTTCAAAGTAGGCTTTAAAGCCAGGCTCAGGGGCTTCATACTGGAGCTAGGCTTTCAAAGTAGGCTTTAAAGCCAGGCTCAGGGGCTTCGGAGTAGAGCTAGGCTTTCAAAGTAGGCTTTAAAGCCAGGCTCAGGGGCTTCATACTGGAGCTAGGCTTCCAAAGTAGGCTTTAAAGCCAGGCTCAGGGGATTCATACTGTAGCTAGGCTTTCAAAGTAGGCTTTAAAGCCAGGCTCAGGGGCTTCAGACTGGAGCTAGGCTTCCAAAGTAGGCTTTAAAGCCAAGCTCAGGGGCTTCATAGTACGGTTTCATACTGGAGCTAGGCTTTCAAAGTAGGCTTTAAAGCCAGGCTCAGGGGCTTCATACTAGAGCTAGGCTTTCAAAGTAGGCTTTAAAGCCAGGCTCAGGGGCTTCGGAGTAGAGCTAGGCTTTCAAAGTAGGCTTTAAAGCCAGGCTCAGGGGCTTCATACTGGAGCTAGGCTTCCAAAGTAGGCTTTAAAGCCAGGCTCAGGGGCTTCGGAGTAGAGCTAGGCTTTCAAAGTAGGCTTTAAAGCCAGGCTCAGGGGTTTTTGAGTAGAGCTAGGCTTTCAAAGTAGGCTTTAAAGCCAGGCTCAGGGGCTTCATACTGGAGCTAGGCTTTCAAAGTAGGCTTTAAAGCCAGGCTCAGGGGCTTCATACTGGAGCTAGACTTTCAAAGTAGGCTTTAAAGCCAGGCTCAGGGTCTTCGGAGTAGAGCTAGGCTTTCAAAGTAGGCTTTAAAGCCAGGCTCAGGGGCTTCATACTGGAGCTAGGCTTTCAAAGTAGGCTTTAAAGCCAGGCTCAGGGGCTTCATACTGGAGCTAGGCTTTCAAAGTAGGCTTTAAAGGCAGGCTCAGGGGCTTCGGGGAAGAGCTAGGCTTTCAAAGTAGGCTTTAAAGCCAGGCTCAGGGGCTTCATACTGGAGCTAAGCTTCCAAAGTAGGCTTTAAAGCCAGGCTCAGGGGCTTCGGAGTAGAGCTAGGCTTTCAAAGTAGGCTTTAAAGCCAGGCTCAGGGGCTTCATACTGGAGCTAGGCTTTCAAAGTAGGCTTTAAAGCCAGGCTAAGGGGCTTCGGAGTAGAGCTAGGCTTTCAAAGTAGGCTTTAAAGCCAGGCTCAGGGGCTTCATACTGGAGCTAGGCTTTCAAAGAAGGCTTTAAAGCCAGGCTCAGGGGCTTCATACTGGAGCTAGGCTTCCAAAGTAGGCTTTAAAGCCAGGCTCAGGGGCTTCGGAGTAGAGCTAGGCTTTCAAAGTAGGCTTTAAAGCCAGGCTCAGGGGCTTCATACTAGAGCTAGGCTTTCAAAGTAGGCTTTAAAGGCAGGCTCAGGGGCTTCGGAGTAGAGCTAGGCTTTCAAAGTAGGCTTTAAAGCCAGGCTCAGGGGCTAAGGAGTAGAGCTAGGCTTTCAAAGTAGGCTTTAAAGCCAGGCTCAGGGGCTTCATAGTGGAGCTAGGCTTTCAAAGTAGGCTTTAAAGTCAGGCTCAGGGGCTTCATACTGGAGCTAGGCTTTCAAAGTAGGCTTTAAAGCCAGGCTCAGGGGCTTCGGAGTAGAGCTAGGCTTTCAAAGTAGGATTTAAAGCCAGGCTCAGGGGCTTCATACCAGAGCTAGGCTTCCAAAGTAGGCTTTATAGACAGGCTCAGGGGCTTCAGAGTAGGGTTTCATACTGGAGCTCGGCTTTCAAAGTAGGCTTTAAAGCCAGGCTCAGGGACTTCATACTGGAGCTAGGCTTTCAAAGTAGGCTTTAAAGCCAGGCTCAGGGGCTTCATACTGGAGCTAGGCTTTCAAAGTAGGCTTTAAAGCCAGGCTCAGGGGCTTCGGAGTAGAGCTAGGCTTTCAAAGTAGGCTTTAAAGCCAGGCTCAGGGGCTTCATACTGGAGCTAGGCTTCCAAAGTAGGCTTTAAAGCCAGGCTCAGGGGCTTCATACTGGAGCTAGGCTTCCAAAGTAGGCTTTAAAGCCAGGCTCAGGGGCTTCGGAGTAGAGCTAGGCTTTCAAAGTAGGCTTTAAAGCCAGGCTCAGGGGCTTCATACCAGAGCTAGGCTTCCAAAGTAGGTTTGAAAGCCAGGCTCAGGGGCTTTATACTGGAGCTAGGCTTTCAAAGTAGGCTTTAAAGCCAGGCTCAGGGGCTTCGGAGTAGAGCTAGGCTTTCAAAGTAGGCTTTAAAGCCAGGCTCAGGGGCTTCATAGTGGAGCTAGGCTTTCAAAGTAGGCTTTAAAGTCAGGCTCAGGGGCTTCATACTGGAGCTAGGCTTTCAAAGTAGGCTTTAAAGCCAGGCTCAGGGGCTTCGGAGTAGAGCTAGGCTTTCAAAGTAGGCTTTAAAGCCAGGCTCAGGGGCTTCATACTGGAGCTAGGCTTTCAAAGTAGGCTTTAAAGCCAGGCTCAGGGGCTTCGGAGTAGAGCTAGGCTTTCAAAGTAAGCTTTAAAGCCAGGCTCAGGGGCTTCATACTGGAGCTAGGCTTTCAAAGTAGGCTTTAAAGCCAGGCTCAGGGGCTTCGGGGTAGAGTTAGGCTTTCAAAGTAGGCCTTAAAGCCAGGCTCAGGGGCTTCATACTGGAGCTAGGCTTCCAAAGTAGGCTTTAAAGCCAGGCTCAGGGGCTTCATACTGGAGCTAGGCTTTCAAAGTAGGCTTTAAAGCCAGGCTCAGGGGCTTCATACTGGAGCTAGGCTTTCAAAGTAGGCTTTAAAGCCAGGCTCAGGGGCTTCATATTGGAGCTAGGCTTCCAAAGAAGGCTTTAAAGCCAGGCTCAGGGGCTTCAGAGTAGGGTTTCATACTGGAGCTAGGCTTTCAAAGTAGGCTTTAAAACCAGGCTCAGGGGTTTCATACTGGAGCTAGGCTTTCAAAGTAGGCTTTAAAGCCAGGCTCAGGGGCTTCATACTGGAGCTAGGCTTTCAAAGTAGGCTTTAAAGCCATGCTCAGGGGCTTCATACTGGAGCTAGGCTTTCAAAGTAGGCTTTAAAGCCAGGCTCAGGGGCTTCGGAGTAGAGCTAGGCAAAACGACTCGAAGCAGATTTCTTACTGGCTATACGGAAAATATACACAGCGAGTGAGCATGATGTTTTCCACCACAAGAGGAAAAATTCAAATTTTCATCAATAATGCCACCCACGTTTTATGTGTTCTGTGCAATTACCACGGAAATGACTCACCTGACACGTGTGACTTGAGATTTAAGAGCTTCCTCCGCCGCCGTTCTAGAAATAGCTCGAATACTCAAATGACTTCCCGTGGTGTATTTCCTCCTCTTTCTGCATCAATGGCATGTTAGCGTCACGAGGCAAAAGAGGTCAATGTGATTCACTGCAGCCTGTCACTCAAAGTCCCCCTTCCACTTTTATTATTGAAATGAGACATTTATGACGGCCGCCGTGGCCTCAAACCAGATTGTGGCCGCGAGCCGCCACCTGCGTTTCCGTCCCTTGTCGCAAGATGCCAATTTCCCCTTATGGAATAACAATGGCACTTGTATTGAAGTGAAGTTCACAAGAATCTGAAGGAACCTGATTGGGCCAAGGTGGGCTTGGAATCGCTTTTTGTCCCGTCGGCCATTGTGAAGCTGCTCGGTGACACCCGACCTTATCAGTTCAGTTAATGCAGCGAGCATATCTGTTGGGAGAACATGTATGAAGAATGTCTTTTTTTTTTTTTCTCCCACACTATCAGCAAATGTAGAAGCCAGACACCTAAAATGATGGCAAACAATGAAGATAAGACAAGATAATGAAGTCTACTCAAAGACAGTGACGTTACCTGCAGGTCTTCATTCTTGCTTGTGGTCAATTTCTCTTTTCAACTTTTTGCTCCAAAAACCTGGAAGATGATGCAACATATCATGAAACGGCTTTTTTATTTCATCATGGTCATTTAAAACGTCTCGGCTAATTAAAGGTTAAAAACAATGAATACTTTGGAGGGAAAAAGGTAACTTTACTTCATATCTTTTGGTTACATACGTGTATGGCCTATTATTGTGATTTGCGTAGAAAGAAAATAATATTTAAGTGTCCAACGTTCAAGTCCACTGTCATTGGGCGATGTGGTCCTCGTGCGTCTCCATGTGTTTCTTGAGTTTAGCCTTGGATGCGAAGCTCTTCCGACAGACGTCGCAGTTGGGCTTGGGCGGCTTGGCGACGCCCAAATGGCCACGCTTGTGCCAGGCCAGCTCGGACGAGCTCTTGAACCTGAGCTGGCAGGCGTCGCAGGCGTAGGGTCGCTCACCCGTGTGGATGCGGCGGTGTAGCTGCGCTTCGCCGGGGGTGAGGAAGGCTTTGTCGCAGTAGCCGCATGGGAAGGGCCTCTCGCCCGTGTGGATGAGGTGGTGTCGGGTGAGCGCCGTGGCTTTGGCGAAGCCCTTGTTGCAGTAGGCGCAGGGGTAAGGCCGGGCGCCGGTGTGCGAGACGGCGTGCTCCCGCTGCGTCTTCTTGCTCTTGAAGCGCTTGGGGCAAAGCGGGCAGCCGAATGGCCGCTCGTCCGTGTGCGAGCGCTGATGTTTGGAGAGCTCGCCCTGGGACAGGAAGGCTTTCCCGCATTGAGAGCACAGGAAGGGCTTCTCGCCCGTGTGCATCCTCTCGTGGCGCGCCAACACCGAGGCCAGGGTGAACTTTTTGGTGCAGTGCGAGCACTGGAAGGGCCGCTCGCCCGTGTGCACGCGCAGGTGCTTGACCAGCATGAAGCGCAGCGAGAACTGCTTGCCGCACTGGCTGCAGCGATGCGGGCGCTCGCCCGTGTGCGCGGCCATGTGCCGCTTCACGTCCGAGCGCCGCGTGTACGTCTTCTCGCAGCGCGGGCACTTGAACTGTCGCTTCACCTGATGCGTCTGCCGGTGCAGCGAGCGCGCCGCCAGCGAGTCGAAGGCCTCGCCGCACTGCGGGCACAGGTAGCGCTTGGCCACGTGCGACTTCCTGTGCTCCAGCAGCTCGTCGGCCGAGGCAAAGTTGCGGCTGCAGATGGAGCAGATGTGCGGCAGGCGGTCGCCGTCCGAGTGGCTGCGCTTGTGGTGGGCGGTCAGCGCCCGCAGGTTGGCGAAGGACGCGTGGCACGACGAGCAGGTGAAGGAGACGGCGGCGGCGTGCGACTTGCCCTGGTGCTTGGCGAGGTCCCACGAGTGCTGGAAGGTGCAGTCGCACTGAGAGCAGCGGAAGGGGCGCTCGCCCGTGTGGGTCAGCTGGTGGCGCCGCACGTCCGACGTACGCGTGAACGTCCGGCCGCACGTCTCGCACGCCAGAGCTTTTTCCCTGCCGGAGGCTTGGCGGGAACTTCCGGAGCCATCGCTAACCGGCGCCTCGTCCGGCTGCTCCGCATCTCCTTTGGGTAGAAGCTTAATAGATGTGAAGATTTCATCCAATTCGGAAGGAATTGGAGCCGCGTTGGATCCTGACAGTTTGCCGTAGTCCTCGTTGCGAACGCTCTGCATGTGGAAGTGCGGCGGGCTGTCGACGTCCGAGTGGTGGAAAGGACACTGTGAGCATGTGAAGATGATGGAGGTCATCTCATCGGAATTGCCTGCGGGTGGTATCATATATGTCACGGTGCAATATAAAATAAAATATTTGTGGGGCTCGCAGGATCACACCTTTGTCGCTTCCTTTAATGGCGATCACAGACGAGGCAACTGGGTGGTCAGCTTGAATGCTGCGGGAGAAAAGTACATTTTTGTAGACAGTTTCATTTCAGGCCCAAAAAGAGCTGGGACAGCCTCCCTGCTCTACCTTACCTCTTTAAGTCACACCAACCGGTGGAAGCTTCCACGAGTGGAATGGACGAGTGGTGTGTTTCACCAACAAGAAGTTCCGTGGCATTCGTTGTCACGTCGTCTTCTGCAGAAAGCTCCTTCGCTTCGGTGTCAGGCTGGACGCCATCCTTAGCCTCCTCAAAGACATCTTGAATTGCAAATTGCTGGCTCCTCGCTGTTTCACTACCAATACTATCCTTTCTCAATGCAAATGTTTTGGTCAGCTTTTCCAGCGCTTTGGCCACGTCCGTGGCGTCCTCCGCGGGCGACACCTCCACCTCGTAGAGATTCGTCTGACCTTCGGTCGTCACTTCTTGGACGTCCACCTCGGTGTAGATGGTCACCACGCTGAATTGCTCAGGATGGAGGACATTGGAATAGTTGTGCACAGACTCCGGAGCCAGGGAGATGTTCGATTTTTGAGAGGGCGGGATGGACAGAGCGGACATGATGCAGCTGCCAATCGTGGACGAGGGGCCGTCTGGGGGGAAAAAAGCAATAACACGAGTTACAAACTGAAGCATCAGGATGAAGATTCCAAGATTTACTTACGTTGTATTTTAAAAAGTCCAGCAGTTCTGCAGTGCTCAAAGATTGAAGGCAGCTCTTCTGGCATGGACCGGACGCACTCGCCCAAAATGGCGGGAGCCGAGCCAAGCCAGGCTGCCGTCTGGAATCAAAATGTGTAAATTCCCTGATAGATAAATGAATAGAAAATAACAGGACAAAGTGGACTCAATACCTGCTTGAGGTCTGGTACTGGGATCAAATTCTCTAATTTTGTGAGCAGCTCCCAAAGTAACGCATGTAGGGCTGCATCATACTTTTGGCCGTATTCGACAGGGAACACCTCCTATAAGAATATAAATACTTACAAAAATGATGAATTTCACAATGTAAACATTTGTTGACCCGACCTGAAAGAAGTAAGCTCGTTCCGCCGGATCCTTCAAGAGGCTCTGAATCAGAGCGACGAAAGTGGACTCTGCTGTTTTCACCTCGTCGTCGCTCTGCGGGCAAACATTTATTATACACATGAACTAAAATAAGAAGCTGATGATGTCATTCCTGCACTTACATCTGGAGCTACTGGGAGTCTTTCTAAGTGGCTGTGGATCATCTGAGAGTCCACAGAGCCCCGGGTAGAACCTTTGCACAGCTCTAGGATCAGCTGAACAGGAAACATCAACAATAAGACTCTTTTGTTTCATTTCAAAATAAATGCAAGTACTGTATACCCTTGCTCTGAGGCCCAGGATGAGCTGGTCTCGCTGCTTGTGGTTCATCAGTTCGGGCACCGCCTCGGTCACAGCGTACACAAACTCCTGGAGTTTCTGGTAGTTCATCACATCTTTCTGCTGGGCTAGTTGCCACATGGCAGCTGAGCACAACTGCAAAGGGGGCACCAGTTGGCGGAGGGTCGACAAGGGTGGGACAGCTTCTGAAAAATGCAATATTTAATAAGGCATTCAATATGATTATTCTTCAAATATCAATATAATTGCAATGTCATTTTAACCTATACGTGTGACTGTTTTTTAAGATGTTCACAGGAAAGGGAGAGGAATAAATTCCTCATCTATTTTACCTGCTCCAAAAAACTAACGCAACACCACGAGCCTGAGTGACTTGCTAGATAATTTTGAATTGACACCGCCCGCTATACAGCAAGCTAACATAAACAGACAACACTAAGAGTTCATTTTTCAAATACATACGGTTCATTTTCGATATTTTTTTTTCACAAGAAGGTCAAAGGGTTTACAAAGTCTTCCGTGGTCTTAATAAAAAATATAATAAAAGGTAATGTTTTAATTTGAGGTTAGCATGCGCTATCACGACGCAAGCATTCTTGTCCTCATAGTCATTCTGCGACATTTCCGCTTTTCAAAATAAGAGGGTTTACAAACTGACTTCTTCAGAATATGATTGAACGATTTCCACAGAGTACTTCGTAATTGTGATAATTTTGAGACATTTTTAAGCTCCAAATCAGAGACAAATCCTTTTTCGGCGTGAAACAGATATTTGTCCCTCGCTTCAAAATAAAACGAGAATTGTCGTCCTCTCGCGAGGTCACGCGATATTACAATTCATAGTCACATGAAACAGTCATCATCGTGCACATCCTATCTGCATTTTTTCCTCATCGTATAAAGCGGAAGAAATTTAATCAACATTCAAATAAGTGACGTTTTGTAGTAAGAGGCATGGACGAGGACGGACTTCCGATTGTAGGCTCTGGAGTTGATCTGACGAAGGTTAGTGTCAAGTTAGCGTGTTAGCCTAGCCAGGAAATGAATGTAAACAAAATGCATGTCAAACACAGTTGTGTTTTTTAAAGCACCTTTTTCCACTGACAGCACTCCCTTGAATAAATTTTTCAATCCAGAGTGAACATTTTAACACCTCCACGTTGATGTCACATTTCCTACCTTAGGTTCCTGCCATTCAGCAGAGAAGAATTGTTGCTTTTCTCAACCAGTTCATCGTCCACACGGTTCGCTTCCTCAACAACTTTTCCACAGTGTGTGAAGAGGTTTGTGGATTTTTCCTCAGACGTGTAATCCTTAAAAAAACAATAATATCTTGAATTTTCCTCCACAGAAACTTGCCAATGTATCCCTGCGCATCCAACAGATCGAGACCACGCTGTGTATCTTGGAAGCCAAGGTTGGTTCTTTCTTCTTCTCCTTTTGTACATCTCCTCCCTGATGGAATATCATCCAACCGTGAGCAGCTGTCCTCCATCCCTGGACTGGAGGACGTCACTGTAGATACAGTCAAACAAGGAGTCCAGACCAACGGCACCAGTGCTTCTGATCCTGGTCTGACAGAAGGTCCACCTGCTGTGATGCTTCCCCCTCTTGAGGTACAAACAGGTCATTAATATATGGTTACCTTTTATTGAATATTTACCATTCTCTTTTAGCCATCTCACGCTGTCCCAGATGACGTGACGACTCCTAAAAGCGAGGAGACAAACGTCATGACAGTGGCCAAGGATCCACGCTACGCTAGATATCTGAAGATGGTTCAAGTGGTGTGTGAAATTTTGTGTTATCGCTCTCATACTTTTTCAGATGTACCATGTCAGACATTGTTGTTTGCAGGGTGTTCCCGTTATGGCCATCCGGAATAAAATGAGCATGGAAGGTTTGGATCCGGACTTGCTTGAGTGAGTTTTGCAAAGGTCCTCCTTTGAGTTTTGTTGTGTTTTCCTGCTTTAACGTGACACTCTCCTGCTGATGGCAGCAAGCCCAACGCCCCCGTGCCGGATGCGGGAATGAAAAACAGCGAGGAGCTCGATGCGAACGCTTCAGATAGCGAGTCGTCCTTCAGCGACTGAGATGAATCCCATCTGGCCTGCGCTGGCCATCTGATGAAGTGAGCAACCTGGGAGCGGGCTAGCAGATGCTAATGTGGAGAATTAGCCAATTGCACAAGCTCCAGATAAAGCATTTAGTAGTTATTCCACTAAACTAAATGTTGGACAGTCAAAAAGTTCAGTGAGGACGTTGTAGTTCTCTGTGTTAGAATCGCATTTACTAACATTTAACTTTTTAAGATATTTTCACCCTAAATGTGGGACATGACTATTCTGTTATTTCATAATGGTAAAAATTGTCCATAGGAGTGAATTTGAGGAAAATGAAATTATATGGTGGACAATAGCGGTACTTTCAGAGAATGATTAGTGTTTTAACTGTCAACCTGAGCAACATTTGTTAACTATTAGTGCCTAAATAAAATACAGTGATGCTATTTCATAACGTGTTTGAAATTATTTTGTTGAACAGTAACTGCCATACAAAAAAGAGCCACAGGAGGGCGGCAAAACAACTTTCATAAATTCGTCAATGCTTTTCTATTGTATATATGTATAATGTAGGATTACATTTTCTTATTTGACACTGATTTATTATAAATGGACCTTTTTGGAAAAGTTTCAAGTCAAACAGATTGCCGCTGAAGTTTGTTTTATTAGTGCAATTAGCGTAGCAAATAATAAATTACTTAATGGCTCATAAAGTACAGTACTTGTATTCATAGATCCTGAGCAGACAATGATATTTTTTTTACATGATTAAATACATGCAACATTTAAAGCGCCAATCCGAAGAGCACATTGCGGAAATAACATTACTCGGACATACAAAACGTATCCTTATTCACATTTTTATCCTATCTCCCTAAAACTCATTAATTCTTTTAAATATCATAGCAAGGAAAGAGGCAGCAACTATTAATGCGTTCTAGGAAAGATTGTCAAGTGTATGCGCCGTTGTAAAACATGCTGATTAGAAAAAGATTTGTGTACAAATGGAAATGATTCTTTTGTAGAAAAGAACCATGACAAACATCACAGCACTAGTTAATGCACTTAACGGCTTGTTGCGGCTCAGAAGAATCTCAAAATGCAAAATTACAAAAAAACCAGTGGTCTTAATTCTCAATGATCTAAAATCTGATGGAAGTAAACATCTTGACGCACCTTGTTCAGCGACTCGCTCTTGTCATGCTGGTGACTGCACGTAAAATCAAAGGCCATCATCACACCACCCTCTGGAGGATGTAGAGGATGCCGACGTTGTCGATGGTGATGAACGTGGAAAAATCGGGAGACACGTGGACCTTCTTCAGCGCGCTTCCTGTTGGATTGAAGGTCTGCAGGGCTTCGCCTTTGTCCACGTCCCACCACTGGATGAGATGACAGATGAGGTTTGGAAGCAAAAAATGTTTGTGGTGGCGAGTGGTACCTTAATGTATCCGCCCGTGGACACCAGGAGGGAGTCGTCCGGGGAAAAATGCAAGTCGGTCACCCAGCCTCCGTGCAACGAGTCTAGCCCGTCCTTTCCGGCCCGTGAGCATATCTTCAGCAAGGAGCCTTCTGCAACACTCCACAGCTGTTCAAGTAAAAAATAAAACATGAGACACGGTCGGTATTCCTGGATGATGGGCTAAAAGAACCTACCCGGATCTCGCCGCTGTCGTCCCCCGTCGCCAGTAGTCGCCCGTCCCGGGAAAAGCGGCAACTCCTGACGCAGTCTTGATGCCCGCAGAGTATGTGGACACAGTGCCAGGACTCATTTTGCCACACCTTAAATATCATGAGAAAAAAAACATTCAGAGAAAAAAAAGTATGGAAGAGCAGAGTGTGGCGTTAAAGCTTGGACCTTGGCAGTTTTGTCCGCAGAGGTGGTGGTGAAGAAACGTCCGTCCGGGGAGACGTGACAAGACAAAATGGCTCCCCGGTGTGCCTCGATGTGCTGCAGCTCCTCGCCGCTTTCCAGGTCCCACACCTGAGTGAGAGAAAGAGCCAAGTACTGTAATTTCCTGAGAAGATTTTTTTTTTTATGAGTTCTTACCTTGACTGTGCCATCAAAGGAGCAGGACAGCAGTCGCGTTCCAGCTGGCGACAGCAGAGAGAAGCATCGCACTTGCTCTTTGTGCCCCCGCAGCACTAAGCGCTCGAGCGACTGCCACTTCCACACCTGCACATGCAAACGCATCAGCGATGGCAATCCGAGGGGAGGGGCGAGGAGGAGACGAGGGTGCCCACATTGATGGTGGTGTCCTCGGATGACGTGATGAGCGTTTGGCCGGCGTGGAAGAATTGACACTGCAGTACCGTCTTGGTGTGACCCAGCAGGGTGGCGAGAACCTTCCCGGAGGGGATGGACAAAATCTGCCCAGACAACACCGACATTTAGGTGACTGTCACCCGAACCACAGAATGAGATCCAATCGTGTAGGATACCTGCACGGTGCCGTCCTCGGTGCCAAAGGCCACGGCCAAAGGCTTCGAGCAGAAACACGTGCATCGGATCCGCGACGCTATCTCCTCGGATTGAAAGATCAGCGAACCCGCTCTGCCAGCGCACACCTCCAACGCACACCACGCAGTCAGTCAAGCTGTCAATCAAACTGCCACGTTGCCGCCGACTCACCTGCAGTCTGTTGCAGTTGTCCGCGGCCGAAACCATAAACTCGCCGTCTTCTCCAGGATTAAAGAAAGCATCCGAGTCTCTCTTCAGGCGCACTGCAGAGGTGACGTGCACTTGATTTGTCTCCCATAGCTGCAAAAAATAAAAAAATCATTTTATTTTGACAGTTTCTATAGCGTCATTGACGTAACCCTGAGCACGTCTCACTCTGACGGTCTGGTCGTCGGAGCACGAGAGAAGTTGTGAGCCGTCGCGGGAGAACTGGACTCGCTGGACCCAACTCAGGTGACCGCTGCAGTCGGCCATCTTTTTATTCTCCTCCAGGTCCCACAACTGCAAGACAGGTTTTAGACTTCACTTTTGGATGGGATAAATCGAAGTTTCTCAAATTAAGTCTCGTACCTCCACCGCGTAGTTGGAGAAGGCGATGGCCAGCAGGTTGCTGGTGGGACACACGTCACAGTACTGCACCATACTCAGCCGCCCCGTTCGGATCTCTAACAGCATCTGCAACGTCTCCACGTCCATCACCTGCCGCAAAAAAAAAACGACACTCAAGAGAACCGCATTGACGCCATTAATGACACTCGCTCACCAAAATGGCGCTCCTGATGGCGCACACCACCCGCTTGCCGTCGCCCGTCCACGTGCTGCACTTGACTGGAACCTCCTCACCGGCATCTGAGCACCACTCCCGCACTTTGATGGTCTTCCACTCATTGGCGGAGGACACCTGGAAGAGCTGGAGTAGGACACGTAGCATTCGAGCATCTTTGCTTGAGAGGTGTGACTGAGAAGAAGACATTTACCTTAACGGTGCCGTCATTGGAGGAGGTGGACAGATACGTGTCGTCGGGGGAGAAACAACAGTGGTTGACCGGCTCATCGTGGCCAAACATGGTGTTCTGTGAAGAGGGCTTGTTCAGGTTCCACAGCTGAAACAAGGCAGAGATACATAAATTTCACAACACCCTCATTGCAAGACCGGCATTTAAAGTTATACGCATGGTCACGGAACAAATGAAACTATATTTACCTTGACGTTCAAAAAACTGTCATTAGAGCAAGTGGCCAGCAGGAGGCGCCGTGGTGTGTTGGTGAACTGGCAGTGGTTGACCTGCTCCTGGTGTTCCACCTCGAAGACCCTCAGCAGCATGCCGCGGTCCGCGTTCCACACCTTTAGACACAGGCATTCAAATTGAATGGAATAAAGTCATAAAATCAAATTTTCATTTTTACCTTGACTTTTCTGTCACTGGAGCAGGTTGCCAGGAGACGGTCGTCGGGGGAAAAGGCACAACATAGAATTTCGTCTTCTTGGGCTTCGATCTCGATCAGCTTCTCGCCGGACGTGCTCCTAAAAACCTAACAGTGTGGAAGGGAAATATGAAGGAAGCGTGACGCTATTTGTCATTTGTATCACTTCTAATCAGGTACCTTGAGCGTCTTGCTTGCTCCGCAGGAGGCGATTTTTGCTCCATCATGGGAAAAGCAGGCAGCGTAGATAGAGCCCTGGTGCGGATGGATCACCAGCCGGGACAGGCTCTCCACACTGCTCTTATTTCTGGACCAGGAGACAACTTGATGAAAACCCGTCCCGACACCATGAACGAGGCACGCTTGTTTGCTTACAGCCAATCAAAGTAGACCTTTCCATTTTTGGCCCGCTCCTGCGCCTGCTGCAGAGCCTGCTTGTAGACTTCCGAGTCCTGAGGCTGCGACAGAGCCAACTGGACCACGTCAGGGAATGGATTCTGCTCCAGCTGGTGCCCGTTGAGGGACAAAAACTCCTGGAAGTGACTGCGCACGTTGCTATTCTGCAAGGAGGGGTTACCTCAGTTACTTGAGCCATCCTCCATTTTTGATGTTGCTTACCTTTTTGTCCAAGATGGCTCCGTATTCCACAAAGTCATTTATAAGATGAGCTGGACCAAGTATCTGGGCCTTGTGGGCGACCCAGTCCAGTGAGAACATGAGCGAGTACAGCTCCTGGGAAGGGAAGAGCACCTTCAGGAATATGGACTCGACTCCCTAAACTGTACGTTTGTTACCTGGCAGAGATTGGCTTTGGCCATATGGTAGGTCAAGAACCGGATCCAGTAGAGGCATTCGTCGTCCTTGGAAGTGGGCGGAGCTTGGCTGTAGTGCAGCTGGTACTGACGCACCACTTTGGTGTGAAGGTTCTACAGCACAAGCACACGCGTGTCACTAAATTTGAACCTTTACCAAGCTGCCATCTCTACGGACCTCGAGTTGGGCCCGATTCTGCTCCACCAAGAAGTCGAGTTGGAGGTCATGGAGGTAGTATAGTTGAGGTTTTCTGTGATTGTCCACAAACAGAAGGGACTTGTTGACAAACTCCTCCAAGATGTCCTCCACCTCCTCGGGCTCCAGATCCCACAGGATGGACAACACCTGGAGAAAAAGCACCAGAACAAGATGTCGTTTGGATCGGTTCTGATATATAAATGAGCCTGGTGAGAGTTTTCACCTTGGCGGGAATTTTGACGTCAGGCTCCAGCACGGCGAGGTCTCGGTAGAGCTCACGGTGCTCGTCGGGCAGCACCTCGATACTGGCTGCCATGGCCTGGTCCAGCGCGTCGTAGTCGTACGACGACGACTTGCGGATGCGCTTGAACTGCTTCTGCTGCAGCTGCCGCAGGTAGTAGCTCCAACGGTCTGGCTTTTCTTTCAGCAGCGCGCCGATCAGGGAGACCACCAGAGGTGAGCCTGAAGCAGAACAAAGGCGTCAGAAAAGCAACTTTTTTTTTTTGGTAATGAGTTGCCAGCAAGAAACGGGATTGCGACATACCTTTACATTCTCTCACGATGCTCCGAGCCTCCTCAGGCAGACCTTCTTGTGCACTTTTAGTGTACAGGGCGAGAATCTCCAGGGCTTTGTTGTCTTCCAAACCACTCTCAACCTCAATGACATATTTAGCACCTGAAAAAGTTTTTATTTTTATACACAAGGTTGTTTGGGAATCACAGAATCACTTACCGCTCACTGAGTCGGCGAGGCTTCTATTCCTGGTGGTCAGAAGTATGCGACAGTGGATATCGAATGACTTGAGCACCGTGCTGTCCCAGATGTCGTCGAGAATCAGCAGAGATCTGGAAACCAACAAGCAAAACTCTCAAGGAATACTTCAATGTGATCATATGTGGCACAAATTATTTTCTAAGCTAATTTTTACCTGGGGTATCGGCGCAAGACAAGGAAGCGCAGACGTTCCTTGGCCTCGTCCAGGGAGGTGGGAGGTCGCTGGAGGGACTGGGAGTCCAGGCTCTGCTCCAGACGAAAGCACAGCGCTTGGATCTTCACCAGCAGGTCGGCTTTGTCCAGCTGGCCGATGGACAGCCAGTGGATGCCTCCTGGGAAGCAGTCTATGGCACAGAAAGAAAAATAGAGGATATCATCTTCAAATCAGCGAGCGAGACACCCAGAGATGAATCACCTTCAATCAGTCCCTGGTCTCGGACAGCTTCCCCCGCCAGCACGGATTTTCCCGAGCCGGCCATGCCGAACACCGTGACCCATCCCGGTTCCTTCCGGAGACGGCGGAGCTTCTCCCGGATCCGGTTGATCATCTCTGGTCGGCTGACGAAAACCACAGGCCTCTGAGGGACCCCGCCTGCACTCAGAACTACTTGGACTGAAAGAAAAAGGAAGGACTGGTCACACCCGCAGTTCAAGTTTTCAACTTCCTCTAATTCTCACCATCAGATGTGCTGTTAGAACCAGGAAGGTCGCCATGAAGCGTTTTGGCCAAGTCGTAGTATTGCTCTTTGACGAGAGCATTATAAAATGAGATAAAAGCATTGTTGTCCTTCTTGAGCAGGAGTTGCAGGAGCGCCTCTGCCTGCTCTTTCCCGTTAGGCTGCAGAATGACACAAAGTACATCAGTACATACTTCAGCAAGGAACTATTTTTATTTCCACCAACCTGGGCGCTGACACTCTCCTCCTCTTCTTCGCTCAGCACACCGTCGCTGATCATGTGATCCATCAGGTAGGTGGGCTTGATGTCCTGTTCCAGATTGCGGCGAAAGCGAAGCAGGCTGCTTCGCGCGCCTTCGTCCAGCATCATTGCCGACCATATAGGAACTAGTTGGACCAATTTCTGCAAGCGACACCCAAGTTGACATTTTTGAAATGAGTAGTAAAGCTACACAATTAGAAGCACTGACCTTCATTTATAGAGCAAATTTGAGTATTTTTTTCCCAATAAATAATAATATAATACTCTAAGAAGTATTTTTCATATTTTAGGTGTGTTTTTTCTAGTGTGAGGTCTTAAGTAATGTTTCCAAGCAAAATACTGATTTTGTCTTGAAACAGGAACATCTTTGAATGAGAAAACCACACATAAAAAAACTACTTTTCCTAACACTTTCAAAATTACATTTAATGTGAATATAAACTTGACCTCAACCTTGGAAGAATTAAAAAAAAATCATTGATAATTTCACAACTTCGAATCGAAACTCTCACTGCATGTCAAGACAAGTTCCCCCAGCACCTGAGCTAAGAAACAAAGAAAGTAATGGCGGAAGGCTACTTACGATTGTCTTCTTATCTCTACGAGGGAGAATTAATGTTAAATTGAGGATAACTGTAATTAAAAGTCACAAAATAAAATAAGAAGTGCCCAAAAGTACGAATTTACGATTCCTCGCGTCCACAGCCTTCTTCCTGGTCGACTCGCCCGGCAGGAGGTGACCAATAGTGTGCCAGAATCAAACCACGTGACGTATGAGGTCACCTGTTCTCCTTGTTTGTAACTGGGCAGACTGCTGGTGCCTTTAAGAACACGTTGTTTGGTAGGAAAATTGAGCATTTGTTTACAAAATGACAACGCGTATATACATCGAGAAAATATTTATTTCATCAGTAATTATCGATGAAACAAGTCAAAATAAGGACATTTATCAAGACGTACATTTACCTAATAGAGTATACCTTTGTTTTTTTTATTATAACGGGCCAATGAAGTAATATCACAATATGCAAATATAAATTGCCCTAAAAATGTATTCTTAAGTAGCTATTGCAAAAATGTTCAAATACCCAAGACATTATGTAAAACTATATACACGCTTGCATCAACTTAGTATAATTTTTACTTTTATTAAATGAAGTGTAGTACAGAAGAAAACAGCACATTTTTTTTCATGTAAACTTCAGTAAAGATAATAATTGCTGTTTTTGTTCTGTGCATCTTTGGAACCACACTGGATAACAATCCCTCTGGAGCTCAGAACCTTTTGTGTCTGTGTCCACACAGGTTCGATCAAGCCAATGCAGGAATACGATAAAGGGCCACAGTACCGAGCCATGTAACAAACATCACCAATCACACAAAACGTATCTATCACACAAACTGGAAAATTATCCTACAGTTACACAAGCAAAAATGATGAACACAAAAAAGCACTCGTGCATAAAACAAATATACAAAAAAACTCCCTAATATTTTTAATACCTTCTTTAAACGGTGAAGAGGTTTGTCGTATGATATATATCGAAAACATAAACAGTCATGATGTGTTATATATACACCTGTGTTGCTACTCTGCTAAATATAGGAATCAAAAATCATAATATTTTGTTCATCTATCTGTGCTAGTAATTCATAATTGTCAAGTCGTTGTTGTCAAACTATAATTTCCTCACTTCGGAGAACAATTTTATACTTAACATGTGCCTTGGCTGTTGGGAAACACTATCCTGTAAGTAAACACTTCACTGACAAAGTCAGCTCCCTTGTAAAAGAACAAAAACGGAGGTCGCAGGTTCATTCGGAGGCAACGGTGTCTTTAGGAAGCGAAGACGCCGCTGATGGCGGCGACGGGCTGTTGGCGAACATCAACTTCCTGATGATGTCGGCGTAAAAAGGTCCATACACCGCCTTGTTGTAGTTGACCAGAGAGAGGAACCTGGTGGCCAGCGAGACCAACTCAGAGTGAATGGCGGAGAGGCCGGCGGGCGTTTGCTCCAGTTTGGCTTGAGGTTTGGGATCGCAAATGAGCACCATGAAGTAGTGCTGCACACGGTCCTCTGCGGACGGAGCGAGACATTAGGACATGGGAGAGCGGAAACATCTGGATGTACGTACCGACGAGAGTCCGGATGGGGTTGTCCTTGTGGGCAATGCCGCTGATTTGGCCTGTGAGGGTCGCCTGCAACGCGGGGCTAAGCGTGGGGTAGCCTCTCTCCGCTAGAGACTTGTTCAACTCGCTGCAGATCTGAGCGCTGACGCCCACTAGCGCCTCCTGCAGGTTAAAAGTCCTGAAAAGCACAAAACAGAAGTGAGAGGGTGGTTTAGAAAATCTTAAGCGTACGCGTGCACTCACGGGTTGTGCATGTGGTCGAGCAGCACAGCCGTCATCCTCTTGAGGCGCTCGGACAGGACCGCCACGCCTTGGATGGGCCCGCCGACAGTGCTGTGGACGATGAGCAGAACCTCGTTGACCGCTTGCCAGCGCTTCAGCTGCGACTGCACCTCTCGCAGGCGAGCCTCGTCCGTCATCCACGTCTATACATGCCACACAAACAACAAAAACATTATTCTGTTGCATTCAGTTTTAAAATGATTTAAATATCCGCTCACCTCTGGGAGTGTGTGCTTCGTGTAGTCCCACATGAGGATGTGTAGGAAAGCCGCATTGAGGACTTGGAAGGGTCCAGGCAAGCACGGTTGTCCTTTTCCCCAGTTGCTGGGCATGGTGGACACAAGCTCCTCAAAAGTCCTTTTGATCCAAGCGGCGGTGTTGTCCAAAGCACCTAAAGGTGACACAGGAGACGTCAAACACGGATGTCCTCACTCGGTGGACGTTTTGTTAGAAGTCCACTCACCGGGCGTCTTGTCCAGGATGCTCTGGAAGGTCGCCCTCTCGTACTCCACGCTTTGCTTCTGCATGACGGGCCGCAGGTTGTTGATGGTCAGGTTCACAAAGTCGGCCTTCATCAGGTCGATCACGCGGAAGATCTCCCTAGTGGACGTTGAGCTGGCATCAACGTGGATTCTTCGCAGGAGACACGCACGGGGGTGTTTTACCTGAAGATCGTCACAATGTTGTCCGTGCTCTCCTTTAGCTTCTTGATCTCCTGGTCGCGGACGGGCGCGCACAGCTTCCCCATGACGCCGATAATGTACGAAGCGAGGCCCGCGATGTCCACGGCGTCGTTGTCCACCTGCTGCCTGATCAGGTCCATGTCCAGCACCTCCAGGATTTGTGTCCGCATGCGGTTGGCGCCGGGGTTGAGGAAGGATAGCAAAATCTAGCCGGCAAAGTGTAACCTCAGCATTTTTTCTGTCTTTTAAACATAAAATAATAATTTTGTACCTCTCGGATTTCCTCCAGCAGCTTGATGGCCTGCTGGTACTCCGGCGGGTCATCATTCAACTCTGTCTCTAGGATGTCCCAGAATGCCTTGTGGACGTTGTCGCGGACCATCTTCCATAAACTACAAACACAAGAAATGAACATTGCTCAACTTTGATTTTATTTTTTTAACTTTAACTGCATGATCCCTAGCAAGAATGTGACGATGAGAAGTTACTACCTTTGTCGTGCTCAACTAAACATCCAAAAATGTGTTCGGAAACAATAATAACGTTGTCTGAGTCACAAAGTCACAAATGTGGGTGTGTTTGCCTTAGCTATTATTCTATTATGTGTGTGGTAACAGGTTTATTGGAGCTTCCACAAACTAGTAGAAGTGGTTTGACATTGTTCTGCCTGTCGAAACATGTCGGAGATATGAACAAAGATGCATTCTTTATATTCAATAATGCTTTTTAGACCATCCATCCATTACCTGAACTGCAATTAATTAAAATTAGGTACTGTAGGTGGGAATCGGTGCTTCAGTTTACCGTACAACATTTTCTCAACTTATACGATTTGTTTCACCTACAACTTTCCAGGAGAGCAAGCAGCCCCGACTTGTTCCACGACGCAGTGCAAATATTTGTGGGTGGCGCGAACCCAAATGAGCGACGATAAACGTTGATAGCTTTACAAGCGTGATGACAACCTGTCCTCGGGCAAGGTGTTGGGCTCCAGGTGGAAGTTGCGGTTGACGACTATCTCGTGGAACAAGCTGAGGTTGGAGAGGTCTCTGGCGGAGCCCATTACCTCGTCCAGGGTGAGCGTCTTGGGAGGGCTCGCTGGTAGAGGTCCCACAGAAAGTTTTATCTCCACTTCCGCATTGACACGTTTAAATAAAGCCCAGAAAACGACGTAGGCACTCACAGGAGGGTGAGCAGTGCTTACTGCAGCCATCGCTGGTGAAGCTCTCGCGCGAGCAGTCGGTGTCGCTGGCCGACGCGGTGCTGTCGCAGCGCCCCGACGACGACTCGCCGTCGCTGCCCTGCTCGTCGCCGCTGGAGCCGGAAGACGGACGCTCGTTGTTCAGGGGCATCTTCAAACTGCGAGGCAGAGTGTGCATTTTCATTACAAACCCCCGAGTCGGACCATCGCCATGGAAACGGTTGCTATATGATGCAAGCCAGAGTTAAAAACAAAACAACAATACACTAACAGCTTGTTTTCAATGGGAATGAGATCAAATGTCTCCATGGCAATGCTGGAAAGCGGAGGGCTCCTCAACTGCAGGATCCAGTTACATTGGAGTTCTTCTCAAAGTAAAAGTGTGATAAAAAAGATTCCCTAGATGCGGCAGGGAACTAAGAAGGTGACATAAGCGCAACCCCACTGGCTGCTTTTAAGAGCTACGATTATCTGGATTATCTGGGAAGACGAAGTCTTAATTAAATGTGCACCATCACATCACGACTTTTCAAAATTTATTTTAGAATCCATTTCCACAATTAGACAGCTGTCTACTATTATCTAAGGCCCACTGGAGTGCTCGTTCTGCTATCTGGAGCTAAAAATGAATGCCAACTCCCACTTTGGTTTAAAGATAGCACTTGTAAGGTGGGGGTCGTGTGTGTGTGTCCGCTGTGTGGTTCATTACATCATCTGCACGAGCAGATAGCTAGGTCACATAAAAAAACAGCAGGCCAATTTCCACGGATTATCCAGAGTGAGTCCGGATTTGAGATTATTTCTGGCAAGTGCGCTTCCTTCACGACGTATTAAAACAACATTTTTTATTCCTGAGGCTATTGGGAGTCTTATTTTTACTTCACACATGTTTACTTGCAGTCTGTGGGAGAAATTATGTCATCAAATATCTACAACACAGTCAAAATGAATGTATATTGGATGAATTTCACGAGCAAAAGTGTAGAAAAGATATGGAATATCGTATAGACTCAATTGTGCATGGATATTTTGTAAAGTGTCAGGACAAAGAGGTCCAGATTGCTGCAGCACAAGGTAAACAAAACAGTGGAGAAGGAGGCGGGGCTTAATTGAATAGCCACTCCCCATTGGCTAGCACCGCCCGTCCATCATCCCTACATGGAAAATCTTTGGTTCCGAGTACAGCACATGGACCGAAAAAACATCCAGACACGCGTGAGAACATGGTACACGTGATCTGCAGTCACTCTCCAAACAAGAAGAAAAGCCATTAACGTATTTTCAAATAATAATTTAAAACAACTAACATTTATTCACCAAGCCATCTGGACACTTTTGTTGTTTACATTCTCGCCTGTTGTTTTTTTCTGGTGTTTTTTTTTTATGTTAAACACATTGACTGTACGATTATGCTTACTTTTATGCGTCATTTGCATACCTAAACAAAAACCCACTTGTAATTTCGGTCAGGTTTATGTAAAATAAACACAAGCTGCAGCCAATTCGACGATTCTACCACCGCAAAACTCGCATTGGAGCGAGGCATGGTTAAAACACGCACACAATAAAGTGCATTAGTAGTGAGTTCTTACCTCGATTAAGTCTCCCGAGTAGGAGACTAGTAAGAAATTGTTGCCTTGTGAAACGAAGTTTCGTTGTTTTCTGTGTTGCAAGCTTGACGATTTAAAGGTCCTTCGACACTTCGGAGGAGCTTGAGGACATACGGACGAAACCATTTGTGACACGCAGGGGTGGGATTTAAGAACACGCGCAGAAAGAGAAGTCCAGACTGTCATCAATTCAATAAAATAGTAACAGTATTAATAAACCCGTACAATAAGTGTATATATATAAAAGATGTGCTGCACATTTTGACTGGAAGTCAAAAACACGCCTGATAAGACTACTGTACCCTCCTTCGTAAAATGGTACACTCTCCTTGGGTTTATGTATGAGGTTTTTGTTTACGGATGTGACTTCACTAAGGAATAAAATAACAACTCTCGTCATCGTAGGAGACTTTATTACACATTTACGTTTTCCTTCTTTTACACGTAAACGAGTAAAGATAGAATTGTCATGATTATGTGATGTGTGAATTGCAAATGGTAGTTAGGCGACTTTACCCCATCACAAAAATAAATACACACTCCCGAACGATTGTATATTTTCCTTTATATGTACACATTTTCATTGAACCACCTCAGATCATTATGAAATCACAAATAACACACAAATGCCAGCAGTGGAGTTTGGGAGATGCAAAATTGGAATGACCAGAAGCTTTCAACGGAACCAGTATTTAATGAGCTGTGTGGCCAATCAGTCCAGTATGAACCATCACAAAGAATCATTAATATTGCACAAGCGTCATCACCTAAGGCCTCTCAAATTCTCTCTCACACCCAACTAAAACTGTAAAGGAGCATCCAATTAAAAAGTTTTTGAAAAGTGCACAGAACTAAATAGATTGACTTCATTCACTATTTAAAATTGAAGATGTGTAAAACAGGAATGATTTGAAGACAAAAGCTAAATTGGGAGGTTGAAAGAAAAAAAAAAGACAATCAATACAAGCTTAACCCTGTAAGGCACAAGAGCCTACAATGCGCCTTGTTAGCATTAGCATCTAGCGACAAGTGATACTCCAGTCATACTGCATTTAAAAGAAGTGGAAATGTAAATGGGTGTATTAGGTCACTGCTGCTGGAGACTGTTGCCATGGAAGCGGTCGTGGAAAAAGGCCCAACTTCCCGGATGCTACACGTCCAGCTACCTCCCTCCCGGATGTCCTCAAAGAGTCTGAATAAGGTAACTCCGATTCAAAAAGTAACTCTCAACTCCCATGTGCACCCCTTAAGAACATCAAGTAGAAAAGAGTAAGAAACCCACAGCTTTGTAGAAGACAGCATACAAGAAGTAACACGTCGCCCTTCAAATACAAATGAGGTGCAGAATGTGAGCGCGATCAAAAATAGACACAGCAAAAGTGGACCTTTTCGTTCTACTTCACAGTGGATCTTTTCAGCCAAATAAGTCTTTCAGGTCGGTGTTGGCGGACGTACCGTGCTTCAGTCCGCTTTGGTTGGCGCCAGCGGTCGTTTGAGAGAAGTTCTGCGGGCTGAAAAAAGGGTTCGCTTGCATCCCGAATGCCGCCGACGGAGCCCCCTGCAAAGCGGGCTGAGCGTTCTGCCCCGGAGAGAACTGGCCCAGCCAAGGGGTTCCGCCTAAGGGCGCCATTTGGTTGAGGGAGACTTTGGGCTTGTTGGATGTGAAAAGGCTGTCTAGCGCTGACATGTTCATCTGGCCTTGGTTCTGCGCCAGGGCGCCAAAGTTGGGGGTGCTGGTGGTGGAGGCCATGCCGCCACCGTAGATGGCGGAACCCGGCGGCCTCATGCTCATCCCGACGCCCGCCGCGGGAAAGCCCATGGCCGGGTTGAAGCCGTTGGACACCGGGGGGCCCATGGAGGAGGAGGAGGGGAAGGGGGACATGGCGGCGGGTGCCTGCGACATAGGTGCTCGAGGCGTGTTGCTCAAGGACATACTGTTCAGGGACGCCATGTTAGTGAGCAAGCTGCTGGTCAGATCTTTTGCCTGGAAAAAAAAAAAGGACAAGAAATAGAGTAGTAGAATAATCAGCGTCAAGGAAGTGTGTTGGAGTGATAGATTGCAAAAAAAAAAATACCTGTGAGTTGGCAGACGTGGTCGGTTTGATACTTTGTGGCGCCAGTGGCTGCTGACTCCGCAGTTTGGCCGCCTGCTCCTGCTCCTTAGCCAGTCGCTGCTTCTCCTCCAGAGTCAGAGACATCTAAAGAGAGCGTTGATGACCAGATGCTTGTAAAAAGAACAAAAAAAAGTGGTCATCTTACTCTGTTAGGCTGCGGGGGTGCCGCCGAGGATCCGTTCTCCTTGCCGTTCAGCCCCGTGCTGCCGAAGATGTCATCGATCTGAAAAAACATAATTGTGCTTTGATTAACAATGAAATTAAAGTATTATTTCTTGCTCTTGACCAGGAAATAAACACACCTGGTGCGACGACGGCGGGCCCTTGGTCTCCTCTGATGGCTTCTCTGTGCCGGAGATGTTCAAACTCCTGACGGGAAGCAATTTTAGAGGAAGAAGGTTGCTTTTATGTTGTCAACGTTTCAAATGTAAATCACCTCTGCTGCTCCTGCATGATGTGCAGCTGCTCCAGTTTGGTCTTGTGCTCGGCCTCCATGCGGCTCAGCATCTCTCGGATGACCACCATGAACGAATTGAACTGAAATGAAAAATACATTTAATGACTGGAACCTTGATTTTACACAAAATAAAAAATCCTACCTGATTAAGGTTGAGGTTGTTGTCAATGCTAAGTGAAACCAAGTACGGCAGAGTCTTGGCAGCCAGGTTCTCCTTGGGGATGCCCAGCTTCTTGTGACTGAAGGTGCACTTGTAGATTCCTAAAGGGGTGACAGTGAGGTGGCGCCCCTCAAAAAACAAAATCAGAAAGCTGAGGATTAAAAACTCACCCAGGATTCCCATGAGCACCGCCGGCTCCCTGGAGGGGATCTGCTGCAGGAAGGGCAGGATCTCATCAATGACAAACCACTTGTCCATGTACTCCAGGATCTTCCCGAGACACACCAGCGAGTTGACGCGCACCTACGCGGCGGCCACATGAAGGGAAACATCACGACGGGCTCACGTGTGTTTCCGGTGCGGGCGGAAAAAGACTCACGGCGAGCGAGGACGTCTGCAGGCAGGCGGACTTGATGCGAGGGATGAGGGAGTTCTTAATGGAGGGGTAGTCGATCAGGTTGATGAACGTGGGAATGATGTTGAGGCACAGCTCCTGGAAGACGGCGCGGCACGTAAATCAGGTCAAACTCGAAACAACTATTTAAAGAAGTCGTCCCGCGATGCTAACAAAGACACAAAATGGCCACCTGGATCTGCACAGAAGGTGCTTCCAGGGCTCGGTAAACCATCGGCAGCACGCTGTTCTTGATGTCCTCGGCCGGCGTTTTGGTCAAGAGCAGGTCCATTTTTTGCAGGAAGATCAGCAGAATCTGCATGGGGGCACAGGCAGGGAGTTAGAAATGCACTTCCTGTGCAAGAAGGTCAAACACTGGCTGAGCACCTACCATGTTACTAGCCTTAAGAAGCATGGGAGGAGATAGAAAGACACGTCGGATAAAGAGACGAAGCGGCCGCTGAGTGTGTGTGTGCGGTCTACCTGGACGGGCTCCTGCTGCTTGAAGACGGGCGTGAGGTCGGGCAGGACGAAGCGGACGTACTCGTCCTTGGTGCACTCCTCGGCGATGAGCAGCACGTTGGGCAGCACGAAGGGGACCATGTCCGGGTTGACGAACTCCGAGGTGAGCGAGGGAAGGATGCGGTACACCACCACTCTCTTATAGAGACAAAGCGGCCAATTCTCATTTTCCATTCTCATGATGCCATTCATCTAAGGTTTACCTTGGGGAGTTTTGGCAGGACTTTGGGGAGGCTCTTGTAGAACTGAGACTTCTGCAGATTATCTCTCTGGAAGAGCGAGTCAAAGTACTGCAGCGTCATCGCCCCCACGTCGTCAAAAAATGGAATCTGTTTCATTCAGACGGGAGGAATTTATTAGACGGGCGCGAGACGAGGATGATCATCAGGCGTCGAGGCCGACCTTGGTGATCTGGTCGGCGTCGGGGCGCACGTTGGGCGTGACGCTGAGGAGCATTTTCACGTGGTCGCGCACCTCCTCTGGAATCTTGTTCAACAGCGCCGGACTTATGTTGGTGAGCTGCGACAAAACAAAATGGTCAGCACGTCAACCGGTTTTGAGTGGTCGTCCCTCGGCGGTCACCTGATCCAACTGCCGGCTGAAGCTTTTGAAGATGTCGTGCTTGTTGACGGCGAAGACGGGCTTGCCCTCGTTGAAGATGGCGTGCGCCACCACGCCCAGCGAGTACATGTCGGAGGCCGTGTCGCAGCTGACCGACAGGATGTATTCGGGGGCCAGGTACTCGGGGTTGGGCAGGCACAGCGGCGGCAGGTTGGGTTCCCATTCCTTACACGAGTATTTGGGCTGTCGACAAAATGAATCTTATGAACTCGTTTCGAAAAAGTGGATTGTGTCTCTTTTCACTCACATCAGCGTCTGACGGATTGCTGGATGAAATACTGAAATCAAAGCCCATAATTTTCCACGATCCACTCTTATTGAGAATGATGTTCTCCGGACACAAGTTCCCGTGGACCATCTTTACTCCACTGTGCAGGAAGGACAAACCCTCCGAGATCTAAAATGACAATGAAAAGGAGACTCAAAGACCCGATTTTGAATCAGTTTGGGGATTTTTTTTCCTCTCACCTGGAGCAGGCCGTACTTGGTTTCCACGTCGTACAACTTGTACTCCTTGATGTCGTTGGGCACGGGGCTAGGCAGGTTGTCCCAGTGGCCCAGCACGTTGGACAGGCTGGCGAAGACCGGCTCCGTGCAGAAGGCCAGACAGTCTCTGGAGAAGAAACATTGACACATTTTACGATCTGTCGAAATGAGCAGAACTTGTGGCTATAACGACGACAAAAACTAAACGGGTAAATCACCGAGACTCCTCCAGAGGATGCTGAACGGTCAAGAGACGGGGGTGTCGCAGTCGGGTCAGCTGTTGCACCCCTCGCTTCAAGGAGTCCAAGATTTGGTCCTTGTCAAACTTCTGGTACTTATCAATCATCTTCTTATCAAAAACAAATACAGCCACTTCCTGGAAATGCCCCAAAACATCTTGTGAGCAATTCTATTCCTACGAAGGAGTAGTATCATACGACGCACCTGCTTGGTGGACTTCTTAGTGCCGTTGTAGATCCTCCAGCACATCCCCGGACCGCCGCTGGCGATGTGTCGGCCCACTTCGAACTCTCGCGTGACCGGGTTGCCCATGACGGCGCTCGTGACGTCGGCCGTCACTTTGGTGACGGTGCTCTTCAGCTTGTTCAGCATGGACTCCATGTTGAGGCCGGAGCGGGCAGCTGGAAGGAAGAACGGGCCCGGTTCGGAGCTCGTGTTAGGTAAGTTGATCATTTTTCTTTCGAGAAATGTCTTTGAGCTACGTCTCGCCAAATAAGGCTTTCAAAACGATTGAAAAGGGAAGTTGATGCCAGGTTACGCAACGATAAGTCTGAAAGAAGTTGAATAAATGTTGATGTCACTGTGCAGTGGGCTAAATTAAGCATCTTATTTGATGGAGGTAGACATGAATTAGAAACTGAGGCTGTACAATATTGTCCTTTTGCAATCACTTGGAAATCTAAATCAATCCGAATGTATGCCAGAAACATTTTCAGTGGTAATTTAAACACATTGGTGATGAGTTAAATCGTATTTGAAAAAGAATAAATCACGGAAGTAGCATTATTGATGCCGAGCTCGTCGGGGCTAGGACAGGTGACCCCCTGGCTCGCTGACATTTGTACAACCCGTGAAGTTAAAGCACACTTTGAGTTAGTGATTAAATATTTCGATTTAACATCCCTGGAGTGACTCACCGACCGCGGCAGTCGTGAAGCGAAGCTAACTAGCTGACAATGCGCAGTAACACCGAAGTCGTAACGATCAAGGGTCGCCAACTGCTATTTGGTCTCCTCGCGGTAACTTACACGAATGTAGGACAAGATGTCTCCAGGTGACTCCTTGGGAAAAAGCCCACTCCCCGAGGAGCGCTGTCACTGGCTTGTGCGACTCACAGCCCTCATGTTTTCTAGCCTGCAGAATGTGCTAGCATGCTAGCATGCTAGGACGTCTGACAATGCTACTTCCGGCTTTGATGAACCAAAGGTGACGTCACGGATGTCTGGGCGGCTCACTATTTTGCAATACTCAAGAAAAGAAGCCCATGAATAAGGAAATGTCTCGAACCATCATTCCATCTTATCGAAGGCAATGACGTTAACCATTCGACCAAAGCCTGTTTGAATACAATAGATTTGGTCATATTGATAAAGTGAGTCGCTCGTTCCTTCTTTGGAGCTCCGCTGTGGGCTGCGCGTTCACGTCACACACCTGCAGTGTAGTGTTGGCTCGTGAGTGAACGATGGGTTCAAAAGAACGAATCTTTTCAGTTCATATGACTTCAACCAGTAGGTGTCGGTAATGCCCATTGAAGCTGGTGCCACCTCGCCGTAAAACGAAACGAAGAAGAAAATGACGTCACTTTCCCTTCACGAACGAGTCGTGAATTGCATTTCCCGTTCACCGACAAACAAATCTGTGAGTGAGTGATTCGCATTTCCAGTTCATCGCGAGAACGAATCAGTGAGGGAACGGCTTTCCTGACTTCCTGACTTTCCCGTTCGCGAACGAGCCTTCCTTCCTTCCCGTGCTTCAACGGATCAGTCAGTGAAGGTGTTGCGTCTCCCTCCCGGCGTGAACTTTGTGAGTCAGAATGTCGATTTGCCAAGAAAAGAAAGAACCACTCACTGAAACGCCACTTCTTTTATGCACGTTTTCTCCAAGCTAACGGCTAACTTTATTGTATTTTTTAACTTTTTATTCTATTTATTTATTTTGCACTGATCGGTTGGCACTTGCTGTCATGTGTGACAATGACAATAAAGATCTATTGTATTCTGAAGGGATGCGCCGTTATGCAAAAACGGGGAGATTTTGCTTCTCTTTGGGTAACCTTGATTTTAAAAGTTAAAGTTCCAATGATCGTGAGCAGCAGCGGAGCCCCATTCAACCCCTTACACTGAGTGCCAAGCAGGGAAGAAATGGGTACCATTGTTATAGTCACTGGTATGACTCGGCAGGGGTTTGAACCCACAACCTCCCAAACTCAGGGCGGACACTCTCCTCTGAGGCCACTGAGCTGGTAAGCACTTGTATCGTAGTATAACACTTATAGTGGTTTTTAAATAACGTGTATGCATATATACGCCTAAATATTGTTATCCAATATATCTACTGCAATTTCAGATTGCTGGTTTGAAATTTACTTTTAATATTATTATTTTTAATAAGCATTTATGTTAAAACTTGTCTGGTGTTTTATTCCTTGTTTCTTTATTCGCCAATTAAAACATAAAAATCAGACTGCTTTATATGACAATATGTGTAGGTACACCTCATGGACACTTCAATAGGTACGCTACACGAGGTTAAAAAAAGAATAAATAAATAAAGGGTTAATTGCACAATAAAAGCACATTTAAGTATAGTCTCTTACCTGGGCTTGAACCAGGATCTATCCCACGTAAGAGCCCATGTCATCAACCAGTCGGCTATTTAGACCATATAGTTTGCGGTCGTCTGCACTGTTTTGTACTAGTGATGTGCATTCCAGTTTCAAGTGAATTGAATCTTTAGAATCGGTTCACTGAAAACATTTGTAAGTTTAACTTTGGGTACTTCGAAAGTGTCATTTTAAATTGCACTTTGCTAGGTGTTCGTGTACACAATGTGCTGTGATGACATCTGCTGTGGAGTCTTCAGTGATCTATTCGCTTGTGAGCTGCTCCATAAAATCATACATATTCCATGCAAATTCAGCGAGGCTTCCTTAGTGTAGTGGTTAGTGCTCTGGGCTTTCCCCCCAGCAACCTGGGTTCGACTTTCAGTGGGACCTCAAACTTTTATCATAGAAAATTTGCAACGCAGTTGCTCGTGTGCTGCCCCATATAACCAGGGCTAGGGTTAGGTTTAAAGCTAGGGTTAGTGCTAGGGTTAGAGCTAAGGCTAGGGCTAGAGCTAGGATTAGGGTTAGGGTTAGGTTTAGAGCTAGTGTTAGAGCTAAGGCTAGGGTTAGGGCTAGGGTTAAAGCTAGAGCTAGAGCTAAGGTTAGAGATAGAGCTGGGGTTAGGGTTAGAGCTAGACCTAGGGTTAGAGCTAGAGCTGGGGTTAGGGTTAGAGCTAGGGTTAGGGTTAGAGCTAGACCTAGGTTTAGGGTTAGAGCTAGGGTTAGTGCTAGTTAGAGCTAGGGTTAGAGCTAAGGCTAGGGTTAAAGCTAAGGTTAGGGTTAGAGCTAAGGTTAGGGCTAGAGCTAGGATTAGGGTTAGTGCTAGGGTTAGGTTTAGAGCTAGTGTTAGAGCTAAGGCTAGGGTTAGGGTTAAAGCTAGAGCTAGGGCTAGGGTTAGAGCTAGAGCTGGGGTTAGGGTTAGAGCTAGGGTTAGAGCTAGGGCTGGGGTTAGGGTTAAAGATAGGGTTAGGGTTAGGTTTAGAGCCAGTGTTAGAGCTAGGGCTAGGGTTAGGGCTAGGGTTAGGGTTAAAGCTAGAGCTAGGGTTAGAGCTACAGCTGGGGTTAGGGCTAGAGCTAGGGTTAGGGTTAGAGCCAGACCTTGGTTTAGGGTTAGAGCTAGGGTTAGTGCTAGTTAGAGCTAGGGTTAGAGCTAAGGCTAGGGTTAAAGCTAAGGTGATGGTTAGAGCTAAGGTTAGAGCTAGTGCTAGGATTAGGGTTAGAGCTAGTGTTAGAGCTAAGGCTAGGGCTAGGGTTAAAGCTAGAGCTAGGGTTAGAGCTAGAGCTAGGGTTAGTGCTAGAGTTAGAGCTAGGGTTAGAGCTAGAGCTGGGGTTAGGGTTAGAGCTAAGGTTAGAGCTAGAGCTAGGGTTAGGGTTAGAGCTAGGGTTAGGGTTAGGGTTAGAGCTAGAGCTAGGGTTAGGGTTAGGGTTAGGGTCAGGCTAGCTCTAACTAGCTCTCAAACTTTTATCATAGAAAATTTGCAACGCAGTTACTCGTGTGCTGCCCTATATAACCAGAGCTAGGGTTAGTGCTAGAGTTAGAGCTGGAGCTAGAGCTAGGGTTAGGGTTAGGGTTAGAGCTAGAGCTAGAGCTAGGGTTAGGGTTAAGGTTAGGGTCAGGCTAGCTCTAACTAGCTCTCAAACTTTTATCATAGAAAATTTGCAACGCAGTTACTCGTGTGCTGCCCCATTTAACCAGAGCTAGGGTTAGTGCTAGAGATAGAGCTTAGGTTAGAGCTAGAGCTGGGGTTAGGGTTAGAGCTAAGGTTAGAGCTAGAGCTAGGGTTAGGGTTAGAGCTAGGGTTAGGGTTAGAGCTAGAGCTAGGGTTAGGGTTAGGGTTAGGGTTAGGGTCAGGCTAGCTCTAACTAGCTCTCAAACTTTTATCATAGAAAATTTGCAACGCAGTTACTCGTGTGCTGCCCCATATAACCAGAGCTAGGGTTAGTGCTAGAGTTAGAGCTAGAGCTAGGGTTAGGGTTAGGGTTAGGGTTAGTGCTAGAGCTAGAGCTAGGGTTAGGGTTAGGGTTAGGGTTAGGGTTTAGGGTCAGGCTAGCTCTAACTAGCTCTCAAACTTTTATCATAGAAAATTTGCAACGCAGTTACTCGTCTGCTGCCCCATATAACCAGAGCTAGGGTTAGTGCTAGAGTTAGAGCTAGAGCTAGGGTTAGGGTTAGGGTTAGAGCTAAGGTTAGAGCTAGAGCTAGGATTAGGGTTAGAGCTAGAGCTAGAGCTAGGGTTAGGGTTAGGGTTAGGGTTTAGGGTCAGGCTAGCTCTAACTAGCTCTCAAACTTTTATCATAGAAAATTTGCAACGCAGTTACTCGTGTGCTGCCCCATATAACCAGAGCTAGGGTTAGGCTTGCTCTTGCTGTGGTTAGGGTTAGGGTTAGGGTTAGGGTTTGTGTTAGGCTCAGGCTGGCTTTTGCTGTGCTGAGGCTTAGGGTTAGGCTTGCTCTTGCTGTGGTTAGGGTTAGGGTTAGGGTTTGTGTTAGGCTCAGGCTGGCTTTTGCTGTGCTGAGGCTTAGGGTTAGGCTTGCTCTTGCTGTGGTTAGGGTTAGGGTTAGGGTTTGTGTTAGGCTCAGGCTGGCTTTTGCTGTGCTGAGGCTTAGGGTTAGGCTTGCTCTTGCTGTGGTTAGGGTTAGGGTTAGGGTTTGTGTTAGGCTCAGGCTGGCTTTTGCTGTGCTGAGGCTTAGGGTTAGGCTTGCTCTTGCTGTGGTTAGGGTTAGGGTTAGGGTTTGTGTTAGGCTCAGGCTGGCTTTTGCTGTGCTGAGGCTTAGGGTTAGGCTTGCTCTTGCTGTGGTTAGGGTTAGGGTTAGGGTTTGTGTTAGGCTCAGGCTGGCTTTTGCTGTGCTGAGGCTTAGGGTTAGGCTTGCTCTTGCTGTGGTTAGGGTTAGGGTTAGGGTTTGTGTTAGGCTCAGGCTGGCTTTTGCTGTGCTGAGGCTTAGGGTTAGGCTTGCTCTTGCTGTGGTTAGGGTTAGGGTTAGGGTTTGTGTTAGGCTCAGGCTGGCTTTTGCTGTGCTGAGGCTTAGGGTTAGGCTTGCTCTTGCTGTGGTTAGGGTTAGGGTTTGTGTTAGGCTCAGGCTGGCTTTTGCTGTGCTGAGGCTTAGGGTTAGGCTTGCTCTTGCTGTGGTTAGGGTTAGGGTTAGGGTTAGGGTTTGTGTTAGGCTCAGGCTGGCTTTTGCTGTGCTGAGGCTTAGGGTTAGGCTTGCTCTTGCTGTGGTTAGGGTTAGGGTTAGGGTTAGGGTTTGTGTTAGGCTCAGGCTGGCTTTTGCTGTGCTGAGGCTTAGGGTTAGGCTTGCTCTTGCTGTGGTTAGGGTTAGGGTTAGGGTTTGTGTTAGGCTCAGGCTGGCTTTTGCTGTGCTGAGGCTTAGGGTTAGGCTTGCTCTTGCTGTGGTTAGGGTTAGGGTTAGGGTTAGGGTTTGTGTTAGGCTCAGGCTGGCTTTTGCTGTGCTGAGGCTTAGGGTTAGGCTTGCTCTTGCTGTGGTTAGGGTTAGGGTTAGGGTTTGTGTTAGGCTCAGGCTGGCTTTTGCTGTGCTGAGGCTTAGGGTTAGGCTTGCTCTTGCTGTGGTTAGGGTTAGGGTTAGGGTTAGGGTTTGTGTTAGGCTCAGGCTGGCTTTTGCTGTGCTGAGGCTTAGGGTTAGGCTTGCTCTTGCTGTGGTTAGGGTTAGGGTTAGGGTTAGGGTTTGTGTTAGCTCAGGCTGGCTTTTGCTGTGCTGAGGCTTAGGGTTAGGCTTGCTCTTGCTGTGGTTAGGGTTAGGGTTAGGGTTTGTGTTAGGCTCAGGCTGGCTTTTGCTGTGCTGAGGCTTAGGGTTAGGCTTGCTCTTGCTGTGGTTAGGGTTAGGGTTAGGGTTTGTGTTAGGCTCAGGCTGGCTTTTGCTGTGCTGAGGCTTAGGGTTAGGCTTGCTCTTGCTGTGGTTAGGGTTAGGGTTAGGGTTAGGGTTTGTGTTAGGCTCAGGCTGGCTTTTGCTGTGCTGAGGCTTAGGGTTAGGCTTGCTCTTGCTGTGGTTAGGGTTAGGGTTAGGGTTTGTGTTAGGCTCAGGCTGGCTTTTGCTGTGCTGAGGCTTAGGGTTAGGCTTGCTCTTGCTGTGGTTAGGGTTAGGGTTAGGGTTAGGGTTTGTGTTAGGCTCAGGCTGGCTTTTGCTGTGCTGAGGCTTAGGGTTAGGCTTGCTCTTGCTGTGGTTAGGGTTAGGGTTAGGGTTTGTGTTAGGCTCAGGCTGGCTTTTGCTGTGCTGAGGCTTAGGGTTAGGCTTGCTCTTGCTGTGGTTAGGGTTAGGGTTAGGGTTTGTGTTAGGCTCAGGCTGGCTTTTGCTGTGCTGAGGCTTAGGGTTAGGCTTGCTCTTGCTGTGGTTAGGGTTAGGGTTTGTGTTAGGCTCAGGCTGGCTTTTGCTGTGCTGAGGCTTAGGGTTAGGCTTGCTCTTGCTGTGGTTAGGGTTAGGGTTAGGGTTAGGGTTTGTGTTAGGCTCAGGCTGGCTTTTGCTGTGCTGAGGCTTAGGGTTAGGCTTGCTCTTGCTGTGGTTAGGGTTAGGGTTAGGGTTAGGGTTTGTGTTAGGCTCAGGCTGGCTTTTGCTGTGCTGAGGCTTAGGGTTAGGCTTGCTCTTGCTGTGGTTAGGGTTAGGGTTAGGGTTAGGGTTTGTGTTAGGCTCAGGCTGGCTTTTGCTGTGCTGAGGCTTAGGGTTAGGCTTGCTCTTGCTGTGGTTAGGGTTAGGGTTTGTGTTAGGCTCAGGCTGGCTTTTGCTGTGCTGAGGCTTAGGGTTAGGCTTGCTCTTGCTGTGGTTAGGGTTAGGGTTAGGGTTAGGGTTTGTGTTAGGCTCAGGCTGGCTTTTGCTGTGCTGAGGCTTAGGGTTAGGCTTGCTCTTGCTGTGGTTAGGGTTAGGGTTAGGGTTAGGGTTTGTGTTAGGGTTAGGGTTAGGGTTAGGGTTAGGGTTAGGGTCAGGCTAGCTCTAACTAGCTCTCAAACTTTTATCATAGAAAATTTGAAACGCAGTTACTCGTGTGCTGCCCCATATAACCAGAGCTAGGGTTAGTGCTAGAGTTAGAGCTAGACTAGGGTTAGGGTTAGGGTTAGGGTTAGAGCTAGAGCTAGAGCTAGTGCTAGGGTTAGGGTTAGGGTTAGGGTCAGGCTATCTCTAACTAGCTCTCAAACTTTTATCATAGAAAATTTGCAACGCAGTTACTCGTGTGCTGCCCCATATAACCAGAGCTAGGGTTAGTGCTAGAGTTAGAGCTAGAGCTAGGGTTAGGGTTAGGGTTAGTGCTAGAGCTAGAGCTAGGGTTAGGGTTAGGGTTAGGGTTTAGGGTCAGGCTAGCTCTAACTAGCTCTCAAACTTTTATCATAGAAAATTTGCAACGCAGTTACTCGTCTGCTGCCCCATATAACCAGAGCTAGGGTTAGTGCTAGAGTTAGAGCTAGGGTTAGGGTTAGGGTTAGAGCTAAGGTTAGAGCTAGAGCTAGGGTTAGGGTTAGGGTTAGGGTTTAGGGTCAGGCTAGCTCTAACTAGCTCTCAAACTTTTATCATAGAAAATTTGCAACGCAGTTACTCGTGTGCTGCCCCATATAACCAGAGCTAGGGTTAGTGCTAGAGTTAGAGCTAGAGCTAGGGTTAGGGTTAGGGTTAGAGCTAGAGCACTAACCCTAGCTCTGGTTATATGGGGCAGCACACGAGTAACTGCGTTGCAAATTTTCTATGATAAAAGTTTGAGAGCTAGTTAGAGCTAGCCTGACCCTAACCCTAACCCTAACCCTAACCCTAGCTCTAGCTCTAGCTCTAACCCTAACCCTAACCCTACCTCTAGCTCTAGCTCTAACTCTAGCACTAACCCTAGCTCTGGTTATATGGGGCAGCACACGAGTAACTGCGTTGCAAATTTTCTATGATAAAAGTTTGAGAGCTAGTTAGAGCTAGCCTGACCCTAAACCCTAACCCTAACCCTAACCCTAGCTCTAGCTCTAGCTCTAGCTCTAACCCTAATCCTAGCTCTAGCTCTAACCTTAGCTCTAACCCTAACCCTAACCCTAGCTCTAGCTCTAACTCTAGCACTAACCCTAGCGCTGGTTATATGGGGCAGCAGACGAGTAACTGCGTTGCAAATTTTCTATGATAGAAGTTTGAGAGCTAGTTAGAGCTAGCCTGACCCTAAACCCTAACCCTAACCCTAGCTCTAGGTCTAGCTCTAGCTCTAACCCTAACCCTAACCCTAGCTCTAGCTCTAACTCTAGCACTAACCCTAGCTCTGGTTATATGGGGCAGCACACGAGTAACTGCGTTGCAAATTTTCTATGATAAAAGTTTGAGAGCTAGTTAGAGCTAGCCTGACCCTAACCCTAACCCTAACCCTAGCTCTAGCTCTAGCTCTAGCTCTAACCCTAACCCTAACCCTAGCTCTAGCTCTAACTCTAGCACTAACCCTAGCTCTGGTTATATGGGGCAGCACACGAGTAACTGCGTTGCAAATTTTCTATGATAAAAGTTTGAGAGCTAGTTAGAGCTAGCCTGACCCTAAACCCTAACCCTAACCCTAACCCTAGCTCTAGCTCTAGCTCTAACCCTAATCCTAGCTCTAGCTCTAACCTTAGCTCTAACCCTAACCCTAACCCTAGCTCTAACTCTAGCACTAACCCTAGCTCTGGTTATATGGGGCAGCAGACGAGTAACTGCGTTGCAAATTTTCTATGATAAAAGTTTGAGAGCTAGTTAGAGCTAGCCTGACCCTAAACCCTAACCCTAACCCTAACCCTAGCTCTAGGTCTAGCTCTAGCTCTAACCCTAACCCTAACCCTAGCTCTAACTCTAACTCTAGCACTAACCCTAGCTCTGGTTATATGGGGCAGCACACGAGTAACTGCGTTGCAAATTTTCTATGATAAAAGTTTGAGAGCTAGTTAGAGCTAGCCTGACCCTAACCCTAACCCTAACCCTAGCTCTAGCTCTAGCTCTAACCCTAACCCTAACCCTAGCTCTAGCTCTAACTCTAGCACTAACCCTAGCTCTGGTTATATGGGGCAGCACACGAGTAACTGCGTTGCAAATTTTCTATGATAAAAGTTTGAGAGCTAGTTAGAGCTAGCCTGACCCTAAACCCTAACCCTAACCCTAACCCTAACCCTAGCTCTAGCTCTAGCTCTAGCTCTAACCCTAATCCTAGCTCTAGCTCTAACCTTAGCTCTAACCCTAACCCTAACCCTAGCTCTAGCTCTAACTCTAGCACTAACCCTAGCTTTGGTTATATGGGGCAGCAGACGAGTAACTGCGTTGCAAATTTTCTATGATAAAAGTTTGAGAGCTAGTTAGAGCTAGCCTGACCCTAAACCCTAACCCTAGCTCTAGGTCTAGCTCTAGCTCTAACCCTAACCCTAACCCTAGCTCTAGCTCTAACTCTAGCACTAACCCTAGCTCTGGTTATATGGGGCAGCACACGAGTAACTGCGTTGCAAATTTTCTATGATAAAAGTTTGAGAGCTAGTTAGAGCTAGCCTGACCCTAACCCTAACCCTAACCCTAACCCTAGCTCTAGCTCTAGCTCTAACCCTAACCCTAACCCTAACCCTAGCTCTAGCTGTAGCTCTAGCTCTAACTCTAGCACTAACCCTACCTCTGGTTATATGGGGCAGCACACGAGTAACTGCGTTGCAAATTTTCTATGATAAAAGTTTGAGAGCTAGTTAGAGCTAGCCTGACCCTAAACCCTAACCCTAACCCTAGCTCTAGCTCTAGCTCTAGCTCTAGCTCTAACCCTAATCCTAGCTCTAGCTCTAACCTTAGCTCTAACCCTAACCCTAACCCTAACCCTAGCTCTAGCTCTAACTCTAGCACTAACCCTAGCTCTGGTTATATGGGGCAGCAGACGAGTAACTGCGTTGCAAATTTTCTATGATAAAAGTTTGAGAGCTAGTTAGAGCTAGCCTGACCGTAAACCCTAACCCTAACCCTAACCCTAACCCTAGCTCTAGGTCTAGCTCTAGCTCTAACCCTAACCCTAACCCTAGCTCTAGCTCTAACTCTAGCACTAACCCTAGCTCTGGTTATATGGGGCAGCACACGAGTAACTGCGTTGCAAATTTTCTATGATAAAAGTTTGAGAGCTAGTTAGAGCTAGCCTGACCCTAAACCCTAACCCTAACCCTAGCTCTAGCTCTAGCTCTAACCCTAACCCTAACCCTAACCCTAGCTTTAGCTCTAGCTCTAACTCTAGCACTAACCCTAGCTCTGGTTATATGGGGCAGCACACGAGTAACTGCGTTGCAAATTTTCTATGATAAAAGTTTGAGAGCTAGTTAGGGCTAGCCTGACCCTAAACCCTAACCCTAACCCTAACCCTAACCCTAGCTCTAGCTCTAACCCTAACCCTAACCCTAGCTCTAGCTCTAACCTTAGCTCTAACCCTAACCCCAGCTCTAACCCTAGCACTAACTCTAGCTCTAACCCTAGCTCTAACCCTAACCCCAGCTCTAACCCTAGCACTAACTCTAGCTCTAACCCTAGCCCTAGCTCTAGCTCTAACCCTAGCTCTAACTCTAGCTCTAACCCTCACCCTAGCTCTAACCCTAGCCCTAACCCTAGCTCTAACACTAGCTCTAACACTAGCTCTAACCCTAGCTCTATCTCTAACATTAGCTCTAACCCTAGCCCTAACTCTAACCCTAGCTCTAACTCTAGTCCTAACCCTAGCTCTAGCTCTATTCCTAACCCTAGCTGTAACTCTAGCTCTAACCCTAACCCTAGCTCTAACCCTAGCTCTAGCTCTAACCCTAGCTCTAACTCTAGCTCTAACCCTAAGCCTAGCTCTAACCCTAGCCCTAATCCTAGCTCTAACACTAGCTCTAACCCTAGCTCTAACCCTAGCCCTATCACTAACCCTAGCTCTAACACTAGCTCTAACCCTAGCCCTAACCCTAGCTCTAACACTAGCTCTAACCCTAACCCTAGCTCTATCTCTAACCCTAACCCTAGCTCTAGCTCTAACACTAGCTCTAACCCTAGCTCTAACACTAGCTCTAACTCTAGCACTAACCCTAGCTCTCTCTCTAACCCTAGCTCTAGCTCTAACACTAGCTCTAACCCTAGCCCTAACCCTAGCTCTAGCTCTAACCCTAGCTCTAACTCTAGCTCTAACCCTAGCTCTAGCTCTAACCCTAGCTCTAACCCTAGCCCTAACCCTAGCTCTAACACTAGCTCTAACCCTAGCTCTATCTCTAACTCTAGCTCTAACACTAGCTCTAACCCTAGCCCTAACCCTAGCTCTAGCTCTAACCCTAGCTCTAACCCTAGCTCTAACTCTAACCCTAGCTCTAACCCTAACCCTAGCTCTAGCTCTAACCCTAGCTCTAACCCTAACCCTAGCTCTAACTCTAGCTCTAACCCTAGCTCTAGCTCTAACCCTAGCTCTAACCGTAACCCTAGCTCTAACCCTAACCCTAGCTCTAGCACTAATCCTAGCTCTAACCCTAACCCTAACCCTAGCTCTAACACTAGCGCTAACCCTAGCTCTAACCCTAACTCTAGCTCTAAACCTGACCCTAGCCCTAATCCTAGCTCTAAGGAGGTGTATGGTTATATGGGGCAGCACACTAGCAACTGTGTTGCAAATTTTCTATGATAAAAATTTTGGCTCCCACTGAGACTCGAACCCGGGATGCTGGGTTGAGAGCCCCAAGCACTGCCCATTACACTACGGAAGCCTCGGTCAAATTGCATGGAATATTTGTGATTTTATGGAGTAGCTGACATGCGAATAGTATAGATCAGTGGTCCCCAACGTTTTTTTGCGGACCGGCCTTTCTATGAATAAATAATACATTTATAATAAATATGATGAAATAAAATGATACGACTATTTCTTTCTTTTAGTAGTTTTCCTTGCTCTCTTGGGAGCTTAAGATCAGGGGATGCTTTGAGAATAATTCTACCCAGCGAAAGCATTTCTTTCGGTTCTTCCACGGCTTTGGGAAAGAATATAAAGAAAACTCCCGGTCAGCATATCGTGAGCCGCGGCGCATGCGCAGTTCGCTGTTCTAAAAAGTTCATATGACTTCAACCAGTAGGTAGCAGTAATGCTCATTGAAGCTGGTGCCACCTCGCCGTAAAACAAAACGAAGAAGAAAATGACGTCACCTGAATTGCATTCCTCGTTCACCAACGATTCGCATTTCCAGTTCATCGCGAGGGAACGACTTTCCTGACTTCCTGACTTTCCCGTTCGCGAACGAGTCAACTGCCTTCCTTCCTTCCCGTGCATCAACGGATCAGTCAGTGAACGTGTTGCGTCTCCCTCCTGGCTTGGATTATGTAAACCAGAATGTCGATTTACGATTTGCCAAGGAAAGAAAGAACCACTCACTGAAACACGGCTTCTTTTATGCGCGTTTTCTCCAAGCTAACGGCTAACTTGAGTGCAACAACGGGGAGATTATGCTTCTCTTTGGGTAATCTTGATTTTATAACACTTAGAGTAGTTTTTAAATGACGTGTATGCATATATACGCCTAAATATTGTTAGCCAATATATCAACTGCAATTTCACATTGCATTGCTGCTTTGAAATTTACTTTAAATATTATTATTTTTAATAAACATTTATGTTAAAACTTGTCTGGTGTTTTATTCATTGTTTCTTTATTCGCCAATTAAAACATAAAAATCAGATATTTGGTTTATATGACTATGTGTATGTATATCTACTGCAATTTCACATTAGATTGATGGTTTGAAATGTACTTTTATTATTATTATTTTAATAAACATTAAAAACCTGTTAAAACTTGTCTGGTGTTTTATTCCTTGTTTTTATTTTTTTGGGCATGAAAACAAAAATATGACATTTGGTTAACTGCTTTAGATGACAATATGTAAATGTGTTTTACGTTGTGTAATGTGTTGGTGTCCCCCAAAATAAAGAGCAAGTAGTCAAATACACATTCTTGACACGTACAAAAAATCCATAGAATTATTAGGTACACCTGAAAATGGTGGTGTACCTAATGGAGTGTCCAAGTGATGTCACAGATCAGCCAATCAGAAAGTGGGGGTGAGGGCGGGTGTGGCACTTTTCACTTGTGTGGACCTCCAGTCCTCGAAGGGCCGCGTTCCAACATGTTTTCCAAGTGACCCTCGTTAAGCGCACCTGCGTGAAAAGTTTTAGCTCCTTTCACGTTCCGCAGGAGCTAAAAGTTTTCACGCAGGTGCGCTTAACGAGGGAATCACGGACACTCCATTAGGTACACCGCCATTTTCAAGTGTACCTGATAACAGGCCACTTAATTCGGGAAATATCATGGTCAAAGGTCACAGGAGTCAAGCTCTAGTCCTTGGGCCACGTTCCAACATGTTTTCCAAGTGACCCTCGTTAAGCGCAGGTGCGTGAAAACTTTTAGCTTCTTTCACGTTCAAAAGGAGCTAAAAGTTTTCACGCAGGTGCACTTAACGAGGGAAGCACACGGACACTCCATTAGGTACACCGCCATTTTCAAGTGTACCTAATAACAGGCCACTTTAGTAGGGAAATATCATGGTCAAAGGTCACAGGAGTCAAGCTCTAGTCCTCGGGGCCGCGTTCCAATATGTTTTCCAAGTGACCCTTGAACACTTGAAACTGGCGGTGTACCTAATGGAGTGTCCGTGTGATTCCCTCGTTAAGTGCACCTGCGTGAAAACTTTTAGCTCCTTTCACGTTCTGCAGTAGCTAAAACTTTTCACGCAGGTGCGCTTAACGAGGGTCACTTGGAAAACATGTTGGAACGTGGCCCGAGGACGACTAGAGCTTGACTCCTGTGACCTTTGACCATGATATTTCCCTAATTAAGTGGCCTGTTATTTATTTATTCTTTTTTTTAATTTTTATTTATTTTTTACCTCGTGTAGTGTACCTATTGAAGCGTCCATGAGGTGTACCTAATCACAGGCTACTTAAGCAGTTAACCAAATGTCAGATTTTTGTTTTCATGCCCAAAAAAAAAAAACAAGGAATAAAACACCAGACAAGTTTTAACATAAATGTTTATTAAAAATAATAATATTAAAAGTAAATTTCAAACCAGCAATCTGAAATTGCAGTAGATATATTGGATAACAATATTTAGGCGTATATATGCATACACGTTATTTAAAAACTACTATAAGTGTTATACTACGATACAAGTGCTTACCAGCTCAGTGGCCTCAGAGGAGAGTGTCCGCCCTGAGTTTGGGAGGTTGTGGGTTCAAACCCCTGCCGGGTCATACCAGTGACTATAACAATGGTACCCATTTCTTCCCTGCTTGGCACTCAGTGTAAGGGGTTGAATGGGGCTCCGCTGCTGCTCACGATCATTGGAACTTTAACTTTTAAAATCAAGGTTACCCAAAGAGAAGCATAATCTCCCCGTTTTTGCATAACGGCGCATCCCTTCAGAATAGAATAGATCTTTATTGTCATTGTCACACATGACAGCAAGTGCCAACCGATCAGTGCAAAATAAATAAATAGAATAAAAAGTTAAAAAATACAATAAAGTTAGCCGTTAGCTTGGAGAAAACGTGCATTAAAAAAGTGGCGTTTCAGTGAGTGGTTCTTTCTTTCCTTGGCAAATCGACATTCTGACTTACATAGCTCACGCCAGGAGAGAGACGAAACACCTTCACTGACTGATCCGTTGATGCACGGGAAGGAAGGCAGTTGAGCCATTGACTCGTTCGCGAACGGGAAAGTCAGGATTCGGTCCCTCACTGATCCGTTCTCACTGGAAATGCGAATCACTCACTCACATATTCGTTCACTCTCAGATTCGTTTGTTGGTGAGCGGGAAAAGCAACTCGTGCGTGGACAGGAAGTGACGTCATTTTCTTCGTTTTGTTTTACAGCAAGGTGGCACCAGCTTCATTGGGCATTACCGACACCTACTGGTTGAAGTCATATGAACTGAGAAGTTTCGTTCTTTTGAACCCATCATTCACTCGCAACAACTAATGATGTAGTTTGTCTTGTCAACTCATCCTGAATCCGAGCAACCAAATGAATATGAGAACATATCCTTCGAACCCGACTCTCCTGAATCCAGACCAAACTGGCGGACGACACGTCTGTTTCCTAAAAACGAAACCGGAAACACAAGATAAAGTACTCTTGGCTCATTTCTGTTTCGTGGAGCTACGTGGACAATTTCGACCAATCGGAGGGCTCTGAGTCACTGCGTCCGCTGAATGGGCCAATAGCGTTGCGAGTCGTGGTGCTCCCTCTCAGGAATGCATTTCGTCAACAAACCTTAGCTTGCGGCTTCGTATCAGCTGGAGCTGTCAGCAGCACTACGCAGTGTCCCTGGCTTCTTTGGTGACCCAGGTAAGCCACACTCTTATTTTTGAAGTAATTAACTGAGCTCCATTTTATGTAGAAATTAAGATCACCAAACGTTCTCACTTTCCATCCAAAATGGCGAGTTGTCATTTTCTTGATCCTGAGGGTAAACGACTCGATTCGGAAGGGTGACGTTAAAAACTAGCCAAAAACATTTGACCGTAATGGTTCTTTAATCGTACTCTGCCTCGACGTATTTAAAGTTAACAAAATTGTTCTCGTCCGCTATAGGTGCCCAACAAAAGAAGCCCCAAAGCAGTCATGGCCACGGCGCAGTGCGTGTTGCTGCTCGCCTTTCATATCTTGCTCATCTCCGAGTTCATCTTAGCCAAGAGGGACTACTACGACATCCTGGGGGTGCCCAAAGACGCCTCGGAGCGCCAGATCAAGAAAGCCTTCCATAAGCTGGCACTCAAGTACCACCCGGACCGAAATAAGGGTGCGGACGCCGAGGCCAAGTTCAGAGAAATAGCTGAGGGTAAGATCTCGGGTCCTCCGGTGACGTCATCATTCTGCAAGTTAGCTTATACACACATTTCCAGAACTAGGCAAGATTGAATTTCTTGTTTTCACAAAACTCACTACACCTGCTGTCTTACCTCAGCGTACGAGACGTTATCAGATGATAAGAGACGCCGAGAGTACGACCAGTTCGGCCACGGCCAGTCGGCGCACGGAGGAAATGCAAATCACAACTTCCGGCAGCACTACCGCTCGTTCAACATGGACGACATCTTCAAGGACTTTGATTTTTTCGGTCAGCAGCAGCAGCAGCAGGAACACTTCCACTCCCATCATCATCAAGCGCACCAGAGGTTCTTCCACGAGGCCTCGGGGAACCAACAGAGGCGTCCCTTTGGAGGAGGAGGGGGACTGTTTGATGACATGTTTGAAGACTTGGAGAAGATGTTCTCCTTTAACGCTCACACTACCAGGAATGATGGCAGATTCCAACATTCTACCAAGCAGCACTGCAGGACAGTGACGCAGAGGAGGGGCAACATGGTGACAACCTTCACAGAGTGCTCCTGAAAGGGGGAGTGGGTAAAACACTAACAGGGGGCGCTGGTGGGTTTCGTGTGGCAATTTAACGCCAATTTATCACATGTTTTTTGGTGACTTTCAGTATGAGATTTGTATTCAAGGAACAAAGTGAGATTTCAGTCACTTCCAATTAGGTCAGCTTGTTCACTTGCTCAGGAATCGACAGAAGCTCGTGTAATCTTTGCTTCAACAAGCTGCACTGGGCTCTTTGTATTCGAACAAGCCAGGGCTGAAAAAGACACATTTGAATGATGAGAGGAGGAAGAAAAAAAAAAACAAAAAAAACCAAGCACTTATGCAATATTTTGCTGGAGATATTTTCCAATATTTTCATGTTTAAAAACTCAAAAACCTCAAGCTGATCATGTGCAATATTCAGCACGTTTTGCTCTTCATGTTGCCTATTCTGCACAGACAGTGCTGTCTCAATAATGTCTGCACTTTGAGTGTGTGTGAGAGAGTGTGTGAGTGTGTGTGTATTGAAAGATGTTTGAAAATGGAATAAAGTTGCAACAGGATGTGGCTCTTTATTGTTTATCTGTGCGTGATTATTTGTAAAACTATGCTATGACTATTTTTATCCAACAATTTTAGCGTTTGTGGAATTTAGGCTGGAGAATGGTGACGGCAGAACATTGTAGCTTTCTCAGGCGTTACACTGTCGCCGTCTTGTGGTCACTTAGAGAAGTGCAGTCAGAAGTTTCTCGTGGGAAATTAACTATGCTGCATAAACATAAAGGGGCGATAAAAAAGGCTCTTAGTGTCATGACGCCAGTCAACCACTAAGCGGCGCCAAAACTCATTTACTACAGCTTTGTTGGTTTTACTGCAGAATCAACTTGAAAATAATTTAGCTCAGTTGGCATATCACCAAAGCCAAAGTCTGCTTATGAGAATGCTCAATTGGCTGGCACTATTTTATTGCAACATACTAATTTGGCACACGTGGGACAAAGAAGTGAAAACAAATGAGGCAACGCCATCACAAGTAACACACATGACTCAGCAACGGCAACAGTCACAAGTGCAAATAAGGGGAAGTGCTCACATGGGCGGAGACTTGCCAACGCGAAGTGACTACGATAGACTGATTACTAAATTTTTGTAACAGTGCCAAAATTCAAACCAGTGCTTGCCATTTTCCCCACATCAGAACTCAGCGTTGAAGGGGTAGTCCTTGTGCTTGGTGCTCCTGGAGGCCAAGATAAGTCAATTAATAAGCCATACAACAAATGTTGAACAGTTCATCCATACACTCACCAATGCATCGGACAGACTCGCCAATTCCGATTGAATCCTAAAATGGTCTTCATGTCCTCGTCGCTGAGTTGGAAGTCAAACACCTGGCAAAGGGTGGAAAAATCAATTTGGCGCTCGGCCGGGCGTGCAAGGCAAAGAGGGCATTTGTGTGTCTTTCTCGCTCCTTACCTTGAAATTCTCTTGGATGCGGTGAGGTGTGACCGATTTGGGAATCACCACCACATTCCTCTGGATGTGGAAGCGGATCAGGACCTGAGTTGAGATTACGACATCAAGACTTGGGCTGAACCACAGAAACCATCTATTTGCCCCCCTCCAATTATGATTTTTAATTCATTATTCAGCCCTAGTTAATATTTTATCATTCAAAACAATGTACCTGAGCAGATGTTTTGTTGTGCTTTTTGGCTATGGCCGTGATGTTAGGATCCTCCAAAAGCGAAGGCTCGTCGGGTTTGGCCCTGCAAAAGCGCGGCCGGCGGTCACCTCGTGAAAAGAAACTTCCCGATCCGCCTTTGAGGACCTACCAGGGTCTGGCCGGGGAGCCGAGTGGACTGTAGGCTGTCACGGTGATGCCCTTGGAGTGGCAGTAGCTGATCAGCTTTTCCTGGCTCAAGAATGGGTGGCACTCCACCTTCAAGGCACAAAAGTACAACGGCGGGCACAATCACCAACATTTTCAGGTCTGCTTTTGTACAACGGCTGCAGGCTAGAGAAGAAAATGGTGGCTTAATTCAATACCAGGCAGGATCAATCTTAAAGCAGACGGGAGAAACAACAGACTAAGCGCATTAGCTTAGCCTAAGGGGGGGGAACTGCATTAAACTCAAGGGAATTACAAAATCATTTAATTTTTCTTGTTGGGAGGGAAAGAGCATTACAGACATACCCTTAAGGACAGCACCATTTTTTTTTTTTTGGAATGACTTTTGTATTTCTAGACAAGAAATGGGTCCATAGTGTGTTGGTGTACCTGGTTATTGGCCGGCTTGTACTTGAGGCCCGGCTTGTTGAGAAGACGCTCAATCTGATCCCGGTTGAAATTGGAGATCCCGATGGCTTTGACCAGACCGGCATCGACCAGCTCCTCCATTCCCTGAAACACAAAATGTTTTCTCCTCTATTTGTGTGCTCTGAGGAGTTCCACAAGTGTCTATACCGGATGCTCCCGCATTGTGATCCAAATCCTGTCACAAAGTATTATTTTATGACTGGTAAGCTTCCAACTCACCTCCCATGTCTGCAGGTAGTCGGAATCATCAGGAATGATTTGGTCGTTGCTGTCCAACGGAAACATCTCGTCGCCGGGCTATACAAGTCCAAAGAGATGGCTTTAAAAACCGGGACAATAGCGGATGATGAGACTTGCAGCATTTACCTGGAATCCCATTGGCCAGTGCACCAGATAGAGGTCAAGGTAGGCCAATTTGAGATCACTCAGGGTCTTCTCACAAGCTTGCCTGACCATGGACTTTTGATGGTAGGTGCACCACAGCTACGGGGCAAAAAAATGAGGCGAGGAACATTAAGAAGCATCCTGCTAGATCTGAAACTCCACCTCATGGCTTTCTTACCTTACTAACAACGAAAAGGTCCTCTCGCTTGACTGCACCGTCCTTGATCATGGCCTGGATTCCATCGCCCACCTCCGCCTCGTTACGGTAAATGGCAGCCCCATCGATGTGCCGGTAGCCCGCTGATATGGCTGCTTTCACCGCTGCAGTCACTTGACCGGGTTCAGACTAGAAGAGAAAGTGAATATTCATTATAAAAAAAAAACCAAAACAATATGTAGATCAGTTTTAACCTCGTGACACAAAAAATACATGTTAAAGATTTACCTCAAGGCTCCTTGAGACAGAAAACGTTATGAATGCATGAATATAAACTAAAGACAAACAAAACATAAAGACAAACCCAAAAGAATCAGCCTGCACGGTTAAATGTAATGACAACATAAATTCAAACATCATCCACCATGACTGAATGGCTGTTAGCATTAGCTACCGTTAGCTTCAAGTCCGATTGTTCATTTTTTTCACGCAGTTTAATATCACTCGGTGAGTTTATTTCCGATCTGTTACGCAACGCTCTGCAGTCTAAATTTAAGTTTCGATTGCTGCGCCTGTTTGCCATTTTGAAGTAGTTACACCCAAACTGAGCAACTCGTAACTTTCCACGAGATCCAAGAAAATGGAGATAACGGATCACTCACCTTCCATGTCCCCAGCCCGACGATGGGCATAAGCGCACCGGTGGAGAGCTTCACGGTCGTTGCCATTGTTTTCGAAAGACGAGTGATACCCAGTTGAGCAACAAGTGGAGGCGAGGTGTGTGTGGTTAGTTGATTTATGTGTGACTGAGCAGGCAGGCATCGTCGATTGATTAGTGATGCCTTGCAGGTTGCCCCAGGCGTGAAATTAAACAATGCAGTGATTCAGTGGTTTCACGCATAAAATACAACATAAATATTAGTCACACATTTGGACTGTTATATAATCAATAATTATAATAATTTACGCGAATGGCGTTAACTCGATGATACTGTGATTTATCACGGCTGAAAAAAATACCTGTTGTTCCAACTTTTGCCACAGGAGGGAGACAGTACACCAGCATTGCGTTGGGGTCTTTAATGGTAATAGTGGAATGAAATATGTTATTTATGATTAATTATAAACTAAACAAGTTATTATTAATTAAACAAGTAGTTTGGTTTGGTGTAGAATTTTTACTTCTCGTAGTGGAAACGAGTTTGACAACTCTGGTTTTGAGCTTATTGTTCTTTGTTGGTATGCATAAATAAAACAAGTCATTTCTTGTTCTACTTGAAGTCATCCTGCGTTGTGGCGTGATCTTGCCTATCTGGAGCCGAAACGTCATTTGAAATGGCAACAAAGTTCCTTGAGCTCAGAAAATGTGATGCATGTTGCCAATGCTTATGAATTTAAAAAATAATAGTGTCTTACAACCTGCCAGGGCTCTTTGGTTAAAATCAGATAAAACCCTCACAGTTCTTTATTTGAACCATAAGAGCTGCAGAGAAAGGTGTTACTAAAGATATATTTGACAAAAAAAATATATATACAAAGGGAAAAGTTGTAGGAGCCAGTAACGCTGTGTACCTCACAATGTCCGCTCTGATCTTCTCCCCCGGCTGGACGTCTGCTTCTCCGGGCCCTCTTGCGTCTCTGATCTCACTTCAGACAACCTCCAAACTGTCAAAGTGGCCACTGGAATCAAACGTGGCCACATGCTGCCTTCATCAAAAGCCCAAGACGCCACTGACACTGTTTTGTGCAGGCCAAGCATCTATTAGAAGAAAAGAACCAGGCAGAAAATGACCACCTATTTGAAGAACCAAGTGGCTTTCCAGAAGAGTTTGAACAGAAGTCAGCTCACCTTTCCAACAAGAAACTTTAATGACACAAAGTGTTATTTGACAGACACAAGGGGTCGCCAAAGCACAGTGAAAGATCTGTGAAAGCCTTTTGATTTCCACAAAGGGACTTTTGTTTTCAGCAGAATTTCTACAGATTTTTGATATAGCGCCATGGATTTCATTGGATGGGAATTCCCATTATGAGTCAAATTTGACTGACTACATGATCAAATAAAAAAAAAAAAAGTCATATTCAGTTAATTAGCCATTTTAGTTTTTGCTCATTTGAATTTCATTTGCTGTACAACGCAGGAAATTTCATTAAGCATGTTTGCGTGCAGGGCTGAAGATCAGGCTGGAATCTAAATTTCAATTTCCCTTTGCAAATGTAGTCTTAATAAAATCTAACAAAATAAAAACAGCATTAGAAGAAATTCTGCCTAACTAGTAACACTTAAACAACTCATTTAAATCAATTCTTCACAAAATCGCTGGGCATTATTATTCTAGTGTGTCCTCTCAAGACAGTCGGCATCTAATTTTGTAGTCACTGAGTGTTTTTTTCCCCCCCTAAAATATTGCTTTTATTTAAGCAAGGCAACCTCTTTCAGGCCCTTCACATCCATTTTGGTCTTGATTGAGCTCTCTCGGACGTCACCCGGACAAAAACAAGCGTTGGAGTGCTTTTGAATTTGCATGTTGCTACACGGCAGCGTCGCTTGTTGCTACTTTCACGAGTGTCCATCCGGCCTCCTCCGTTTTGTACCCTCATCAACCTTAACTGGTGTGAACAAACATCACGGGGATCATTATGCAGATGGCGGCGGTCTTTTGTGCTAAACTTTAGCACAAACTCTCAGTAAAAGCTACAAAACAAACTGACAAATAACTCGTTTTCAAATCAGACGAGTCAAAACTGGTCAAATATTTTAAGATATTATTAAAAGTGAAGACAATTTGCAATTCTAGTAATGACACACCAATTGTCTTGGCGGGCCACATAAAATGATGCGGCGGGCCGTATCTGCCCCCCGGGCCTTGAGTTTGTCACCTGTGTGCTTAAGTGTCGGCAAAAACCACAAATATGAAAGTCAAGGTAGAACTTAAAGGCTTTTAAATAGCATCGCATTGCATTTGAGAGTAATTATAATGGGGGATTGAAAAGGGGTGTGAAGACTTTTGATAGCAAGATAGTAGCAAAGGCGATTTGGCAGAATAAAAGAAAGCCTGGTATATGGGTCAGTTGACGCAATCTCCGGCCTCAATTTTGCACCCAGCTCCAAAAGGGTGCCCGTCAAAAAGAGGAAACTCACAATGCTTTAAATCTCCATGCCCCCTTTCACTTGGCCATACTTCGAGGAATCAATCGGCAAACGTAAACAGAAGCTCGTCGCCAAAGACTTAAGAACCCTGCAAAATTACAGGTGATCTATTTTTTTCTTTCTTATTGCATGATTTATTTATTGCATTATTTATTCATGTATTTATTTATTTATTTACAAACTATTCCCTTATGTCATAGGTGTCAAACTCAAGGCCCGGGGGCCAGATACGGCCCGCCACATCATTTTATGTGGCCCGCAAAGACAAATTGTGCATCAACTTGTGTCAATATTAAAATTGCAAATTGTCTTCACTTTTAAAAAATAGAGATATTGATCACGTTTTATTATCATGCATTTTTTAAAAATATCTGTTTTCACTCGTCTCTGATTTCAAAATTGTTGTTATTCATCAGTTTGTTGTGTAGGTTATACTGTATATCATATATTGACAGTCATAATGGCCCTCCGAAGAAAACTATGATTATGATGCGGCCCTCGACAAAAATGAGTTTGACACCCCTGCCTTATGTGTATGCAGAGATTAAAATTATTACTAACCACTACTTGCCTACAATAGGCTCCTTTTAATATTATTATTATTATTATTATTATTATTATTATTATTAAATTTAGACATGATTGACCATGATTTTGTCTTATATCTGTACATCCCATTTCACGGGTTGGTTGCTGGTTATTTCTCCCATAATCCAAATATCATACCAATATCAACACAGCCGTTTGTGTTGGCTTGTCATCCAGGAGTGGAAGGTCAGGATGACACAGCAGGAAAATCTTCCTCCGGCAAAAGTTCCTCATGTGCCACTTCCTCATATTTAGTCAGCTGATATTATTGACATTTTGGCGGGTGAACTTCTCCAATGGGTACATGTGTGATCTATATAGGCAGACTGGACACACACAAAAAAAGATCAGAATGAGTCGGCAAAATTATTGACTCAATTGTGCGGCAGGTGATTGAAATGCCTTTAAAGGTGAAGCAAAGCTAAACAGGCACACAAGAGTCGCAAAACATTTGCACGCCATCATCGTGTGAGCATGTGTGACTTGTTGCACGCTATTATATTTGCACGGGGCACACACACACTGTTTTGCAATCTGGTCACTCATGTCTGAGTCACAGCAAATTTGCCAAGTCATATGGGGAACTATTCATGTTACACTTGAGATACTGTATGATATTGCGACACCTAGCGGCCAATCTAGGCATTGCTTGCAGTTCTTCATTGCCGGTTTCCAATAAATAAATAAATAAATAAATAAATAAATAAATAAATAAATAAATAAATATTTAAAATTTCCATAATTTATGTGTAATTATTACTACTACTACCACTACTTTTGTTATTATGTCTTTCATTAATAGAGGGGGACTAACAACCATGTGTGTAAATAAAATTAGCATTCATAGCTTTGGTTTGGCTTGACAGCGGAAGAGACAGGAGTGTATTGACGGGGCGTTCAGGAGCAAAGCCATGTGCGGGAAGAATGTCAACATTGTCTGCTCGGAGGCACCACTTCAAAGGCGGGGTGCGCTAACCTCCTCTCAGCGGTGGCGCGCACTCTTGACCGACGCAAAGTGAAAGTGAATGCTCATCCACGGTCTGCAGCTTCTTCCTGGGACATCTCTTTCAAGTCCCAAAATGGATCTGATTGACTGGCTGGACCAAAGTCCACACGAAAACAAGCGGTTTGTTGTCTTGCCAGAAGATAGAAACCGATTTTATGTGACTCCATCTTGCCCTCGCTGTGCTAGCTAAACCAGTATAAGTAAAATGATATCAGACTGTGAAAACAAAATGGCCGACGTGGTTGATGGACGTCTGTTTTGCGGCACGGGAAGTTTCTAGCACCTTGCTACCTGATCAGCATACCTTCAGTAAAACAGATCATTATGACATCACAAGTTAAGCAGTGCCATTGTCCTGGTGTCGTAAAACCATTCAGCAGGTTACGCTAACTAATGAAACAAGATGGAGGAAGGAAGGAACACCTCAGGCTGGGTCGGTTGTTGTAACGATGCCTTGCTCACGGGCGAACAGAGAGGCTCACAAAGCCCGAGACAAAGACGGCGCTTCAACCTCCCCCGTACAAACGCCGCCGTTGTTCCGACGTGAACACCGTGACGGGAATGCGGCGAGGTTGCAGAATGACCCCCACAGGTTCTCACAGTCTCGCCAGCGTTGTCCACAGAATGAAGGCGACAGACAAATGAATATGAGTAAAAACAGAATTTCTGACGAATACATTTTTTTTCCAATTAAATCCGATTCCGTTTTGATTGGATGCATGCTGCTGGTTATTGTTTTTTATCCCATTGATATCTTCAAACCCGTGCATGCAAATTAGGTTACTGGCAAAACTCAACCGCTGACGAGTCCCCGGTAACTCGCATCAGAAGAAGAATCCAAAGACAATCAAGTGATTGTGTCACATTTCATGTCCATTTTCAGAGATGTTTCCATCAAGCCAGTGCATGATGGGTCGGCGAGATGCCCGACAGACTTTGTGGAATTCTGGAGCGCTGGAGTTCTACACCACATGGCCCAGCACCAATGACTATGGGTTCCAGTCTCGCTGTCCCTACATGCAATCATCTGCTTTGTACAATACCCAAAACACATGGAAGGTAAGCAAAATAGTAATAATAATCGCCATAATGGCAGATTTTTTTAAAATACAGCTTTTCAAGACACTTTTACGTTGTAATTTCAATAATCACCACTAGGGGGCACGCATCTTAGTTTACTATTGGGAACGAGAATGGAGAAATCCGCTCTATTTTTCTTGCTTTGATGCAAAATTGAGCCTGAATCCTGCAAGCGCTGGCGAAAAAGCGCCAAATGACTCCCTGACTGACCACGGCGAGACGGGAATAGAAGATCCAGACGGGGCGACATGAATCAGATTTATAAAGGAGGAGGAAAGAGAAAACATCCCGACGTTAGATGGGGGACTGATAGACTTCAAAGCATCGGTTGGAGGTCTTTCATGTGCATAAGTTGCTGTGGCCAGTATGTGTTTGTATGAGCCTGAAGGAACAAGCAGGAGGAGGAGGAGGAGAGGATGGGCAGGACTCGTGAGAATATGCTCAGGTGCAAACGTCCTGCTTGAGCATGGAAATAAAACCTTGAAGAATTCATTGGACATGTTCTCATCGTCAGAAAATGCCAGTCAGCAAATATTGAAGTTTACGCAACATCTCGATGGGTTAGCGATTCGACCCAATTTTTAAAACCGGATTTCTATCTGCTGGATGTCACTTTGAGGTGTAGAAATCACAAGTAAACATGGCCGCTACGCTTGGGACAAGTGCGAGTTTGTTGCGTTAAGATCTGCCGTCACGGTGGCAAGTCGGCGTGTCATCGGGTGCCGTGGGACAAACCAAAGTTTTTCAACAAATTCAAGCGTGCCTTGAATGTACTGTACTTGTTTGGATCAACTCACCGTAACAACAACAAAAAAATTGAGCCATAGCGACAAGCTACTGTAGTTCACAAAAAAAAAAAAGACGCTACAATCAAATTGTTGTCCAAAATCAAATTGGACTCGGAACAAATATTTCCCGTCTGTTCTAACCCTCAAATATCTGGCATGCATTGCATACTGTCAATTGAGTTAGCTAATAAAATCAAGCTTCCGTTTTAAATAGTCATCCGTGCTGCTGACCAGAGTTACTGCGGGGACAAACGACCTCTATAAAAAGAAACATCTAAATAAAGCAACAGAAGAATTAGGAAGCTCACGAAAAATCTTTCGTCTTTCCGGAAAATACATTTTTTGAAATTCATTTGAGCGATTCATCTTTTCCCAAACGCTAATTGGTTAGCATTTTTTTTTCGACTCACGCATCACAGCGCCCCAGTTGGCCCTTCCCCGGCTACTTGCACACTGACACAAAAGAGAAAAAAGAAAAGCACAAGCCACTTTGGGATGAAACATATCATAATCCCTCGTTGTAGGCTGAGGTAGTGGTGCTTGGAAAGGGGGGGCGGCGAAAATGTGGGGGGGGGCGATCTGAGGCCACCAAGATAGCTTTTCACAGTGTCCAGACACACGGAGAGACCTCCGGGAAGGAAAACTGTTGTGAGGTGTTGGCATGAGACTCCGTATGACACCCCTGGGAAGAATTAGCCACCAAGAATGCAGGATGATCATTAAATCAAATTGATTGTCGTCCACAGCAACCATGGATAAAGATTGCCATTGAGCATTTAGGCATTACAAATCATAAAAGTAAATAAACTAACAAGCATCTTTAGCCAAATGAAGTTACATGCCTTTATGTTTGATGTCTTATTAAGAATGGAATGTAAGATTTGGAATGGATAAAGATTATATCAAAGTGGGGGGGGCACTTATAAAATAGCGTGATGTGATTTTAAAGCAAATGCACCAGATGGACAAATAATATTAATAAATAAAATAATAAATGAATAATAATAATTGTAAAAAAATATATATAATAAATAAAGATATAATAATGACGGATATTCCATCACTCGGGGGTGGGCGTGGCCAAGCCCTCTCGCATCCTCAGTTTGGTTGCGATTACCGCCACGGACGGAGCAGGTGTCTAGAAAAAAAATTCCACGGCCATTTGAAAACTCCCCGGCCCATACCGGCATCCTTTAATCCTATTAGGCCTAATTGAGTGAAGTCGACAGTCTTTTTCAGTTAAACTATGTTCGCAGACTAATAGGATTCAAAAGGGAAGGGGAGGGGAGGGGAAGGGAGGGGCGCTAAAAGGTACAATGAGTCATAAATGGTGGCCGGGTTGAATCGGACCGTGCGGGTCGGGGACCGGCTCGGGGCTTCACGCTGGTTCGGTGGGTTCTGTATTTACGAGGGAGGGAGGGAGGGAGGTCTCCCTGGAGGCTAGATAAGCTCGGAGTGGGGCGGGAGGGGGGTGTAAGATTCACATAATTGGTATTCAGGGACCCCTAGTGTGTTTGTGTATGTTTACTACACAATAGAGACATTTAAACCAATAGCGATGTGATAGTTGTTTTTTTTTGGCAGTCATAAATCAGGAAATGGAAAGAATGATGTGGAACAATGCATTTGTTCCTCTGCTAAAAATCTGGGTTAAATATTAGAGTTGTGTTGGCCTTGTGATGATAAAATGACTTCATCAAGCCTTGTACCTTGATTGATGCTCCACACTTGTGACCATTCCGTGACGCTGTTTTCGGAATCGAGACGAGTGACAGAGATCGGTTTTATGATTAATGGAGGTCAGAAGGGGTCAGCGTTTGGCCGGTAGCGTCCAAGGAAGAAAAGACTTCCAAAAAATTTGAAGAGACAACAGGAGGAAGGACAGCAAAGGCTTGACCTTATTTGACCTTCCTAAGCATTTTTCCTATACATACTGATAATATTGATAATTAGTAAGGTTATTTTCAGGTTTTAATTGGGAGGCAGGCATCTGTTTGAAAAATTGCAACAAACGCCATTATTAAAAAAACTAAACAAAGGGGAGTCCTCTGATTGGACGCTCCAAATGACTCTAAAATCAAACCGTGGCTATACATAAGACATCCGAGGACGAGATGAAGGGATTCCCAGAGTCTATGGGATAGCAAAACTGTGATGTCTATCTTCTAATCACGTTAAAAGGGGAATTGACATTACAGACAATAAGTTTTTCCTAATGTGATTACTCTGTTATCACTAGGCAAAATCGAATTTCATTTGGTTTCCTGCTTGTCCCGTTTGAGCGTCAGTCTTTATCAAACACGCCGTATATAATAGTTGAAAGGTCATCGTCAAAAGGCTCCTCCTTCCCGTGCGGGACAATGTGACTCGCAGTTACCCTAAACTGAGCAATGCGTTGCCAATGGCCCGTTAAAAGTGGCTCAGACTGTGACAAATCCACAGGCACAAACCCGCCTCTGTAGTTCTGGGAACCTGAGGAGCTCCACGTGGACGTACGTGAGAAACCGCTGCCAGTCAGAAATGTATCAAAAGATTTTTTGGGAAAAAATCATTCGGACGTCAAATGTTATAAAGCCTCATTAAAATGTACGGAATGCTTTTGAGATCTCGTATTTAACCTGACGAGGCCTCGGCTAGCCCCCGATACGCCCGATATTCGTAGCGGCGTCACGTTTGAAAATGTATCAAGATTACATAGCATTTTTTTTTTAATTCAAAGCCATCAGGAAACGTCAATCTTGTGTCGTCCGAGCGTCGAGAGAGAGACCTAGCGCAATTAGCCACGTGACCCCCGACCCTGCTCGGAATAATTAATGAATAACAGAAAGGGATAAAGACAAAAAGCGCAAAAGTGGTCTGCCTGAGCGGCGGGCTGGGCATAATACATCCAAGAATGCCGTTAATTGGCCTTGCGGCTTTCATTCCTTGCCCTATTTCTTTCAATTCATTGACTCAAAATAATGGGTTCAGGTTCATTATCAACAGGTCAGAAGCTCTGGGAGTGCCCAAATTCTACAGCCAAGGCTTGCCAATCAGAACTGGGACATGTGTGAACGCTAACGCTCGCGCAACAACTTGACCGCGTTTATTCTCCCGTCACCCCTTTTTGGAAATTGGACGTGCGTGTTGTGGTGTTGGGACACCATGTTGGAATATAACTGGTACGGGCAGGTACGTACGTGACACATGACCGTGACGCAGCAACTTAGCATAAATAACGAGAAAGACGGCGGGTCACGCACATACAAACGCTGGCGTCTTGGTTTTATTTGACCATTTCATCTCAGAATGTCAAATTTTACGACGGCGCCATGTGGCTGTCCTGCAGAAAGAGCAGCTCATTATTAAGATTTCTCATCTAGAATGATGTAGAAGGTTCTGGTACATGATAACAATTGAAGACTGTTGTAGCTGGAGTTGTTTGACAAATAATAATTATTATGCACAACTTTCCGGAACTCATTTTTGGTTTTAACACGGTATTCCGACTTTTTGGCGACAGAAACTTCGCGTGCCTCCGACACGTGATTCGTTCAGAAGTATTTCGCTCGGTTTAATTGCAAGGTTTCCCATACCTGGGTGAGTCATGTCAAGCAATTAATACCCTGAAACAGGCTTTTAATGTGAGTCTTTTGGTCTCTCGGGCTCCCCATTGTGATGAAAAAGATGGGTGTCGTCTCACGTTAGCCTCGCGCAGGTGTAAGCGCAGATGAAGAGATAGACGGCGGCGGCGGCGGCGGCAAAGCCCATCAAGAGAGCCACACAGACAAACATCAAGGCAGAGAAGATGAGAAGGAGACGGAGTGAAGTGCGCAAATATGTAAATGGCGACATATTTTTTAAGAAATGACTGATGAGAGGGAAAGTTTGAGGTTATTCCAGGTTGTTTTTTTAGCTTTATTGGCATTGATTTAGCTTACGAAAAGTACCGCATAGACAAAATGGCTCTCCATTTTGATATCAACGTTATAGAAATCACATTGGCAAGGGCTAGTTTCCTTTCAGATCCCGGAATATATATTAAAACAGGAATCGCACTTTCTTGCGGAGTGCCCCAAGGGTCAACCCTTGGTCCTTTTTAATTTTTCTTCCTGGTTTCACCCCCTCAGTGGTTTTGAGGGTTGACAAAATTCTCGCCATTTTGTACGTTCTAAATGGCGCTCTGTGCTTTTGAACGTTTTTGGGGAAGGCCTTGAAGGCTGGCGCTAAGATAGCCTAGCCGAGCAAAACACAAGCCGCTCTTTGTATCCGCAGCCCAAACCGTATAATATTAGTTCGGGTAAGGTCAAAGCTTGATTTAATTTTCTGCTTAGTTCTCATTAAAAAGCTATTGCATTATTTCATTTGCCACAATCGAGTTAAAAGCAAAGTCGGGGAGGGGGGGGGAGGTGTAATCAACATTTGTTCACCCAAAAAGCTTTTGAACAGTGCTTCACAAATGCAGTTAGGGTGAATACGATGCCCTTTTTCATGTCACTTCAAAGTTCAGACTTGAAAATTCATTCACGGGAATTTTTTTTTTTTTTGCTGCTGGTTCCAGTTATTCAAATTTGCCCAGAAACAAAAGATCAGTTTTGACAATTCTACTAACTTCCATGCCCTGTTAAATCTTCTCGAGCTCCCTCGTCTCTTATGATCTAATCCGTTGTGGCCTGCTCTCGTCTTCTTTCCACTTTCTCACCGTCGTTTAACTCTTGCTATCCTCAACACTGAGAGAAACGATTGTCTGTAAACCGATTTGGTTTCTGGAGTGGAACTGATTGACTGGAGACTGCAGGTGTCCTCAATGTCGTGTGTGTGTAGCTCGAGACACGTGGCCATCCGCTACAATTCCAGCTCTTGTGAGAATAGCCGCCTAATTGATTTAGCTTGCAAAAATTTTATTATTCCATTTGACTAATCGCATGTACTTGGCGCTGACAGGGGACGAGCTGTATCTTCAAGCCCCTTTTTTTTTATTTTGGGTTGCTTTCATTGTACGATCGGAGGTGCACGAGGAGTCAACCATTTTTTTTCCTGCAGTAAAATCGAGATCCAAAGTTTATTTAAAAAATTTTGGCCGAATTTCAAACGGACAAAACATTCTCCTGATTGGGATATTAACAATAAGCACACAGTTTCCCCCGTGTCATCCGGTTAAAATGGCTTCTATATTTAATTCATACGAGGATCATTAAAAGTGCAGCGGTGCCGCGTGTCCATTACGCATTCCTTTTCTAGCAGGATAAAACAGTCGTCAGATGTGCGAGCCGCACTTTGATGCACGGCCTCAGAAGCCAGGCCGGCTGTTACAAGAAGTCCCTGATGTTTAAAACATGCCGCGTGCGCCGGCCGGGCCACTAACAAAGGTGAGCACTTGTGGCTCCGCCCCCCCCCAAAAATGGAATTTTCATTCAGCATATGATACAAGTGAAGAAATCAAAATGCACAGCAGGGAAAAAAAAAATGGCAATATTAACAATCAAAAATGTGTTCACTTCTTGTTGAACTAATCACAAAATTGCCATGTGCTTTTCGTTGAAGAACGGACTAGAAATACAGATAAAAACGAAACGTGATCAAGCGTCATAATGATCAATGAAACGTGATTTACAGTCAGGCGCCCGGCGGCGCTCACGTGGACACGCGAGTCAAACATGAGCCTCAGATGGCGGCGAGACATTCCTTTGGTCACGGTGGTTAAAATAATGCCGAGATGGATGCGCATTAATGGGAGACTTTATCAGTGGCGGCCATATTTGCTTACTGTGTAAATGGAATTGTTTTACTGAGTAGGGAGAAATAACTTTTTTTATGCCTTTGATTTTTCTCAGACTTTTTGATATGTTTTTTTTAACTCATTCACTGCCATTGAAGGTTATAGACGTCAAAGATATTAACTGTGTTGAATGAGTTAAGGGGGGGTCGTAAAAGTTTTTTGGTGTGAGTGGGGTTATCTGGTCTGCTTGGGGAAAAAAAAAAAAAAAAAAAGGCCTGACAAGGGAAGTGGCTGTCATGGAGATAACCTGGCAGAATGTGCTGAATTTTCTGCAGGAAGGAAAAGTGCGGCGATGTGCATGCAGAAGCAACTTATTAGCATCTCGCTAGCCCAACCGCCGTTGGTGTTTCTGCTTCTGTCAGGTTTTTTTACCTCAAACACACACACAGAGAGGAAGCGGCCCGAATAAGCTGATGTGTCATGCCTTCCTTTCCTCGTTGATATTTCTGCAAAGTACAGGAAAGAGGCTGCAGGATTTCTTCTTCTTCCTCTTCCCTCATCTCGCTCAGAGAGCTCGGCTCTCAAATTTACGCTTTGCACTCGGCGATGGGAGAAAGCGCGGGCGCCATGAGTCGACGTTGCGTGGTCAAAGTGGTCGCATTGACGGAGATTCAGCTGCTGCAGGTAGGGGGCGAGGCTGAGGGGAGGGGGGGGATGTAAAGAAACGCCGCTCACTCGTGCTCACACCTTCGGAAGTAGCTACAACAGCGTAAAGGTAAAGCGTTACCATCCGCTTAGCTTGGATAGCTAGCTCGAATCATCGCATAGAAATGAATGGGAATCTCCTGCAGCTTAAACATAAGGCTCGGGGGCCCGATCTGGCCCCGCTGGATCATTTTATGGGGCCTGACAAAATTTGCCATGATTACTCCCAGACATCTGTTTAAATTTGTTTTTGGAAACAAAACAACTGATTCAAATCAAAACTCAGCAATAACAAAGACGTCGCTGGTGTTTGCCCATAATGGGTTCACGTTGGCCGGTCTTTCATAAGCAGCTGGATTTTTCTGAAGTGAAAGGAGAACTTAAGCAAGACTGAAACTTTGTTGCACAAGAATATAAGCCTACAATAACTTTGTTTTTATTTCCGAGTCTAATCTTACCCCTGAGTTACTAAGGCCACGAAAGTTTTTGCATTTTTTGCCCGGCTTAGTTTGCGTCATCACGACATTCCGTTCGGGCTCCCTTGTTTGGGTGACAAAAGTCTTTCGGACAAAAAACGAAAATCTCTATAACTTGCAATTTCATCAACTGACGCCAGCTTTCGTTGTTGTTGCTCAATTCGATATTTGAGCCACTTAAAGTTGGCATGTCAGGAAAAGTGTGCGAATGCCTGCAAAACAAAAAATCAGTCAGTGAACTCAAACACTGCCTCAATTGTTGCAGCAGGTGCCAGCACAACTCCCCAAAGAGAAACACTCAAGTGTCTCAAACCCAAAAAAAATCCCAAACTTGGGCCCAGATTGACTGAATTCTTCTCCCATTGCTATCCCAGCGAGTGTGTGTGTGTTTGTGTGTGTGTGTAGGACCGCTGATAATCCTCTGGCATGTCCTCTTCACACTTACACAGACGCACCATTGTGGAGTTCAGCTTCGGTGACTGAAGCACCGTAACCTCTCCAATCTAATCAGATTCCTTTAAGTGGATAACAAGCGCGTCTCCGTCATTTACAGTAGCTAAAATGGTAAAGTGAAACCAGAACAGTCAGCTCACACACACACGTAGAAGACGGCGGCGTGTGTGTGCAAGCTCCGACTTGCCCGTCGGAAAAAAAAGAAAATAGATTGACTAACAACCGGCATCTTGTTGAGAGAGATAAGTGACCACTGACAAGATGAGCATTGTGATGCTCAAAATTTATTTTCACCGTATGGTCAGAGTTCATATTTGTCTAAAAATGATTTACATTTGAAAAAAAATCCGACTTTCCTCCGAGCACCTCAATCTGAAACTTGTCTGTGTAGTCATTTAAGGAACTCTGTGTCCCAGTGAGGAACTAATACTACCTTGTGTCGCTTTAAAAATGAAGAGAACCTAAAGGTTTCATATTACACTGTGAGTTCATTAGGTTTATTCGTGGTAATATCGATAAGTGTTTTCTCAAGACGGTATGGGCGGAACTGAGATAAAAAAATTCCAGAAATAACCTGAATTGATGATTCTTCTCTACGGCTAATAATGTAGCATTTAAGCTAACCGAACACAAATGGCGTCACACAGCCTCGGAACAAAAAGCGCCGTTATTATTCCTAAGAGCGGATTTCCTGAAGATTGCGTCATCAATGCAACGGTTAGCTTCTGAAAAAAATCATATCGGTGCTCAAAAAGGTCAAGTGACAATGGAATGATTCTTGTAATTGATTAGCTGAGTTCCGTCATGGAAAATAATCCTCATTGAGACAAAGTTCAGGCAAGTTCATATCTTTTACCTACGATAGACATTTATATTTCAAACTTTTGCTTACAATACACACATTATTCGATTATCTCTAAATAGTTCGGGGGCCATAAAGTCATGACAGAGAGTCGCATTGTCAATAGAATAATTCAATGACAGGTTTTGGGTGAAATATTACTTCTGAAAATAGTCGACATATTCTTGCTTAGGACTTCCAAATTGTTTTATTGTCGGCGTAACCGATCGTTCTGAGCTCTCCGCATTGACGGCGACAAACGACTAAAAATGGCATTAGTGGAGTTATTTAAAACCCCGATTGGAGAACAAGGGTCATTTGTACTGCCGCAAACCCCTGGAGCAGGCAAAAGAGGACCTCGGGAGGTGAGCGCCGATTGGCCGCTCAGACAAAAAGGGGGCGGTCCTAGCGAATGGCAGACGTCCCGCGGTGATGAAACCCCGGGTGATCTGACAGCTGGGCCATTTGAAGTGATTGTCATGCTATGCAACATGAAGGCTTATCCAAGCTTTGGGCCTAATTAGTTCACTTAGGGGCCCCTTTATAAAGACAAGACGAGGGACACCGAGTTATTAAGGAGCCAGAAGATCAACAGGAGAGCAACGGGCAGAAGCAGCAGCAGACTCGCATCCTTAAACTTTGCTGCTCCGAGCAAACCAACTCAATCTGAAGACTTTTTGAGAATGCCACACTTATCTGACTGCGGCTACTACACCATGCGGGATGCCACAAGAGCTTCAAACGTAAGAGCGTTGAAATTCAGTCTTGGTTTTGGGTCAATTGATGTTTGCGGTAGATCTGAAGAATGATTGTCGGTTCAGTCATTTTCCAGAAAATGCAACCCAGCTGTTAGGCTGAAATGACAACGTCGTGACTCACGACCAGTTCTGCATCCCCACTGAGATCATCAGCACCTGCGCGATATACGTTAGTCACAACAACTTCTGCCTTACTTCTGCAGGTACAGAGCCAACTGGACAACACCAAGTTCCACCTCCATCAGAGCCAGAGCCAGCAGGTCAAGCAGTACCTGACGCTGGGTTCAAAGTTGGCCTCGTCGGCGGCGGCGCAGGGCCACGCCGTGCCCCACCCCCACGCCCCCGGCCAGCCGCTACCCACCGTGCCCATCATGAGGAACGGACACATGGGATCCGTCAACGACGGCAGCAACCCCGACAGCCCCGTCACCCTAATGACCATGGCCAACCACGACGGCGAGGTGAGCGCAGAAATGAAAGTTTGTTTTGCCGACTGGAAGGAAGTGAAATTGCTCGGGGGACGAACTGGCTGACACATTTTCCCGTCACTGGCATTGAAAGCATTCGGATCTGCGGTTATTTTCGTTATTACTGCGAGTGACTCTTCTCAGTCCTCCCACATTCTTTCATCCAGATAAGAGGGAAAGGTTGTTTGGGGGAAAAATACTGTCCAGGAAGTCCATTTATCTGACATGCTCGTCAATAACTTCAGACTTTGTCATCTCTGACAAAGTAGTCTCTCGCAGGAGGAACTTTGATGACAGACCTTTTTCCCAAAACAATGTGCTAACTTAAGACTTTCCCATTATTGGATGCGAAAGTCCCTCATTCAGGTGGACCTCAACACTTCTCGGTTTTTGATCCACTCTCATGACTTTTGTTCTTTTAGTTCCCAATGGATGAAGTGATTGATGATCTGATCAGTCTTGAATCGGGCTTCAAGGATGGAGGCTTGGATTGCATGGAGTCGAACATCCTGATGCAAAACAATGTAAGTCTATTAGGATCTATCATCTCCTTGTTTTTAAATCGGGACACCAGAAATGGAAGGTGGCAGCTTGGGAAAAAGTGAGAAGGCTGGTTTTGGGGGTGAGGTAGAAAGGGGGGTGCGCTATCTTTGAGGTCAGCTTAAGTCGAGAGATGAGTCAAAGTTCATCAGGGCTTAACAACAGTTCTCACATCAGTCAAGATGGTGGTCAAGTAAAGCCTCCAAAGTTGATGCCAATGAGACCGAATGCCAAAATCTTTTTGCTGGACAACATGATAAATCCAGATTAGGGAATCTAGTGATGAATTCTAAGAGCAGCAGGAAGGATCATTCTGATTGATAAAGTGACGTGGAGCTTTGAAAGATACCACAACAGTGGAAAGGCGGGGGTGGCGGAGATAAGGCCTAGTTAGTCAGCTTCAAACGAAAATATTCTCGGCTTCTTAACACGAATGGGAATGCTCAGGAATGACGTTGTGACCAAATATATTAGTCAGACCGATTTCTCACTTTGTCAACACAATGCGTTCAGAAGTTATGGGAGGAGTCCTTGGAATGTTTTCGATAAGCTTTCCTCCTCTCCTTCTTCCATCTCGAGGAGATAATGAGAAAATGTTTTGTTTCTTCAGCCCAGAATACTCAAAGCGGGACTCTCACATGTTCCCATAAGTACACAAATGCAAATTAGACACACATGTGGTGGCTAGCACGCTACATGTTGACATCCAGAACCATCCGTGATTACTATTTACATCCTCAGACAAAAACGACAGGCGTAGAAAAACAGTTTTGCTGTTGACCCAGCATCAAACCAAATGCTATTTTCAAAACAGAGCCCATCTCTGTGCGGGGCGGAAGGGGTTTGAAAACGGGGCATTAGCCGAGGTCAAAGGGCGGGAGCCGTCTGAATGGACGTCGTGGTAATCAATTTTTTTTTTAGGACCTTTCTTGGTGTTAAGTTGTTTTGACTTGCGAGGAGCAACGGGAAGATTCTTCTACTCAGTCCAATGGGATCCTCCGAGTGACCCGTTTGTTTCTTTTTGTTACCGACAGGTGTCCCTCAGTAGCAGCATGCTGGACGTGTATGGGGGTGAACAAGGTATGAACCCCCCTAACGGTGGACTGAGTCCAACATCTAACCCCACAAAGCTCACAGTAAAAAGGGAATACACAGGTATGAACTCATACCATAGTCTTAACAAATACGAGCAATTTGATGACGACAAAGTCTAATATAAGATAACAAAAAAGAAACACATTTTCATGAGGTATAATTTCTCCTAAATATATCAACATGATTGAAATCCTATTGGTTTAATGAAAAATGAAATAAAATAAAAATAAAAAAGCTATTCTATACAATTTTTCCTAAATATATCAACCTGATTGAAATCCTGTTGGTTTAAAAATAAATTAAAAATAAATTAAAAAGCTATTCTACACAATTTCTCCTAAATAAACCTGATTGAACCTGATTGAAGTAAAAAAACCCAAAAAAAAAAACACACACACTGAGACGTGAATATGCTGCATCAAGCAAAGAGGCCTAAATAATTTGGGAAATCCAACGTACGTATGTCCCGAAGAAGCCTCCATTCTCAGTGGAGCGCGGGCACGGAGAGGACAATATGCACCTCCACGCACTCCAAATTGTCTTGATTGAATCAACAAATTGGCAAATCCAATTTCAACTCCCTAATCATGTAATTTGCAAGAATGTGAATACAAATATAAATGCGCTGGCATTTTCTTGCCCCTCTCCAAGGCCGCTTAGTAAATTCGCCTTAATTACCGAGTTGGCCCTTCTAAAAAAGTGCTCACTTTTTGTCCACAATGAGCTGCAGACATGCAGCAGGAGATAAACTGGGCTCTCATTCATTCTGTGCGTGAGCGAGTTGTGTGTGAGAGAGAGGTCAAGACGCTACATTGGGGCCGACCTCAGTGTCTCCCTTGACTGGACCTTTTTGTCTGGATCAGACCGCGTGGATAATCCATTTGTAATATCATTTTTCTTTGTCTCCCCCCCTACAGAACACGACACACGGGTCATGGCCAAGGAAAGACAGAAAAAAGACAACCACAATTTAAGTGAGCGCCATAACCGCCGTCGATTAACCCGCCGACTGATTAGCTTTAGCTTCAACTTGCTATTTGTTGACTTTCAGTCGAAAGACGGCGACGATACAACATCAACTACAGGATTAAAGAACTGGGGACGCTCATACCAAAGTCAAACGACCCGTAAGTTGTTTCCGTACGAGCTTTGGATTGGAATTCCGCCGGCCATCTCAAGCAATTGAACTCTGGCGTACATTTAAATGGAAGGTCGGCCATGTCACGGCGGCGCCATTAAGGCGAGATAAAGGAGATTAGTAGCTTTGATCCAACTGGGCTCTCCACACCTGCAGAAAAATGACAATTTCACTACCTTGCCTTTTAAAAAAGGAGGTAATCTTGGAGTTACCTATTCAGCTCCCCCCCCAGGATTAATTTTAGACACGAGGAAGTACGAGAATGGACTTTCTACATTGCTACTTAATTATTCTATTAAAGTCTCTTCAGAATCCCATGTAAGGACCAGGGATGAATAATTGCCATGTGTAAATCATCATTTCTTATAAAAGAGTGTGGGGAGGTTAAAAACATCCACCGATAGAGAATATTCTAGTGGTTTAGAGGAAAAAAAAAAGGTTATCTTGAAGAATTTGTCTTTTTTTGTGCAGCGACATGCGCTGGAACAAAGGCACCATCCTGAAGGCTTCGGTGGAGTACATTAGGTGGCTGCAGAAGGAGCAGCAGCACGCTCGCGAGTTAGAAAGTCGCCAGAAGAAGCTGGAGCAGGCCAACAGGAGGCTTATCCTCAGGATTCAGGTAAAGCAAGACAAGAAAAATGCTAGTTCATGGATGTGGGTGGGTCTCAGGAAGTATTGTCCGACCCACAGTCCTATGTATTTCTTGGTGGGTAAACATTTTTGTTTTACCGCAGGAACTTGAGATCCAAGCACGGGCGCACGGCCTCCCTAACATGGCGAGCTCATTGGGTACGACAGAACTGAATCCGCACCTCCTCAAGCAACAGCAGTCGTCCCCCCAGCCCCAGCAGCCGCCTCTCTACCAGGAAGACCCCAACGGAGATTATCTACAGCGGATAACCGTGGTGTCCGGAGTGCCGCCCATCTCGGTGCCGCAGGACCACGTGGCGGGCGCCGACGGTTGCACCACCTTTTCCGACCCGCTGTCCCACTTTACCGAGATCTTCAGCGCCACTCTCAAAGGCGAGCAGCGGCTGGATGAGATCCTGATGGACGAGGCGCTGTCCCCGTTCGGCACCGACCCGCTGCTGTCGTCCGGCTCGCCCCGGGCCGCCTCCAAGGACAGCAGCCGCCGCAGCAGCTTCAGCTCAGGGGAGGGCGATGAGCTATAATGCTAAAGCTAGCCGGCTTCACAAGGCTTCACGGGACGTTTGCTCGCCAACTTTTCTGTATATATTGTACAGCTCATGGACCTCCCGGCCTTTCCAGCAGAAACAGACCCGTATGAAAAAAGGGAGAAATGGAATTTTTGACAACACTGCAGTAGCTGTACACTGACTTTGACTCCAAAGAACTGCTGAGATCCCGTCAACACTGATTTTTATTTTTTTTTCCTCGACGTGCCTTATTCAGTCGTCTTCACTGTCATGACTAACGCTGTGCCTTTTCAGGTTTTTATATTTATATATGCTTAACCTGTGTAATCCTAAAATATATTTACAGTGTATATGCTAACATGCTACTTTTTTATTCACAGTAGGGGTGGGGAAAGTATAATAAACCCCTTTTTTGATACATATGCCGTCTTGTTATTATTCGAAGATTGGAACTTTACTGGAATAGATTAGCAAAAAAAAAATCAGTGTGCAAAATTGGACGGGAAGTTCCACGGTGAACGCGAAGGTGGCTGATTGGGGATGCGAGAATGAGGAAGCGGATAATAAAGACAAGTAGTACTACAGTTGATGAGTACTGCGAGCTGATGAGGGCTTGAGGGCGCATAATGACGAGAAAAATGAAGTGGAAAGTTTACAGTGAGGCGGGCTGGCCATAGTTGGCAGAAGTACGTTTGATTGAAAAGTGCCCGGAGAGAAAAGAGCCTGTTGCCATTTATACAGAAGAAAATAATTTGTGACATTTTGAGATTACTTTGCCAAAGTAAGTATTACGATTAATTTAAAAAAAATGGAATATACACAAAGAAAGACAAATGCTGCTGTTGGCCACTACTCACACTCACGCGCAGACTCAAGTTGTGGATTACATTTGAAGAATAGACAAAAGCACTTCCCGACTTCCTCCAGCATTTCAAAGACAACACGTGGACAAAGTTGAAGGCTCGTTACACGCAAGGGCTTCAAACAGGATTTGTGGTCGGATGAGGCAACGGTGACATCACAACGGGGGAGCTCACACTTGATCAAGTCAAGTTAAGACTCTGCCAGTTCACTTAAAAGCAACGCAAGGTTAAATAGCGTCAATAAAATACTTGATCTGTGCACAACATAAAAGCTGCTGTATAAAGTCCACCAGCAGGTGGCAGCAATGCACTGTGCAATGCACGGCAGGAGTGTGCACATCACATTCTTTTGAACCACAACGCTAGTTAAAGAGCTTATTAACCATCGAGGGTTCAAGTGTGAATTTAGAAGGATTTCATACAAAATAAAATAAAATACCCAGTATTTATTAAAGGAGATTTTTTTTGTTGCTGGTAGATTACTTTGCACATTTAGACAAATTGTTTGGGTTCATAAAATAATGAACTGTAGTATATACATTTATATAATATGCATATATAAATGGATATAAATGTGGCAAATAAAACATTTTGGGGGCTAATTCGGGACGTTTTTTTTTTGGTCTCATATTTGGACCAATGTCTATTTTGAATATATGGTCGGATCCAAACAAAAAATAATTTGTAATTTAGAGGTTACTTATATCCTCGGAAAAAAACAGAAGGCCCTTGTGGTAGAATATTTTTGTTTTCTTACTTGTAGCAATTTTTTTTTGCATTTTCAACAGCAAAACGAGCATTTTCAGCGCAAGTCTAATCCTATCAAACATGTTTTTTTCGATTCAATTCAGCGTCGCGATATGCACACGCCTGCATAAGGCCTGACAAATCTAAGGCAGGGAGGGGATGTCGTGAACCCCTCAGCCGAGGGGCGCCCTGTCACCAAAACGACGCTGTCAGAGTCGGCCTGTGCCGCCGCCGCGCTCGCTAGCGGGTTCTCACCTGTCGAGCCTGCCACCGCTTCCACTTAATCACCTCCCGCATATGCACGTTGTCTGCACGCGTGCGTCAATGCACGTCAAGGCACGAAAGCAACCTTAAAGGTCCTCAACTGGATTTGGAATGACACATCTTATGCGCAAATTAGGAGCAGCACGAGTTGAAATCATGACACGGAGAACCACCGAGCATCACGTGTCCATTTCCGGCCGTGAGTCGCAGATGCGTGACAAACAACAATATCCTGCCTCTCAAACGCCCCATTAACTGTGGAAATGACACAAAGGTTAAGGTCATTAAGTCATCTCATGATGCTAGGAGCCTCTTAGAGGAAAAAAATAAAATCAAATAAGGTGCTAGCATGTCCCCTAGCGCATTTATGGAGCGACCAACAGTAAAAGAAAAGAAGAAAAAACAAAGGGGCGGCCGGGCCTTTCCGAAACGCTATAAAATTAATGCGATTTCCAGAGTATTTTTTTTTTTTTTTTTATGAATGGCGCCAGATGCCAAATCCATAACTTCAAACAAATTGACTCGCAATTATTGGTTGCGGTGCACCACTTCCAGATGTGCAACAGATGGGGCCGGCGTGACCCAAGGTGTCTCGCCCCGTGCTTTGTGTTATTGTGCTGTAAAACAGACGTATGCACGCCTGCGCCTGCGTTTTAAATCCCAGTGTGGGCTGGAGGTGAAGGGAAGGACAGGGGACACACAAACGATTAAAAAAAATCAAATAAAAGACGGAAATCTCCATCATTAGGTAAAGCGCCAATAGAGACAATGTAAGCACTACGACAGGCTGAAATTATGTAAAGGCAGATGAGAAATGGAAATGTGATCTCTGCTGTGTTGGGATTAAATTGGGCGAGGGGAGGGGGGGCAATTATGGTGCTTTTTTGGGGGGTGCATAATCTTACAATATCCCTGCATTCATAAAGAATATTAGATGAGATAAGAAGCTGAGTTTTAAATCAGAGGGCTTTTTTTTATACTAAAGTCAAAAGTAGTACTTGCAATTACTCTGATGATAATTAGCATTTGAATTATTTTTAACAACCGTCCCGATTTGATGATTTTATTGGGTTTAAAAAAAATTATTGACATTTTGTTTTAGCAGACAAAGTTCAATTTTTGTTACATCGGGATCACCAAAAAATGGACAAATATGATCGCCATTTTTTAAAAATAAGAATTTAGTAGGATTCTGCACAATAATCGACATATAGCGGTTATTTAAAAAAGATTAGATATGATTTTCTAACTTTTCAAACAAAATGATTACAGTTTTTATGAGAATTTAGTTTTTAACTGTACACTGGAAAAATGTTAGTTTTTTAAATAAATAAACAACAATCAGCAAGACACACACACACACACACCTTTGACTTTTATATCATAACCGGCTGCTAATCCACAGTAGCCAAGCGTGCCCCCGGCCGATGTCTCACACTCTCCGACACACTTCCAGCTCGCGTTATCGGCTTGACCTTGGACTTGCTCGCTCAAGAGAGGACCCCGATGGAATGATGTCGTCGTGTTTTTGTTTTATTTCTCCATAATGGACAGTGGGGGCATGATGAGCTTCATTAGCAGAGGAAGATAACGATTACACCCCCCCCCCCCCTCGCTTCTGCATTTCGGTGATCTGATGGCCATCTCGTCTGCATTATTCATTCATCCGCCCACTCTCTCTTTGCAGTAACTCTTTGACTGCCATGTTTTTTCACTTCCCGCCACCCGGCCTTTGGAGCCCGCGTTCATCTATTATAGATGGGTAATTGTTTATTAAATGCAGGCCTGACCCTATTATGCCTATTAGCGCAGCACGATACACTCCTCCATATTTGTCAAGATGGAACAAGAATACAAGGCCGCTGCCTCTGCGAGTGGGACGGAAAAGAAAAAAAAAGGTGTCAGCCATTGGCCAGCATCTCCTTAGCGATGGAGGCAAAAAAAAAAAAGCTTTTTCTCTCATTACCCTGACTCGTAATCTACCTCTGCCCTTTGCGGGCGAATCCCTGCTGCAGGCGTTGGGAGGCTAAAACTCCCCAACTCTGGAAGCGGATTTCTTCCTTCAGATAGGAATTAGCAAGAAAACGTGACTTTTCTAAACTCAGCTGACACTAGAGGTCAGTGTCGTAACAGAGTTGCCACTCGGGCTGCTCTTCCTCGTGAGCTGCAGGCTACAAAAGGAAAGCAATTCAGGTATAAAAAAAAAAAAAAGGAAATGAATTGAAATGGAATGATTAAGTTCACTTAATTAGTGGCTGGCTTAGGCAAATCAGCTTAGCTTGTATCAAAACGATTATTCCAGACAGCGGCGCTGATTGTGCGGGACGACAGTTGGCCAACATGCGTGCAAAAGGCGTGCAGCTAAAGCAGAGCATTGGAAAATTATTAACCGTACTGCTGCTTTATATGTCCATCATCTCGTCCACTATGCACCTGTCAATACATTTAAAAAAACCACGGGAGGTCTTCTTTTTTCTTTTCTTAAAGGCTGAGGTAAGGGCGGGAAACAAAGATATATTATTTCTAGTCAAATCAAATATTTTTTTTAATTAATATACACATTTAATTAAAATTAAAGGTCCACATATGTCTATTTATTCTTTAAGCACACGGCACATGTTACAAATTGGCCAGATTTACGAATAAATATCACCCGGGCCTTGGGAGCATCGTCCGTGCTACAAATGCTAAGTGGAGATTAGCCTATTAGCTCTTGTTAGCGTGTTTAATTACAAATAAACGAGCGCACGGGCGAGGTGAGCTTCACGCGTGTCAACAAAAACGGCAAGTCAATGCAAACATTTCCTCGGCGAGAGCTTTTTCTGCACGTTATGGAATTTGTCATGTTCAGTCGGAGCTGTCATTGATAGAACAGTGTGCGCTAATGTGTGTAATCTGCTTTGCAACACATCAATTATGATGGATATTGCTCCAGCGCTACGCTTGCAGGCTTTTTTTTTTTTCATGCCAGCCTGCAGGGGAATCAGTCTTCTCTTGTTAGGCAACCTGTTTAGTAAATAATGATCCACTTTGAGGCTGGCTGATGCCGTATAATGGGATCTGTGTGTGTGTGTGGTGGTGGCGCTTCGGTGCACAAGGATCAAGCAGACTCCATCAAAAAAAAAAAGAAAAAAAGAAAAAAAAAAACACTTAATGTGAAAGCTGGAATTCAATCACGCCGCGACACCTTCAGTGATGCGGCCGTATGTAAAATGTATAAATATTATCAGTGGCTTGTTCAAGTATTTCCAGATCTGTCTGAGCTAACAGAGACATTGAAAGTTAAATATTTAGATTTGTACTCTGTCAAGCAAAATTGATTTTTGTTACCCCTCCGCCCTGTTCCTTTGCCAAAGTTAAAACTTAACAGGATGTACGCAACCTTTCCACTCATCACATTCATTTTTTAATTATTTTTTTTATTGTTGCTCTTTATGTCTGGTTTATTTCTATAAAAAAAAAGAAAAAAAAAAGAGGACATTTTGGGAAACTCCCAGCCAGTTTTGTTTTGCTTCAGGTATATCAAGACATCACAACTCTTTAAAAAATTACCACAAACACATAACCAAGACTTCTCAAATGATCATATTTTCTCTTTCTACACGAAATGATAGGCACAAGATGATTGGCACGACACAACGGTGAATCCCTAATACCGCAACGAAAAAGCTTCCAACTTCATTTCCTATCTTACAAAGACATTTCTGACAATCCCAGCCTTCATGGAACATTTTTATCACATCTTTTAGCCCTTCATCTGCCCAAGGTTCATAAAAGCCAAGTTTCATGAGGTTGAGTGCAGGCGAACAGGTGTTACACACCCCTGTAAATGACAAAACTGGATGAATAAGTACACCCCGACTCTAGTAAAAGTTATAAAAGGCTCCGCCCTTCCTCTAAGTAAGTGTCCCAATCCTAAAAACATTTTATTATTATTATTTTTTAACATCTTTGACAAAATCCAGTCCTCTCAAAGCAACCTCAACATTTCTTTTGGCCGCGATTCCTCCACATCCCGGTTCAGGAAAAACCGTTCAATTAACATAAAGCCAACATTGCAGCAGCTCCTTTTTTTTCCAATTCTGACACAAGTTCTCCAGCTTTCCTCGGCCCACCAAGTAAGCCGGAGAAAGATTCTCCCTCCGGGACCCGATCACATGGAGATCCCTGTCAGATAGATCTCCACTACGCTGCACTTCAGTCGCTAAGTCAGTCGGTAAGTCGTGCCATCAGCACAGGTACGCAGCCAGACGAGAGAGTGAAGGAGGCCCCTTCGGTCCAAACATTTTTTTTTTTTGTGTCAGCATAAAACCCCTGAGCTGCATTGAGACCAGCACATGTGTGTTTCTTGTTTGCCTGCACAGAAAGTGAGATTTTATTATTTTTTTTCTGGCTTTATGTCAGATCGGGGCAGACAGCGATGGGTATTCTATTTACTTGACGCAAGCTGCTCCCCAATGTCCCATAAAGCCCTCTTGCCTTGCAACTAAGCCAGCCGGGGTTAAAGCTCCCCAGCAGACAGCAAGACTGAGTACCTCCAAACTGTGTGTGTGTGTTTATGTGTACTGCTCTCTCACTAGCTCCCTCCGGTGTAATGGCTTTATTTATGAAGTGGCGGTTGCAGTAACAGGCAGGCGATAAAAGGAGGAGATAGCGGCGAAAAGCTGCTGAGCATGTGACGCCGGGCCGTGGCTTTGCGAAGATTGATTCTCCGCCCAAGAAAGTGTGGTGGAATATCATCGATTTTGCCGCAGATACCTTGAAAAATTACCAGATTAATTACTGGACTGGATTACTTGATTCTTTTTATTTTTATTAATTAGTTTATTTATTTTATCTATTTTTATATATTTTTTTTATTCTATTTTGTATTTTAATTACTTGACTTTAAACGGTTTTATTTATTTATTTATGATTACCTGACTTTAAACTGTTAACACTGTCACGGCAAAGTTAACATTTATAATTAGGGATGAGATCATCTTGTCTTGAAATTCTTTAGATAAGGTCCGAGATACGAGATAAAAAGTCTCAGCTGTCGACCACATCACAAAGTAAAACGAACGTGAACGCTCTGAGCTTAAATAGCGTCTGGCTTTTTTTTTTCGGCCTGTGTACGATTTACAGCTAAAACAACACAAGCGTTCAGATGCATCATCTCGGTAAACTGTCCATTTGTTAGCCGGCTTGTTCTAATCACCGTCACCATGAGATGTTTTGCCAGGTGGACGGGCGGGCGGGCGTACGGGCCCCCGATGCGGCCGCTCTGATCTGAAGCAGCTGCCGTATTAGTCTGAGAAATCAGCCTATGCAAACAAACATCCTGCCTGCTTCGCATCCCTGGCGCATCTGACGGCCATTAGCATCTTGTATCTGTCTTGAATCAGTCTCAAAATAAGCCAGCTAATAAACAACACAGGCGTCGGGTATCATTATTCATTATTAAAAATTGTTTGTAAAAAGACATCTGCTGTGTTTTAAGATTGTGAAAACAACCGCACGGGGTCACGCTAAGGTGATACGTCAAGCCTCATCGGAAAAACGTAAAAGTTACACAACTCAGGAGTGACGTGATGCTTCGAGTTGTAAACCAACTGCTCCTGGTCTTCCTAGCACTTAATCCCCTGAGCCTCAGGATGGGACTTCTTCAATCCCTCAAGTCCTCCAGCACCATCAAAGATGGACAGCACCAATGTGGACGACATCTCCACCCTTGCGGTGGTTTAGACTTTTAAGTTATCTCCCAAAGCAGCTTGTGATACTCAGGGGTGTCAAACTCAAGGCCCGGGGGCCAGATACGGCCCCTTTTATCATTTTAAGACAAATTATGCATGAACTTAGTGTCAACACTAAAATTGTCTTTACTTTTGAAAAATTGCAAGCAACTATTCATTTTTTTTTTTAAATTGATTCATCGCCAGACCACTCCACAGAGAGATTACCGCGAGCGCCGCCTTCAATCGGCCCTCCAATTAATCTTCGACACCGCTGATGATAAATAACGACGCGTCGGTAAATAACGTATTTACTTACGTGTCGGCGCCACCTTTCTATCCCAGTGGCTTTACAGTTCAAACCATCATTCAAGGCTTAATTGTACCCAATCACCACTGAAGGTCACTCTGCAAACCACCCGCTATACTTTATCTACCCTGACCAGTGATAGATGCCCCCCCCCCCCCCCCCCCTCCATCCCCTTAACACTCCTCTTTGCTCATCACCGGTGATTAATACCCAAAAACCGAATAGAAAGCTTGTTATTCTTACGAGGGGAGGCGCCGCCGCCGCCGCCGCCTCCCCTCGTAAGAGAGACGGACAGCGAGAAAGAGATACGGGAAAAAAAATGTGACCCCAGAAATCAAAAGTGATAATCCAGAACGCGTGTGTGAGCGAGTGTTAAAGATGGCTGAAGGTCAGGGAGACATTGAGGCAATCACGCTAATGAAAACAAACGAGGGATTCGCTCGGAGGGAAGGGAAGAAGAGACGTTTCTGGACGACCTCAAAATAATCAAACACAACAATGCTGGAGGAGAAAGTACAGACGCAAATTCCCCACTGTTCTTTTATTTACATGGTCTCCGAACCTGATGTCTGGTGGCGACACACACACACACACACACATATACACACACTGTACACAAGCAAACACGCATGGCAGTGGCAATATGTGAAGGTTATTCCTGCAGAGGGATGACAGTGTTTATTCAGGGCGAGCAGGCGCATTCTGTGACATTCAGCACGGGGAGCATGATTAATGCCGTCATATACGTACTGGAGAAGAAGAAGAAGAAGGAGAAGGAGCTCGCCATCTTACATTTGTGTGCCTTGAAGAATAAAAATATGCTTTGATAGCTGAAGCGGTTCAAAAATAGATCTATTTTTAAATGTCAATATATTTCAATATTTTTTTTCCCCAAATATTTCAATAAAAATATGCTTTGATAGCCGAAGCAGTTCAAAAATAGATATATTCTTAAATATGTCAATATATTTCAATATTTTTTCCCCAAATATTTCAATTTTCTTGTGTACCTTAAGAATAAAAATATGCTTTGATAGCTGAAGCGGTTCAAAAATAATAATATATATATAAAATATTTTTAAATATTTAAATATATTCAAATATTTTTTCCTCAAATATTTCACTTATTTTTTTTGTATCGTTCCACTCTGGAGCCTGACTAAAATCAACACCAGCACCCCCAAAACAAGGCCCGACGTATAAATAAACAGATTTCCACCTCCAACATGAAAAACCGCTGACGCGGCTTCTCAAATGGATCCTTCGAATTGAGGCAAAAGGCGAGACTTAACGCGCCCGATGAGCCAAGTCAAGCAAACAAACCACCCAAACTGCCGCCCGGAATAAACCGAGTCAGCTCCTCTCTCTCTCTGACAGCATCCTGGCTGAGCTCGGGCGAGCGCTTCACAGGAAGCCCTTGAGTTTATTTTTCATATGGAGGGGATTTGGCAGCTATCAAGTGGTGGCAGGCCAGTATCAAACACATGTCTGGCTTGTAAACAGGCTGCTGGCTCCTCTCCAAGCTCCCCGCCGAGTTTGGAGCCAACTGGTGACACTGATCCCGCCCCGACAGTAAAAGGGGGGGTAATGGAGCCTTTAAACATCCTGGCCGCCGTTATCTATATTGTATTTAAGACGTGTCATGTTGGTTTTGTCTTGGCACGTGTGTGTGTCCCTTTGCTTGTTGTTGACATGGATCCTTTTAGCCTCGAACAGGAGCGCAAGGAAGGAAGCAAGCGCTAAGCTGCTTCACACACACACACACTCGTCAAAAAGCATTATTCAGCAGGTCAACAGCCACTTTCACCGCTTGTGTGTGTGTACGCCAGCGCTTCGGGCTACGCTACTCCCAGAGAAATGATCTTCTCAGACTGGCTCCGTGTTGCCCTCTTTATCCTGACAGGCCACAAATAAATAAGCTGGCTGGCTCTCCCCTCAGACGTGACCGCCATGCCTGACGAGAAGCGTGAGGAAAACACAATCGTATTTTATTGTGGCGAGGGCGGAGGGGAGGGGAGGGGAGGGGTGAGCGGAGACCGATAAGCACGCCGTGTTTGTTGTATTTGTGCCACCGTGGGAAATGGAGAAAGGGCATGTGAGGACACAACAAGCATTCTCGGTTCTTCTCATACAAGAAATAGAACATGCAAATAAATAAATAAATAAATAAATAAATAAATAAATAAATAAATAAATAAATAAATAAATAGACATACTTACATATGTCATTAATAAAGAATAACTGTATATACTGAAATAAAAAAGAGCAAATCAATGAAACATGGGATATTTAAATGGTTGCTAATGACAAGCATTTACCAAAAAAAAAAAACCTGCTCCCCAGCATGAAACTTGCAGAAAGACATCTTTGAAGGTTCTCCTTCAAAAAGCCCCCATGTCCTGCCTGCCACATCAGGGGACTTTGGTTATTAATTGAAGTTAATTTTCTGGGATATCAGTTTGCCAGGCACGTGGGGGGAAGATTGATAGCCCCCACGCGGTTACCAAGTGCTGGGATGTGCATGACGGTGTGTGTGTGGGGTTCCTTCACATGCCCGCTTTCACTTTTATCATGCCCAAATCAAATTACAAACATCGGAGGCCAACGTTGGCTGGAGGAGATTTCCATAAGATTAATTAGGCCAAAGACAGACAGAGTGGGCTGGGCAAATATAAAATAATAAATACAGGAGGTGGTGACAGGGATGGCGGGGGGTTGGTAGAGTCATCAGAAAGGGGAGGGGGGAGCCTTTGGATGAAACATGAAGTCAATTGGACAATGGGTAATTAGTGCAAGCAGCAGCATTCTCAAAGGCACGGAGAGGACAGCGGCAGCCAGGCGAGGGGCTCTCACTTGGCCCCAGCCATGCGGAGGCCCGTACGCCGGGGCCCACATTTAATTAGCACCACTTTGATACCCACAGGAGTGCCAGCGGCCCTGAGGGCAACCGAAAGGGTGACTGACAAGCGCGCACCTCCGGACAGCTCCCTCCTCTCCAATTATAGATGCGCCAAGCTGAGAGGATGCTGGCTTAAATCAAAATATATATTTAAAAGAAAACATCTTACAGATGCATGAATGTGTGCGCCGGTGGCTGCCAAACAAGGCAGCGACCACGCCGGCTGGCAGCGGCTTCTTGCTATTTGCGCGCTCCAAATTGGCATTTGGATTCGGAACGGAGCTTCAGATGCCCTGAAGGCGGCGAGAGACTAAAATCGCTCACCTGGCTTGAAAATGAGCATTGCGGGGAGGAGGACGGAAAAATTAATCACGGTTAAAATTTGATTTATTTATCTAATTTTTTTTAAATCCATTTTTTAGGTGTATATTTTTTATATAGATTTTTTATAAACAAATTATAATTTTTCTAAATTAAAATGTTTAAAGAATTTAAATTGAAAAAAATTTGAAGGAAGGAACACGAATAAAGCTGTACGCAAACAAAGACACACCAGAGCACGATGTGCAATATTGATGAGTTCTTTTTTTTTTACACCCCTGCACTAGTTTTATTTTTAATGCGCGGGGATGCATCTGCACCGACACGTTTTGCGGTGCTTGACAAACAAACAAACGCGAGCGGCCCATGAATTATGCAAGCGCTGTGTTTTCATCCGGGCCCAAACACATATTTAGTAAACAAACTGCTTACTCTATACTTCACACCCTACTTGTGTAAATAATAGATATTCAAAACGTGTTGGGCTCGGCACGCCGTGTAATTTCTTGTATTATTTAGCACGTCGTCTTGGGCGCTTACCCCGTCGACGTCTTGCGAACAAACAACATCAACAACAGCTTTGTCGCTGTTTTTTTTCTTCTTCTTCAACAACCTCCTTTTATTTATGAATCGTCGTGTGATAAAATATGAATTTCCCGAAGGAATACGCCGTTGTCTCAGCTCGGATTGTTCCAATCAAACTAAATCAATAGGGATAAATATGGTGCGTAACAATATGGCAACTAATCATACGTGTGTTTGTGCTGTCAAAGGATAATCCCCGTTCTCGTTCTTGACAACCCGGGGACGATTCGGCGTACGGGCGCTTGTGTTGTTTGCATCATTAACATCTGTTTGACTGCGGCTCGCCGTGAAATCGATAGCGGTGAGGATGAGACAAGCGTGGACTGCTAATGGCTGCTAATCTGTGACAAAGAGCTCAAACAACCAAACGCTTGATCCACTGCACAACTCTTGAGATATGCACAAACACAAAATTAGAGTGTCCAAGAAAACAAAAATCTGCTAGCTCAATGCTAACATAACATGCAAAACTCCGTAGACCGGCTAATGGATATTAGCATCGACAAATTAAGTCGTATCAGGAAAATTGCTACTCGAGTTAGACCATTAAAAAAAATATTTAACTGTGTCCATATGCCCAATTAATTCTGAAGTGAATTTCCCAAAACCTCTGCATCAAGTATGGAGCGATGATGCAACGTCATTACTCCAGGGCCACCCAACTGGACCGCAACCGCATTTGGCCACTCGTCACACATTGCAGAACGCCGCCGCAGGTAGAGTACAAAAAACCTCATGACCCGGACACTGCATAGCTGGAGGTGGCCGCTCCCACATGACCACAGCGACCACTTCACACGAGGCCCTGAAAACCAAAAAAGCAGCGCCAGATGGGGCCCAGCGACCCTCCTGTACTTTTTTCACGGCAGCTCACTCGCCCACTCGACGTATTGATGTGCACAAACTTTTTTGCAGGCAAAACTCGCATCCGCTCCCGACAGCTGTCAGACATTAAATCCAATCAGTTTGGCCGTGGATGGGCCATCGGGCAACGTGCCCGGACGGACCGCTGATGGCCTTTATTGGAGATGACAAATTAGAGCCTCTCAAAACACTCCACCATTTTCGGACTAATGCAATTTGTCAGAAACCCCGCTCGCATTCCGCAGAGCAGATCACCTTTCCTAGAGCTGTCAGAGTTACCCTTTTTACCCCCACATTTTTTTTTGGTTCATCCCGAGAAGTATACGTCATCTCTAAAACAATCTTGTTTTGATACGCTCGGGTATACTTTCGATATCAACTGAAAAACGATTTCAAAGCAAAAATAAATTCTGATGGATCGCTTGAGATAAATCATTTGAGGTAAGAAGACAAAGTGGACAAACAATGACGCCAAATGCTACAATTCAGGAATGAAGAGTGGTTAAAATTAGCCTTTTTTCTGTTTTCAAATGGAGGCCATCGAGTCATCCACTAACAGACACCTTATTTATCCCACAGCTGCAAGACATTATCATTTGTTACCGATTCTGTATATCAACCAGAAAAACACGACGTAAAAGCTTCCATATGCTTCTCCAAATTCCAAGCCGAGTGTTGGACACTAAATGCTTTGGAGTCATTTAGCACAAAGTGATTTTTTTTTTTTGTACAGCGATTCCCGCAACCCCTGCCGACTGTACGCCGCAACAAAAGCCAGAAGACCATGTGGTGCTGACACATGCCGGCGGAATAACGTTTACTCTGCAAATCACAACCACATTGGCTCCGCCTTGTATCAAGGTAGCTTCATCCGCAACTGATAAATACTTGCAACAAGAGAGGCAGGCGATGCTACATTAAAAGCTTTAATGGCTTTCTGCTCGTCACTTAGCGGCTGTAAACACCATGTTGGCAAACTGTGAGCTGCCTGCCTGCAGCATGATGTTGGTAAATTAATGAGGACGAGGGGAGGGAAGTGGTCCCCCCCCCCCTTCCCTGGCTCTCAGCCAGACTGCAAGAGCTTGGAAAGTGTCCGTTGAATTTAACTTTATATATGAATTAAGCAGCAGAAATTGAGTTGTAATAACAGTTGTCACCACTAGATGGCAGCCATACCTAAAGAAGATGGTTTCTTAAACATTGGAGAGAACAAATTTCATGTGCAGTCTTTCCATGACTTTTTTTTGCATGTGATGATCTTGAACAAGCTAATCAAATTAGGAGATCAAATATGCCCAAAAAGAAAAAAGCAACAAGCTGGCTGACAACGCGTTGACGATGACAGTGGTGCTCATTTCCTCAACAGTGTGTGTGAACAACCCCTGGCCCCTCTCCAAAGTAACTTTATTAGGGTGGCAGAGTGGAGCCCACTTAACCCCTAATGATGCTTTTATTTGATAGCTTCAATATGAAGAGGAGGGGAGGCAGAAGGATGACAGCCTCCTCTCCCCCCTCTCCACCTCTTCCTGGACAATCTACAGCTGCTCTTTTGTTTCTCTTTTTCCCCTCTAAGTTAAAGTATAAAAAAAAAAAATAGGCCAAGGTAACCCCCCCCCTCTCTCAAGCACCTCCATCCCTGCCCCTCCCCCTTCCCCAGGGTCTTACGTGATATTTAACTACGGCTACAGTGGCATTTACTAATTTTATATGTGCAGAATTTATGTCAGATTCTTATCCGGAGAGAAGAGGGGAGAAGAGCAAAGGTGGCTGCCTGCGTGTCCGCTGTGTATACACTGGTATTATGTGAACTATTCACAACACGTCAGCTGACACGGGCGCCGCTGTTTTGTCTGGCGTTGCGAGCGCCGCGCCACAATTAAAGCCTAACCTCAGCATTTGGAGAGGCCGACAGGATGGGGCCAATTTGTTGTCCGCAGCTCAAGTAGGAGTGGGCGGATAAAGGTAAAGGAGCTGCTTTAGGCGTCACCGGATTGTCGGCAGGAGTGCCAGGTCACTCCGGAGGTGACGGCTAGTCATTATTTGTCGTGATGGAATATTTGCACTTGTTTGAAGCTTTACCCACATTAGGTACGTCATCATAAATGGATATTTTGCAAGTATTACCATAAATGAGTTGATTGCATAAGTCTACACACCTCTGTTCAAATGTTTTTGATATAAAAGGCATCGAGATGTTTTGTTCAAAAATTTGTTCGCACAATTAATAACCTTTTTAAAGAGACATCTACTGAAAAAAGTTAAAATAAACAAGTGATGTGGTTGCACAAGTGTGCACACCCCCCTTACAGTATTAAAGGCAGAATTAACCTATCACATCAAAATTATGTAAAATGTCTTCACAGTAAATATAGAGAAGAAGATAAAATACTTCAAGAGTAGAAAAAAGCAGTAAGATGAAAGTTGAGGGGTTGGTTAGACGAGGGGGGGGGCGAGGTGGGGATAAGTGCAAGAACCTAAATAAGGCGTAGGAACAGATTGACCTGTGCGGGCTTAAAAAAAATGAAGAAAAAAAATCAAATTTCAACAGCATTGTATTCCCTCCCATTTCCAATCTGGCTATTAAGCTTCTTATTGATAGATGGAAGATGAGACCACCCATACCTGGGGCTCATCCTGCCGTAGCCCAGTGGGGAGGGGAGGGGGGGGTGCACACATCACACACGTCGGGGGACTCTTTTACTATTTTGCAGCCAAAGCCAAATCCCCGCGGGTGGGATCCCGCCTCGTCGCCCTGCTCAATAAAATAATTAGCTTCTGCTCGGCCCGACCGTTAATCAAGTTGCTCAACATATGCAAAACCAAAAAGAAAGAGGCGGGGTGACTAGAGAGGATATATTCCTTTTTTTATCCGTCTTTTCACACGCAGAGCCGTGCCACTTTTATCTGCAAAAGTCGCTGATGCCAGTTCTTTTTTTTTTTTCTTCCTCTTTTCTTTGCCAGATTACTATAAAACATACGGCGCAGCCCTTTTTAATTTTATGTTTAGTCTACAGGAAATCAGATTAGCCAGGGGAGGGGGGGTGGAAATCGGCACAAACGCTTTAAATAAATCTGTGAGGTGACAGACAAAGTACTCATCGCGTTGAGATTACTTTAAATAAACTTACACTGCGTATAGTTAGGAGGTGAAACAGCTGTTGTGAGCGGACAGAGACAAAAAAATATCTTCCCACCGTATATTGAGTCTAAAAATGTATATATTGATCTAAATCTATCTATATATATAAATAATAAAAAAAATAATAATAAATGTCATCACTTACTGGTCGGACGAAAGTATTGGAACGGCGATTTCTTTGGTTCATAAAGACAAACCTGCAGCTGTTCCAATACTTTTGGGGGAACGGTCAATAAAGTCGAGCTTCACACTCGATGACTTTACAAAGTAACTCCAGCCCCAAAACAAAGACTATGCAAATGCAGGAAAGGAGTCACAAAGGTGAGATGCCACTTGAGATGCCTGGCATCTGCAGAGAGGCCTTGCCTTGGCAAAGCACTGCCGGTAGAAATAGCACTAAAATATGGAGCGCTAATTTAAGGGCTGACACACATTCGGCGTGTCAGTTTCGTATGTGTAACAGCTAGGAGGTGTTTTATTGTCGCCCCTTTTGGGGGTTAATTTTGTAGTTTTGCACCTGCCGAACGGAATAAGATACATAGAATATTACACTCGTTGGCATAAAACACAGTTTGATTATTTTTTTGTCAATTACTAGGCCGAAAAATCCAGAAAAATCAATTACTCGGCAGATTATTAAAAAAAAAAAATGAATGAAATGATTTCCTTTTCAAATTTATGATGCACAGAGAGAAAAAAGAACCTAGAACCTAATTTCAACACTAACAATGCACAATTAGCACAAATATAAATCTGGGGGGGTGGGGGTGTTGAAATTTCCATCATGTGTGTTTTTTTCTCCACCATGCACACCTAATCACCTCCAAACGGAACACGCCTGTCAATCATCCGGCAACTCCTGTGGTGGATCCATAATTCCGGCGTTCCCCGGACGCACGCAGACAACAAGCACACAAGCGCTATGCACAATTAAAACCGCGCCGGCCGACGGGATGAGGCAAAGGGCCCGAATGCCAGCAAATGAAATGAAAAAAAAAACGGATAAATAAAAGAAAAGTGATGCTGTCATCCATTTTAGATGAAAGGCCGCTATTGATTGGGGTGTGTTTGAAACTAAACAAGCCATATCCACGGCCCCGAGCGCTTGCTAATAATTATTTAGGATCGATTTAGAGAAGCCCTGCTTGGACCTAACAAGATAGAACCAAAAATGTTCTTAATGATGAATTTGCAAGCTCCTCAAAGGATTCATAAGCAGAAGCTCCTCAGCCGTCATGCGCCAATCACATGGAAATAAAACCAAGCGGAAGATGATCAGCCCGTTTAGCCGGGGCGTGGTAGCAGCCGTCGGCGTCGTGTTCAAACGCTAACCGCCGTCATCACGATGCTTACCGACAGGTGACGCACTTTGCATTTAACAAGCTTACACCTCAGTGTGTCTATACATACAAACAGGCTCTTAAGTAGCTTGGAAATCAATGCCTCCCCCACCCCCACCCCTCCCCTCCTGCACTCACCACCTCCTTTAAAAACAGAGACACTACTAATCCATGTTTCATATCATGGGAAGGCCACTGTCAGTTTTCCAATCAGAATCAAATGAAAAATTGAAGAGTAATGTAACACTAATCAGGAGCTGTTGTTTACATGGCCCTGAACTATGACCCCAAAAGAGGGGGGAGGAGGTTTTCCCAAGAGACCGGGCAGACGTGTGTCCTGTATGTGACACTCCATCATATCGTAAGTGTTCAATTCAAATGAAAGGAACACATTTGATCCTACGTTTATATCAATGTAACATTTTTAAAGCATCTTCACTATATCAATAGTCAAAGATGCAGCAGGAAAACTCAATCCTGGGATCTTATTATATTTCCAATCAATAATCAGAGACCCTCACTACACCTCGTCCTTCAGGATCATCCGCTACTCCTATCAGGGAAGAAATAAATAATAGAAAAACATCACGAAGACATTTTTTTGGACCTTCCTGTTGTCACCCTCGCTATTAGCATTAGCCGAACCATCCCCGATTGGTCATTTAGCTCTTTTTAAACACACAACTGCATATTTAAAATCGAAAAGAGAAGAAATAATGGCTTCATTCCAAGGCTGCTTCTTCTTCTCACCGTGCGCATGGAGAATATTAGTTGAGACCTTGGTAACATCTCAACCGGGTTAAAATATAAGCACAGCTCCTACCTGCTGGATGCCTTTGTATTATTAATACGGGGAGAAATGAGAGGTGATATGGAAGCGGCCTGGCCATAGGAGAGGAACCCGGCGGAATTATGGAATCATTTGGAACATACCGCCCTCCCATCGATAAATAGGACTGAGTGAAACAAAGACAACTTATGGGGGCGGATTATAACTTGTTCCATCAGAAAAAGCTATTTATAGAAGTGCTTTGGAGATTTTCTTTGTCAATGCAAATAACACACTGGAGAACGGCAAGAATGAAGCAGTAGGACATGTTCACCATGATCCGCTAGAACAATGGCTTTGCTTCATGGACAATTAAAAAGAAAAGAGCGATGAGGGGCGGGGTTTCTGCGGCGTGGATGTTCTTTATGGCGCGTGCAAATTGTCCCACTTTTACTGCGCTCGGGCGCCCTCGACCTTAAGGATGGCAGACGCCGATCCGTCGTGCTCATTAGCGACGTATGTCCATGAGCATGGTCCTTTTATCCGCTCCACCATGACAAATGTAACCCCAAAAATTATTCTTATTCTAATATTTTCAGGTTTTTTTTTTTTTACTATTTATTTCTTTACAATTACATTTATTTTCATATATTTTTTACTATTTTTTTTCTTTTTTTACAACCCCTAGGCCAACACTTATAAGGAAGTGTTTCTGCACATTGTCGCAAAGTGAAGAAAGCAAAAAAATATAAAATTTGTGTACAATGACACTACTTTTCCAAACCTCGGCGTGCACTTCCCGTCATTTTCAACCCAACGCATGTGACCTGAGAAGCCCTCGCAATCACTCATCCCCCTTGAAAGCTTCTTAATTAAGGACAGCACCATTTAAATCCTCGCTAAAGAGTCTGGCTACTAAAAATCAAACGGGCGAGTATCTGACAGGCCGCGATACAAGCGACTAAGCAGAAGCCGTTAGCGGAGGAGAAATAATTGCGCCAGGGTCACACGAAGAGGAGCACTTTTAGCGTGTTTACCTCTACATGGTAAGATGTGCGCAGGAACTCACAAAAACCAGTAGGGCGCCAAAAAAAAAGCCATTGCCGTAAACCGTGATGCGCCCAATTGTGGCTTTGGAATTGGCAGACGTGAAAAGGTTACTCAAAAATCAGTTGTAGCCTGCATTTATATCCCCCCCCCCCCCCCCCCCCCCCGTCTCCCCACACAGAGCGGAATACAAAACATGAATGGCCCAAATATATATATAAATATATAATGCGGCAATTTAGCTAAGTAATTACAGCGTTTTAGCGTGAACTCCCACCCGCCCGCTCCGCCATCACCGGCAAATAATTCCGGCTCTCTGTGGCAGTAATTGTCAGCCGTGTGCACCGAAAGGTCATAGTCACGTCGAGAAAAAGGGAGGGAGAATAAAAGGGGGAGGAAAGAAAAAAAAAAAAAGACACAATTTAACATGAGAGCTAATGGAGAGTGTCACAAGATGTTTACATGCTAAGAAGTGGGATAAACAGGACTGATTTATTTTTAATTTATTGTTATTTTATTTACTTCATTTTATTATTGATTCTATTTTTTTTAAATTTTATATTATAGTAAAAATTTCAAGGAAAATTCCTCTAAGGGATCTAAGCAAAATAAATTTTACACATTTATTAAACACAATGATATAAAAAGGATATAAAAAGTCCATGACCTATTCCAAATCAACACTGATACTGATTTATTTATTTTATTTATTCAATTTATTGTTATTTTATTTACTTAATTTTACTATTGATTCTATTTATTTCAAGTCAAAGTCAAAGTCAAAGTCAGCTTTATTGTCAATTTCTTCACATGTCAAAGACATATTTTTTATATTATAGGAAAAATTTCAAGGAAAAATCCTCCAAGGGATCCAATCAAAATAAATTTTAGACATTTATTAAACACAATGATATTTTGCCACATTTATATAACATGTATCCGTATATACAGAGGATATAAAAAGTAAATTCCAAATCAACAGTGATACAGTAAAAAGTTGAGATGATGGAGAAGACAAGCGAAGTCGGAGCCAACGAGAGGGCAGCCCAGCCTTTGAGGTAATTGACTAATACAGTAGCGGGTATTAAAGTCATCGAGTGCCAACAGGGAGCAGGCAGACGCTTGACCCTGAGCCACTTTGGACTAATCTAGCATTCAATCCAGCGTGTAATGACTGCCAGAGCTGTCAATCCTCCAGGCACTCGCTCACACGCCACTGCACATATACACACACACACTTCACACACTTCGCTCCGGTGACAGAAAGGAGTGACCCGATGGATCAAGCGGAGGATCACGCGTCATGGAATAGAATCATTCTCCTTATTTGGTCAAAAAAAGACCAGGGAAGAGGAAAAACTTTGCGAAGGACGATCCTTCGGCGTAACCTTTGACACGAATGGAAATAAACCCCAAACAAAGCTAATTAACTAGCATCAATGCTGACTTAGCGCGTAGCGGGTGACGCATCAACCAGTCGCCGTCTGATAAGCGTTACAGGGACACGTCCCCCTCCCCGGTTGTCATTGCCATTCATAACACGCATTGGTGTATAAAGAGGGGCCATTAGGGGCCCCAACCTGGGAGCCATTAAATGGTTTTAAAGCAATGTAACATCCTATTAGCGTCAGCGCCGAGACCACAGACCAGAGAGATAACCACTCGACTCGTCCTGCTTCTTCACCTTTGAGGGGTCACCAGTGTAAGGGACCCGGTTAGGGGGGGGTCCCTGTGCTAACTGCTGCTTTGAATCAGGAGGAGGCTGCTGAATAAGGAGATGCGTAGAGATAGTGGGCCGATGAATTAGGCATGATGCAGGTAGCCTGTAATAGGCCCATTATGCCGCCTTTAGCGGTGTCAAAAGGAGACATGGGAATTAAACTTTGGTCCGACCGTGTCTACGGGGAGTAAATCAGCATCTCTTTTTTTTTTTGGGCTGTGTACTGTATAGCTATGCTCTAATAGTTCATGCGAGAAAAAAAAACGGCAGCCCCCGGGTCGGGTACAGACGAGCTGGACTCATAAATAAATGCAGGTGGATACTTTCGTTAAACCACACCAGATAAAAAAAAAAAAACCTCCAGAAGAGTTAATGAAAAAGAGGGACACAATTGACTGACCTCAATGAAGATATGTATCGGTTGTATCGATACTTAGTATCGGTTCATTGCAATCTACTGCATGGAATTAAAAATGCATTCAAATAATCATAGAAGCACGCTTGTGTCTCTTGGGAGATGTAGTAACAATACAAACTTGGAAATATGTCAGACTATTGTGAGCTAGGAGGGTGTGTGAAATATGCATCTGTTCATTTCTTAGCTATTTTTCTCCTGCGGATGATGAATAGCGTATTCTGCGGACCCTCTGTGTGCCCTGGCGGTTCTTAAAGGAACAAAGCCATGATGAATGGATCAATGCCAGCGGTCCAGGAAAACAGCTCTTCCGGCCGATAAAAAGGATTTGCCAATGACAATTGGGGGACAGCGGTGACCCGGAGAGTGGGTCTTTGGGGTACGCCCCCCCCCCTCCCCAAGAGGGCCCTCGGTGATGGAGCCGGGATCACCATTAGAGGGAAGATTAAGTGGCCTCGGCTTCCTCTCTCACTTAATTATACATGCAAGTCCTTTGCCTTGGCCCGTCGCATCACCTCGGAAAGAGGAAGGCAGGGCTCCTTTGTCTCAGCCGCCGGCCGCCACTTTGATTGCTTATTGGCTGTCTCTCCTGACAACCGCCGGGCACACAAACGCAAGTCCCATTGGCCAAGGTGTCAGAGAAGTAGAAAAGAATGGCTAGGAAAAGGGGGACAGGACGTGCGGATTTGGTTGGAGAGGATAGAGGGGTTGGCGGCTAGGGAGGGGGGGAAAAATGTACTTGTCAGGATGGTAGTCTCGGGAGGTGCACTCGTGCCATCCGTCGACACTCGGCTGACAAATATGAGCCCTGGCGCTGGAAAACAAAGGCTTATGAATAAACAACAGGCTGGGAACGGGGCTAATAAACAAAGTGAGACCGCTCGGGACTGAAACGGGGCAGACTGAGTCTTTGTTTCATGCTAACAAACTGCGCTAACTATTCCGAGTTCCTTAGAGAAGAGAAATTTGAGGGAAATCCTAATTGGAAGAACTTTTGGAAGGTTTGTCCTTCACATTTTATTTGGTCCCCCATATCTACTATATGTTGACAAGAAAAATATGCCCTCCAAAGTAATGCGTTATTTTTTCTAAAGGAAAGCATCGGAAGACTTTTAAGATCGGGTTGCGCAAAGGACAGTGTCAATAATTTATCTGGCAGGCAACTTGGGCTTCAGTGTACTCATCATGTTTTCAGAAGATAAGCGGAGATGTTGTTAATATGTAATGGCGCCGTCGAGATGCTACACCCCCCCCACCTCCCCGCCAAATCAACATTTATGTCCTGAGGCAACCTCAAATCAAACGTCGGGCGGCGCCATCCAACGTGCCAAGCGGATCATTTAGCGGGTTAAACATAAATCAATAGGTGACGTCTCCATTGCCCAATCCGCCTAATGATAACCGGTACGAGAGACCACCAAGGGGAGGAAGACCTCTTCAACTGAGGGCTACTCAATTAGCATGTTTACGGTATCCTTTAGTCAGTTTTTCAATAAAATAGTTTGTCCAATGGTTACAATCTGTTGCTATAGACGTCAACAATAACAATTAGGAGCGTTAAAATTGACTTAATTACGCTGAAACTAGCGGTGGCCCAAGTGCTAGCGAGCGCTACCAGCACTAGCAAGCGCTAGATCCATCCCAATTAAATGAGAAGTGATAAATCAGTTGTTTCGAGCTAGCTAGCTAGCTGTCGGCCATCTTGAACGGAGTATGCTGCCTTTCATGAGAATACGAATAACGGGGTTAGGCGTGAGAACGTGTTGACTCGAGAGATTACATCTTAAAATATCATTCCGCACAAATGGACATCAAGTGAAAGCGTCGCTCGTCACCTCGTGATAAGATCTGACACGAGCACGGGCCTTTTTTGGCCATGGCGTGCATCGCCATGCTCGCACGTTAGTTCAGCTGCGTTTCCTCCCATGTCGCTTTTAGGGAGTTAAATCAATAATCAAAGCAACTGTTTGCCATTTTCCGACTGGGCCAATGTTTGGTTTCAGGCTAAAAGGAAAGTTTTTTTGAGGGGGGGGAAGTTAGAAGCTCATTTTGGGCATCTGCATGGAAGCTCTCAGAATATGGAGACGTTAACTACGCCATGTCGCTTCCAGGATGTAAAATTCCATGCCGTTCAGCATTAACATTTATGGCCAAAAGCTATCTATTATTAACTATAATTTGGGAAATGATGAGCTGAAAGTGACATTAATGGCAGACACCAGATTGATATATTTGGACTCACGCAAACGCATCACACATGCATAGACATGCACGGCAATAACCGGGTGCTCTTCATTCATGTGCGTGCTCCTCTAATCTGACATTTTCCAGCAAAATTAAAATTTACATTTAAAAGCAGGTAAATATTAACATGTAGCGACTTGTGATTTATAGTCAGAATTATTTCAATAATTCATAAGCTGATTATCAAATTACGCTGTATAATTCACACTTCTTTAATCAGACCGTGCTCTCCAAGTTGAAGTGACTTTAATATTTATTGTAATTAAAAAGTCAAAGTTAGCAAAGCCCGTTCGGGAACGCCGCGAGGACTAATCGGTGTCCGACCGCCGTCGTGGAACACAAACATTACTCTCGCCTTAAACCAGAAGCGGCGGAGAGGCCAATCAATAGGAGAAAATCAATTAGAATAGTGTTTGCATGTATGGATTGACATCTTGAATCATCACTTCTATTGATCCCGGCTGCTGTGATCTTCATAAAACCCATTTGTTCCATCTAGTTTGCACATGGAGCCAATACGTTGTTCTTGGACTCCTTCCCCTCAGGTTTGCATTCTAAACATCAGCGCAGGGTCCTTAAAGAAGACACGACAATACTGAGAACAAACATTTGAAGACAATCCAGTGCCGAGCTTCTCGCTCTAAAACCAAAGCCGCGTCGACACGACTGAACTGATTGCGGTTAATTATAAATTATGTAGTCAGTGTGGGCCCACAAAAGAAGACATCTCCCACTCTGCAGTCAGATGTAATTACCAAAGTCAGGCGCGCTCCGCTGTCTCTGATCCAGCCCTGACAGCCAACGCTGACTGATGACCTTCGCCGATATAGTCGCTAAACGCCGGACACGCCCCCTCCATGTACAACTTATGATGGAAGGGGCTTGTGCCGGTTGTTTGTCTTCAAATCGATCAATCAAATTAGATTTATGAAGCTCTTAAGTATAAAAAGTGTGAAAGTTGGCTCTGTCTCCTGATGATGGCGCCATATATGCAAATGAAAAGGGGCCTAAAATTGAACCCTGCGGAACACCCCGTGTTGTTAAATGGATTTCTGATTCTTTCGGGCAATATTGAGTGATTGAGATTTTCCAACACTGCAAGTATCTGCCCAAAATGAAAACCGACTAGTCCTCACGGTCCCTGCAATTATCTGTATTTCGGACAAATATCTTAATTGACTTTACAGCGTCTTTAACTGGACTGGAATGGACTTGACAGTTCACGGTTGGCTGCGTTTGGAGTGGATCTGATGAAACACTTCTGGAGCAAACTGAAATCCAGCAACGTTGTTCAGTTCCTCTCGCTATGACGACTGTGACAATAGCCTGCCCCCTACAGGTTGACAGCCTGACAAGTGAAGCTCGATTGGCGTGCAAATGGCTCTTCTAAATATCACCCGCGCGACCCCTGGCTCGCCGGTGACAATTTGAATCATCACGTCGCCACGGCCAGTCGTGCCTATCATTCACCATAAAGGCTTTATAACTCCGGCGTGGCTTGCCGGGCCAAAGAAATATGGCTCCCCCCGTTAGCAGAGGGGGGGTGGGCCTGGGAGCAAGGAGGAAAAGGGGTAGGGGGTAGGAGAGGCTAATTTGACACAGCTCGCTTGGCTTGCCATAATTGCTCCGTCACTGTCAGTCCTTGAAAGGCCTTCTCACCGCACAATTTGGACACAATTACCGTCCGTTTACCGGCGGCCGTTAAGCCCGTCGCACGCCTCCACCTATACAACGCCGCCGCCGCCGCCCTCTCCCCTGCAGCCCTTAAAAAACTCCCGCCTTCTTGCCCGGTGGCTAGGATGTGCCATGGCTCATCAAACGCCGATGCGGCCCATTAATGAACACTGTTAGCATTTCTCTTAAACTTCTCCTGCCTCTAATAAACATGCAGTGTTCCATGAAGGAGCATTGCCATCCTCGTGACATGATATTTATTGCCGGTGCAGGCGGGAGGGAAGGAGGGGGGGAGGGAGGGGGAGACATATCAGTGATGAGTGGAAAGAGGAGGACCAAGGGGAGCCGCTACATCTCTTTTTGCAAAGGCGCAGCTAATGGCTAGCGCTCTATTAGCATACGCGTTCACCTTGTGGCAACCAAGGAACTAAGAATGCCGTGTCAGCACTTTGCTTTTTGGGGGAAAATGCATGGCAAAGATATTCAAATCAATATTTGATATTTAGAGGCCACGGGAAGTTGACACTATTTCCATTTCAAGGTAAAATCCCCGCAGAGGAGGAAGAACTCAGAAAACATTGTCCATATTCTAAAGTGATCCTTCCACATTGAAATGAATGGAAACTGAATGAATCGGTTCCAGGATAAAGAATACATGCCTGTGACTATTGTCTACATGTGTTGCAGCACCTTTTGTGTTCAGACAGCTTACTGTTTTGCAAGAAATAGCACTTCAGGAATAAATGCAAAAAAAAAAAAACACGTCACAAAAAGGATGATCAAGCATGCAGACAGTCGGCCCTATTGGGTCTCCAGGGAGACGCACCGGAGCACCCCCCCTCCCCGCTTTGCCACCCCCACTCGCCTCACCTCTCAGACCTGTAGGAATTAATGAAGCCCAGTGCAACCGCAGTCAAAGGGACAAAATGGCTGCTCATTAAATAGCCTGCTGTCAGAGAGGCCATTGTGACGCCGCAGGGTATTAACACAAAATTAAACCGTGGAGGAATTATTATTATTTCCAGATGCCAGCGATTGTAAACAGCCCGCCTCGTTGCCTTTGTAGCTCTATTTGCGTGCCTTCAAATCAGCATGAAAACCAGCACAATGCCTTTCTAATGCAAAGAATGCTCGCAACAAAGAAACCTAACCCTGCCAACAAAGTCCGACTTTTCATGTCTCGGAGGAGATAGGCGCCCGTCGCCGTACAAAGCGTTTGGTTGCTCACCGAACAAACTCATTAATTTGCTTAATTATGAAACTCCCTATCAATTCCCGCCTCCATGGGAATTGTTTTGCGAGGTCACGTAACAACAGAACACATTTGGAAGCTGTGTTTTCCCTATCACATAATAGACAAACAGGAAATACACCAGGGCCTGATTAAAGGCCTTTTACACAACAGAGAAAGCGAGAAGACAGTGTTTGTTTCCAGACTCACAGATGAAATTGTTGCCGCTGCTTTTTTTGACAGCTACATTTATAGACTGCCTATTAAAAGGGGCTTTGGGGGGGTGTAATAATTAAAGCACAACACTAACGAGAATAAATGAATGCCTCTTTGGAAAAGCGAGACAGACTTTGTTCTTCCTGGATTTGTTTGCATTCAAATGTCCGGGCGTGCTGTGATGTCAGCTTATCTTATGGAAACAAATTTCTCTTTTTAAAAAAAAAAATGGAGAGAAGTATTAAATGAAATTACTTTCAATCTTAAGCCCACATGTTTCTCAAACAAACATTTTTTTTCCCCACTTTCAAAATGGCCACCATTACCGGCGAGTCCATTTGCAACCATCTCATCGTGAAGCACCGCACTCGACAACAGCAGCCAAAGTCGCAGCGACGGTGAAGCCAATTGGCATATATGCATCCAATGTGCCAAAACACAAATTGCACTTGCCCGAGCACAACTACACCGGGTAATTATTTATTATATGTATGAGACGCCTACGTCGGGGCACGCTCGCAAATACAGGGAGGGGAGCTCTCGTCCGACAGGCTCAATCCCATTATTTGGCCCTCATCCCAGACAGTGAATTGAGAGTCAAGTAGGATGCATGTGGTAACCACAATGAAATTACAGCGGCGGTGAGTGCGGGCGCCGCTAATGCACCCCCATTGTGTGCTGGAGTGCATCTAAATAAGCAGGGGGTGAAATGGCTTGCGTTAGAAGGGTGGTCGTGTGTGTGCGGCGAAAAAGTAAATGGAGGGCAGAATTTCGGTCTGATGATGAGGCCCCATGCGAACGCCCGAAGTTTCCAGTCATAGGTTAGGTTTTAGTTTGGATTACGTCGACGGTTTTTGGTTTGGTATAGATATATTATCTGTCTACATGTTTTGCGCTACCGTTTGTGTTCAGATATACGTGTGGGACAATTGATGCTAACTGTTAGCACTGTTTGTTAGCAAGTGAAATTCCCTAAGATAAGAGGTTTTGTTTTGAAACAATGAAGTTGAAATTCTTTTTGTTTGACAGTAAACTAACAATCATGACAAAATAAAGTCAAAATCCACAACGATTCATTTTCACAGGGTTAGAGCGGGGGCGCCAACAGCAGTCAACAGTGCCGATATTTTTTTTTTTCACGCTTCCTCAGAGCCGCCCGTCAGATTGGGAGGGGTGCCGGCAGATCTCCAAACTGTTCCGGTGACAGGAGGATTGAGCTGTAACTCGGCGGCCCTGTTCGGAGGCCCGCAGAGAGAGCGCCAGCTAGCTAGCGAGGGCGGGTACGAAGAGACAAGATACACATCCTAATGACAAGTCCAAACACGGGCGAGGCTTTGTTGCGGCGCCGCCAAACACTTTTCGCCGGGACAGATTTGGCCTCGCAATCAAACACTTCAAACGCGGCCTCCGACGAGAGACGGCAATCCGGATAGGTGCGCGTCTCCTGCTAATAGCTGCTAGCGCCGGCGAGTTAAGCAGCTTATTTCTGACATAAATAATGCATCCGGGCAGATGCTGCTCCGACTTTGGCGGAATACGAATCGCCGGGCGTGATTGACGCGGGGCTTTTGCCGAGCTCCGGCTCCAATTCCGCCGCCTCACCTTTAGCAACGAGGCCCCTTCTCATTTAATATCCCTTATGTTAACATAATTATGACAACCTGCACTGATTCATGCGTGCGACGGTGTAATATCCGTGACAAAATTAGGCTACTACTTTTTTCTTTGAAACGGGCGGGGTGGCGGGTTAGCGTATCAAAGGCAACTTAGCGCGTCTGCCTGTTCTACAGCGAAAGCAAATAAGAGGATATGACTTTAAATCGGGATACCTTGACAAGACTCCCGCCCCCGAACCCTGCCCCCTCTTAGCGCCCCTTTTCATTGATTCCGATCAATCAACCCTAATTAGACAGGCTCCTATCCACATATATGTCACATGTTAATAGGGTAATGATATGGGCATTTAGTTGCTTCTTTAATCTCGCTACTTGCAGCTAATGACACTCTCGCAGCCAGCCATGGGAATATTTATAAGGGCGAGGCGAGGCGCTGGGAGCGCACCGCACAAATTGCCACTTCACACCGCATGGCCGCGTTCAAGCTTATTTACAAGCTGCAAATGTTAGCGATTTGCCGACGAAAACCGTATTAGGTCCGGACGGGCTGTCGGTCGAGTAATCCGCGACAATAAATTTCTAATTTGTGTCAATCTCACGGGCGAAAAAAGAAGCACGCGGGGCTCATCTGCAAACAGATGAACATGTCTCAAGATACAAGACGCCCCCCCCACCACCCCTCGCCCTTTTTCCTCCACCATGCTATTCACACCTCCATGAATCGAGGACGAAATAGTTCTCATTTTATTTTTAATCCAACATCTCGAATTGTTAAGGGGAATATAATTCAGACTTCTCTAACATTTCCACTATTTGTCCTTAAGACGTAAAACCCCTGAGATTCATTTAGTCCTCCTGCTTGACCCAAAAGTACAGTTCTCCAAAAAAAAAAAAAAATCTGGATTTAGATTCAAGTCGCTCATTCCCCCCAGTGAGCCAGCAGGCCCCGCCGCTGTATTATTTATTTTATTTTGGATTCCATGACAACATTGTGGAGTGGTTCTGGAGGGAAAAGTGAAGACCTGGATGTGTTCCAGCAGGAAGCACTCCACTGACTTTGCCTGAGTTGTTATGACGGAGCGCGGCCGTGTCCGTGCCACAAAAATTTTGACGGACAAGATTTACCCCATCCAAATTAGGAAACTTGGAATTCCTGCCTGGTAGAAATACTAACAACAAACTCATCTTGCCCTTCCCCAACGACCTGCCTTCGTCCCCCGCCTTGTATTGTGCAGAAAGAAGCCGAGATCAACTCGCCGCCTCTCTCGCTCCGCCTCGCTCTCTTTTGCGACTCCCAAGTGATAATTATTTGATCTTGTTTGCTTCATTATTCATCTGGAGGGAGCTGTGCTTGTGACTTGTGGATAAATGCCATATGAAAGGCATTGTGCATCCTGGCTTTTATCCACATTCCCACAACAGATCAATTAGTCCGACTAAACAGTAAATTATTAATCACGTTGCTTTGTGTCCCCGTTCCATCACCGGAAGCAAACACTTCATTAGAGAGAAGGGAGAGCATAGCAGGTGGGGATGAAGGGATGGGGGAGGGAGGGAGGGAGGGGGTGCATGATTGAGAGGGGCTTTAAAGTGATCTGATGCTATGTGAACATTTGGAAAAAAAGAGAGGGGGGGGGGAATTATCAAGCGTGTCCATCATTCCAGGTAACTTGCAATCCTCTCCCGCCCCGCCCCTCGAGGTCTTCTTCCAAAATGACATAAAATGAGGTCAAGCAGTGGAGGGAGTTCAATGTCAGCGTTGCCCGTCGGGAGTCCCCCCGTGTGTGAGATTAAAATAACATTTCATGTCGTGGCTAGAAATCAGACCATATTTGCAAAAAAAAAAAAAGAAAATTCAGAGCAGATGAATTTTAATGAGGCGTACACTAGAGGGGGATAGCGGCCGCCGGTTGGGAGGGGGCGAGAGGGTCTGTCACCTTATTTGCCAGAAGATACAAGGTACATAAATTTAAAAAAAAAAATCACAGGTTCACCGTGTGTCAGATTGCTTTGCTGTTCCGAGTTGGGCAATTTGAATAAATTAGCGAGGATAAGGGGAAAAAAGTATTTTTTTTTTCTTCTTTGCAGGGAAGGTTAATTTTGAAGGGAGCTAGGATGGTTGGGATCTCCGGGAACGGAGGCATCCAAAGAGGGGATGGCGGGATGGCGTGGCAGTTATTAAAAACGATTGCATTGCCTCCCGGATGTCTCGGGAGAGCCGAATCAGTGGAGATGTTAAACCTTGCTTGACACCCCACTTGGATAATTGTGGGTGTGGGAGCTAATCAGCGGAAGATGTCTCCTCAATTTATATCTTGTCACTTAGCCAAGATTACCCCCCCACCCACCTCACCTCCCCCGTCCCGGCCACCATTAGCTTTGTTGCATGTCAATGCGCCGGTGAGTGTGTCCGCCTGGTCTGACTGAGGAATCATAATAATAATATCTCTTTTTTTTTTTTTTTTGCATGATAGAAACTGATATTTATTCCAGTAGGGCATTTTTGAAAATGCATTTGTTACTCGTGACCTAACAGGGGCGGCTCTGTGGAATAAGAAATGTGGTGCTGGGATCAGTGCCACATTTTTTTTTTGCAGTATGATGCAAGGCGGACTGGGAAGCCGATTTACAAAAAACAAAAACATGCATTTATGGGAAATGATTCAATTAGGTCACGGAGGAAGTCGATTTAATAGCTTCATCTGGGGAAGCTGTCGGAATTTGTCTGTTATGTCCGACCTCGGCCTTTTCTCCATGGAAAACGTTAACGCCAGTTGTGTAAACACTCTTTAAAAAGCCAAAGTTCCAAACCCGATTGATTCGGATCAGACTTTCAGCTGTCATAGCAAATCGATCATGACAACTTGACATGAAAGAGATTTGAATCTAAATAGTGGTCATGAGGAGAACTGCGCCGCTGTGGGAGTGGTCAAAACCAAATCTTTTAATTCCCTTTAAATATCAGATGGTTATTTTCTTAATTATTTTTTAATGATTGATTATATTTATATTAAGTGCAAACTCCCCCTTAAACAAAATCAATGACTAATGTCCCAATACTTTTGCCAACACATTTTGTTGACATAAAACGAACTACTAATCATATGTTGTTATACATTAAATTACATTCAAAAAGGGGGTCGGGCGGGTTGCGAAGCGGTCGAAATTCCGTCCCCCTGGTGGCAAATATTTCCCGCCTTCTCCCCGTAGGACAATGGCTCCTTTCAGCCAGCACGCGGGGCGTGTACAAGCTCATACGGCGAACGCCAGGGTCAGGTCAAATAAACAAGGCGGTCGTGCCAATGTGAGGGCTGCTCGGCGGGACCTCGGCGTAGCGGGCCTCCCTTTACACCCCCCCACCCGCCCCCTCCCCTCTTGAGTGCTGACAGATGTTTCAAGCCCTCCCAGCAAAGCAGCAATTCTTACCTCAAGTCGGCGGGCAGGGCCGCTCAGCCTCCCACGCACCTTCAGATCCTGCAACGAAAATCATGAAAGGAAATCCTCATCAGAACTAAAAAAAAAAAAATGTGGTCAACAACCTCTGAGTGATTCTTGAAAGGAGCCTTCGCAAAATATTAGCTCTGGCTACGCAAATGTGCAAAAATATATTCTTTGCACTGCCAAAGACTTGATGAATACAAATAAATGTATAAATTAAATTACTCTCATTAACACCCAGTTTAAAGTATCAAAGTGGGGAAGACGAGAGACTGGCGTTCCATCTAATCTACGTTCTAATAGTTGGAGGGACATTAATTATTGATAAGGCTGGCAATGGATTGGTTAATAAGATAATGTAATTGAGAAATGAAAATTGTCAGTGTGTGCATGTGTGTGTGTGTGGAGGGGGGGGGTCGTCTTAGGGGATTGCCCCGACATAGGCCTCCATCATTACTGCCACACTATGAAAGCAGAGTGGTGATTAAAAGGACTTGATTGATTTGACTCTCATTGGGATAAGTTGTCCTCATTCCGTCACTAGGCTCTGCCAGCACGTAAAAAAAAAAAAAAAATGTGTTTGTTCGTGCATGTATGAACCATAATACAATAGTCATAATATTAGGGACACATGCAAAGTCTAGTATTATATACAAATGAGTACAAATTAAATTTAAATATAAGAAGGTGTGTGTGTGTGTTAGCTGGACGAAAGGAGAGAAGTGAGTGTGCGTCAGAGCGTGTGCGATTGTGTGTCCATGTCGTCAAGAGGTGGCCCCACTCCCTCAGTTTTCACTCGCCTTTTGTCTGCACTGCACTCGGCTGCTCCGACGCTCACTCGCTCGCACACACACACACACACACACACACATACACACAACCCACCCAGAGAGAGCGCCCGCCCGCCCGCCCCGAACACAAAAGCTATCGATTTTACTATCAGCCGCAACGAATGATCTTCCTCAGCCAATTTCGGAATTTAGAAATGAGTTCAATACTAAATATGATCTTGGAAGGGGGCGGTCTTTAAACTTTTGGTGTTGGAGGAAGTGAAGATTTTCCATGTTTGGCTTTTGGGGTACAATAAAAAAAATCTTGCCATGGGTGAGATTAAATAAAGATGACACAGATGGGTACGAATGACGACTGCTCACGTTTGGTGCTACTATTTCAATTTTTTTTCGAATTTTATTTTGATGCACGCTTTCTCGTGCCGCTCCGGTGCGTTTTACGACAGCGTTCTGCGGGCCTGCTCGCTACCTTCATTTATGACACGCGCCATAAAGGCGCAAGGATTTCTGTTTCTGTTGTGCGCCGCAAAAAACTTCCATAAAAATAGCGAGAGAGGATTAAAAACAGACATATAAATATTTATCAAGAAATTTCAAATGTTTCCTTTTTTGCAGCTTGAGTGGCGTTTAAGGTGAGTAGGAAGAAAACAAAAGAGAGTCCAGTGTTTGACAAGCGGGGGGGGAGCGTTTGGTGAGGCAGCCGGTGTGTTGCCTCCCCGCGTTACCTTACGCCCTGGCGAGGTGTTAATTCAAAGCCTTGTTAGAGGGAGGTGAAGATGAACAGATAAGGAAGGTCTGAGCGAGGGTCAGCGCCGCCCGTGTCGGCCCGGCTTGTCAGACACCTGCCTGAGATTAAGCCGCCGCTCCCTCGTCCCCCCCCCCTCACGTTTTCTCTCTTGTGTGCAGGTGAGAGGTCAAGCACTTACCCAGTTCACCGGGTGCGACGTGGTTCTGCATAAAAGGTCCCGGCACCTGCGGGCGGAGGTGCTGGGTGAGGTGGAGGTGGGAGGGGGGGGTTCTCCATGCTGCCATGATTACATACTGGAAGGCAATATGAGAAGAAGAGTTGAATTTTTTTTTTAAGATCTGGAAATTATTATTTGATCACACTATATAAATACAGTAGAATTATGATATATATAATCTAATATAATATATAAATTTTGCAAGATTTTGAAAATAAATAAATAATTATGTGTATTTTAATTGTGTTGAATTTCAGGAATTTCCCAGAAGTCAAAAAGGCGGGAAATAATGGTTAAAAAAAATAAAAAGAAAGGCATAGAACTCTGCAAATTTGATTCCTACCAAGCAAAATGACACCCCGCTGTCATTGGAATTACGGCTGCCCTCTCTAAAGGTGGCTTTTAGGTGCATTAATTGAATTTCCACTATTTCCCCAATAATGGTCTCCAAAGTTCAGCCGTCCATCCTTCAGGAGCTCCCCGCCGCGCGGCCCACCACTCTCCATTTCAGCGGCTTAATTTATTTTCATGATTCGCCCCATAATGACGGCCATGCAGGCTGTACATCAGAATTAACCTTCATGGCGGCGAGGTATATTACGATGACAGTCGCCGACACATTTCACCTACACAAAGGGCATCCTCCCCCTCGCCCCCCCCCCCCCCCCCCCCCCCCCGCCGCATAATCAGCCCAAGACAGTGCCAGATTGTTTGATAGCCGATTAATTTTCATAGGAAATCAAGTGGCCACCTCTTTGGCTCTTTTTCTTCGCGCCAGCTCTCCCTCGACAACAATGCCGATTTTTTCTTCTGCTTTTTGCCTCGTCAATTAGGTGTTTTATTTAATCTCATCTTTTTAATAAATTGCAACCCCCCCTCGCCTCCCTGTTCCTGATATCTCCACTGCGGTTAATTTATTTTTGGGTGACGCCGATGTAACAAAAGTGCTGTAAATTAATCAGGGGACATCAAGCGAAAGACAGGGGGAGGGGGGGTACAAGGGGGGGGCATGACGGCCTCCTTGTGTGTCATTTCTATGCAAAGCATTAAGTGTCAGATATAGATTCCACCATTTGCTATGGTCGCACTCAAAAGATTTCATTAGGGGGGGCCTGACGTCACGTTTATGAAGGCAGCGCCGGATCATTTCTGTCCTATTTTCTCCCTCATGAGCTCTTTTGTTCTTCCCCGTGCCCCGATCCCGCCACAAAAAGGATCCCCCCCCCCCACCCATCCATGCAAATGGCAATAATAATAGATTTCACCGAGCGTCACCGCCAAACCATGATAGCCTATTTAGTAAAGGGAGGGGGGTGCATTCAATTTGTGGCCACAACTAGGCTGGCAAAAAAGTAATTAAGAAATTACAGAATTGGTCGCCCCCTTTCTTGAAGTCCCCCTTCCCCCCCAACCCCGCCGCTCTCCGGTGGACACGGCATCCATAATGAGGAGGGTTGGTAATTAGAATATTCTGGAGAGGTGAGCCCGGCTGGAGCTGGCAGCTAAAAGAATGATGGTTCTCCGTCCCTTTCTACTCTCCAACTATTATTTCTTGGCTTTGTCAGAAGGGCCGGGACAGCTGTCTACTTGAGTGTAGGTGTGTGTGCCTGCGCCTGTGTCACTCACAGACCCTCCGCCAGCAAATAAATATAATCAATCTGCCATTTACATACAAATAGGCTTCTCCCCTTCATCCTCGAGCCGGCATCCTCCGAGAGGGGAAATAATATTCACTCCACATACCAATTTCATATTTATCATTAGATGCCTTTATTGATTGTTTTTTTTTTCTTCTCCCCCCTCTCCAGTTTTTTAGATCATTCTATTGGCCCTCCACTTCATTTTACGAGAGGATATTGAAGGCTTGTAGGACTGACACGTAGCGCACGCTTCATTATTTCCCGTGCCGAGGGACGATTACCGTCGCTCCGGCTCGTCATCCGTCCAAGACGGCGGTCGGGGACGTTATCAGGAGCGTTTAACGGCGATTGCGCGTGTTGCTAATGCGCTTGATTCCACGCCGTGTCATGTAGACGCCGTTGGTGTCAATCCTACTTTAGGGCAAATAAGCGCCACTTTGATTACCGACGGTCATTCATGACGAGAACAAAATACGGGAAAGGAAATTATACGCATACGAAAAATGTTGTGTTGCGTGTTAGCATGAGTTGTATTTTTTTCCAGATTTTTTTTTTTACATTAATAAGTTTTATGTGAACATATCACATGATATCCTGGTATTGCTATTCAACTTTTTTTTCATGGAATAATTTTTTCTATAGTGAAGTGCCTGAAACATTGCAAATACATAAATCCCTCCATTCACACCTTTTCGGATCCTCACAAATACTCGAGCGGGAATCACTTGGATGTCGAGTGTATTTGTGTAAACTCGCTAACTAACGAAGCAACACCGTCGTCTCACTTTCACACTTTTGCTTCTCTTTCAAAAATCTTTTTCATTCCATCCCTGCAGACATTCCAAATGCTAAAATGCTAAACTTTTTTTTAGCATTTCCTTTAAAAATGTTGCATGAATAATCACCACATCCTTCAAATTGCTCGATAATCAGCAGACAACAGGTCGCAAGTATAAAATATTCAACATTAGACAAAGCGTTTCATGTGCTCCTCTCGGACCGCGGCGGCCTCTTGCGCAACATCCGCTAGCGCTAACGCCCGGGCCTTTGATCGCCATTAAGATCATTTGCTTAAACTTTTCAAATATGCTTCCGTGTGTTTAATTAACATCTTGGGGAATTATTTAGCCAAGCGGAGATTAGCCCAGACCTTTGGACGGGCTAATGATGGAATTGTGATTGCCCAAACGCATCACTTGGGAGCCAATGAGAATCAGGGGGGGGTAATATTTCATTTGATCTGCAATATTACTGTTGCGCATATTGGACAGTTCATGAAACTCTGTGTATTAACTTAGCCCGTGCATTCAAATATGCACTTATAAGCCCTGGGTATTAATATTCACATTGGGTAGATTTGAGCGTACGTTTCAGAGCGCTGCGTGCTCCACATTGTAATTTCTTAGCTTATCTAATCAATTCTGCAAGCTCCACGGGCCTCATGAAAGAAATCAGCTCGGTAGCACCTTCAGAACACTTATAAATAATGAAAAACAGCATTTAAAAAAAAGAAAGAAGCGCTTGAGGAGAAAAAAAAAAAACGTTGATTAGAAAAAGTGCCTTTTATCCGGGGCCTTCAAATATTTCACATTACGAAGATGCAGAAGACTTTGGGCAAAGTAGTCCTATCTGACCAGAAAAGTAGTAATATATATATATTTTTTAGATAAAAAGTGCTGACAGCACAAGAATGATCCAGGTTGCTTTTTGGAGAGATGAGAAATATCAACTTTCATCTTGTCCTTGAAAACTTCTCCGCTAAAAAAAAGCTGCCATGTTTGGCAGGGCGGCCATTTTGAGAAATTGAATTTGAAAAAGATTCATTTTAAACTTTGAGTATATTGGAACAAGTTTATGCCGAATTGTATTTTGATTTTTTCACATAATAATATATATATAATAATAAAAAACCCCACAACAAATAATTTTATGTATTATAGTGTCCTATAAAGGCTTTAAGTAGTTTCTTGGAAATTTTTCACTCTTTCTTTCCAAGTGTGGACAACCTAGCACGGTTAACAGCTTGTGTCTTATTTTGTGGCGCTGGCTCGACGCAGGCGAAGGCAAGAGAAGAAAAAAAAAAAAATCACGGTATTTTTTATGCCCCTCTATAAATTAGAGGCGGTGAGTTGATGAGCAGTGAAGGAGAGTCGCGTCTTCGCCCAGAGACAAAAGGGGAAGTGCCACATTTCACATGCCTTCTCGGCGTGATGCATCAAGGCGGTGATGAGAGTTTTATAGAGAACACACACACATACACACACACACACTTGGAATGGGAAGGATTTGCATTCTGCTCCTGGCAGGTCGAGTGACAAATTACCCAAGCGTCCACGGGAGGTTTGAAAATCAAACCTCAGAGGCACGACTGGTGTGCTGAGATGTTTATGGAGACCGGAAGGGGGTCGGTGAAGGACCTGGGCTGGACCTTACCTCCCCTAGCTCCTGGGCCGGAGTCCCGGCGCCAGCCCGCCTCGGGCCATCAGCCCCCAGGCAAGCGTTCACCAATCGGGCCCAATCAAAGACTCAAAGCGGGCGAGAAAGAAGTGGCCCAAAGTGCTGCTTAGCGCCTTGAATAATTCAACCAACCAGAGGGGAGCAGAAGCGCAACCTGACCACGCTGCGCAAACATCTATTAGCTGACTTGCAAAGATGAGCAAATACGGAACTGCGAGCGAGCAGATGATCAAAAAAAAAAAAAATCTAATTTTTATGTGATTAATGATTGAGGTCCAGAGAAATGTTGAAACCGCTGGTAATTTGCTTCATATGCAATTTTCTCTAAAAAGAGAAGACTCGGAGAAAATTGATAATTAGCATTTCTAAACACGACAGTTCACTTTTAAATAGTCTTGAGTAGACCCGATACCCTTAATTTAAGGATGGTGGAGACTGCCGATACCAGACACCGATACTCAAGGGGCAAATAACAAATCTGTAATTGGTTGGGAAAGATTTCAAGTTGTTGTTGCCCTCCGCAACTCCTCTTAATGAGGTTGGACGCGTGGCTGCTTCCGCACCTGCCGTGGGTGGCCACAGGGTTAATCCCACCTGGCCGGGCTACCTTCTGCCTCTGGGCTGCTGACGGCAGCAGAGACGGCGGCGGGCCTGGATGAGGAGGGAGGGGAAGGTGACAGGAGGCGCGCTATACCCCGGGGTTCCTTTTACTCGCCACCCTCCAGCGTAGCGGAATGAGTCGGAGCGGACGCCGCTGGATACCTGACGAGCGGAGGGCGACATAAATTAGCCGACGAAGATTGATAGCCTCCCTCGGCTTAAAGATATACAGAAAATAGCCACCACGAAAAGATGTCGTTCTTCCGAAGGGGGACATCTTGTAAGTTGCTTACTCAACAGACCTTGTTACGGCGCAGGCGCTTTACTGCCGCCGAGGAAAAGGTCAACTCTCGTCTCAGCCGTTCTGACGAGGTTCTGCTCTTTATGAGGCGGCCCATTTTCATAAGTGGTGCAGTAAAGGATGATGGGAAGGGGCCATGGGGTGCAAAAGGTAGGATGGGCGTCCGTGTCGGACATATCCTGTCTACGGAAACCAAATTGGCTGATGGACAGCGAGGAATCCCTCCTTAAAGAAGTCTTTCTTACACGTGTAGATACACTAGAATGACTTGAGGGGCTGTCAGAGCGAGGCTGGGAAAAGTCAAATAAATCTGACTGATGCCCTCTCCCATCGGTGGGCTAAAATGCCAGATGAAGCGTAAATCACGACGCTCCGGCAGTCCATCCCCGGCCCGCCTGACATTACCCCAGCAGCTCGGCTATTTGGCCAGTCATCTGATCCGCCGGCGTAGGCGTAGATTGATGTTTATTCAGAAGCGGCGGACATATTTCAGCTGTACAATGAGGCCCTCAAACATTAGTCGGGCCCTCTGAACTCAAGCCAGACTAATTGAATGTGTCGACGGATGTCAATGGATCCATTCATGGCGGAGGGGAAAAAGTTCACGCTCGCTAAAGCCTCCACTTCATATTCCACTAAAATATTAACACTGTTTGATTATCCTGCAGCTGCTCCAACGCGACATAAAGGGCGCCCAGTCAGACCTCACTGGTTCGGTGGGGCGACTCGGACAGGGGTGTCAAACTCATTTTTGTCACGGGCCACGTTGGAGTTTCCCTCGCAGGGCCGTCATGATTGTCAACGTCTTTGATATCCAGTATAGGCTCCAAAACAAAGTTTGGAAGTCAGAGACGAGTAAAAACTGTTCAAATACGATAAAAAATTCGGGCGGGCCACATAAAATGATGTGGTGGGCCGTACCTGGCCCCCGGGTTTGACACCGAAAGTCAAGTCAACTATGGCCGCATTTTATAAACTGTATTGACGAAATTATAGTATGTCTACATTATTGATACAAATAATTATATGCACACATCTACATACAAAAATATAAATAGATTGGATTATCCCTACGTAATGTATCGAAATAAACTTAAGCTCCTCCCGGTAGAAATAAGCGACCGCTTTAAATAATACCGAGCGAGCGGCTCGGCCAATAAATTCCCGCGCAGAGGTTAATTTAGTGAGGGGAAACCCCAGCGCAATTACCTTGTTCGATGCCGAGCCTCGGCATGCCCTCAGGGCCCCGTCGCAAATGTCACCCAGAGGAGGCGTGCGGCGTTGAAGCTTTGGCAGGATGGCCAACCCGAGTGGAAAACAAGGTCATCAGGAGAGGCTAAACGCTAACAACAATGGAGGCCTATTAGCGTCCATCACCTGAGTTGGACATGATCAACCTCTCCCTTGTCATCTGATATTCACAAATTTAATAAATAAAAAGAATTTAATAAATTATGTATAATTAATATAAATATAATTATGTATATTATTATAAATGAGCAAAAAGGATGCAAATAAGATTTTTTTTTAATTGATTTGAAATCTAAGAGGAATTATGTGATGTTAAATAATATAAGTACGGCTGTGGTATATTTTTGAGTCACCTGGGCTTTTGTGCATCACCGTCTCCGCCGCTCCCTTCATTATCGCCGGCGCTCGGCTGCCAATACTTTACGGGCTCCCACAACGCCGGCGAACTGGACGCTCCGGCTCTATCTGCGGCGGTGATCGGGGATGTCTGTAATTACCGCGGCGTCCTCATCTACTCAAATCATCCCGATCCAAATCTTTTATTTCCCCCGGGGCCCTCCTCGCCGTCGCTCTTACCTCCCAGGAAGAGGCGACCCCGGTGTTTGTGCTTTTTTTTTTTTTAATCAGGCCTCGACTCAAGCTGTTCCAACCGAGCGGGAGGAAAAAGCCCGGTCAAGCTGTGCCGGCGCCTTTCAGAAGGTGTTCGCTTCCAAGTAAAGTTACGGCCAAACACAAACATTGGCGGGCTTTTAATTCAAACGTCGCACAGTGTGCAAGTCGCCTTGGACAGCGGGGAGGGAAATAGCTAATTTGAATTAGCTCCTGTTGCCCAACTCTGTCACTTTGTAGTTAGTTTGCCGGTCATTAGTGAGCTCGCCTTCTTGGCATCATCTTCTCGAGCTACATATGAAGTAATTACGCCATCATCTAAGTGAATTCTGCACATGTGCTTCCTAATATAAACTGAAATAAACATCTCAACCAACATAGAGAGGAAGCGGCTCATTTGCACATCAGAGCTTCACATTTAATAATCTCTGCAGGCTTTTGCTTATTTGCCCGTACGCATCGCCCCCTCCCTCGCCCTCTTCGCCATGAAATGCTAACAAACCCAAAACGGCAGGAGTCCAAAGGCGGCCGCATTAGACTTTATAAACAGTTTAAAAAAGACACACAAGCGTTTACACAAACAGCATCAATATTTCACATGGGCTAACGTTGGCCTTTTCATGTACGTTTAAACGCTCGTCGGGAAGTAAATGGCGCTTTCAAACGAGCCGCTCGGCTAATTGATTGTGACTTTTTGTAAAGTGCAAAGACGCCCCCTCCTCATCCGCAGGGAGAGAGAGTGCGAGAGAGAAAAAAATACTTCCACTGAGTTGTTTTGCAATTGCCGTGTGTGTGTACTAACAAAAATCCGCTCGTTTCATCGGACGTGGCGACAATCTACTCGCGAGCGACGGATGCTAACTGGGAAAGATTTTCAAAGGAAAACGTGTATTTTACAGCCGCCATCTTTTACAATAAATAATAAAAAAATATGTATATATTACAGGACATGCCTCCTTTAATTTTTTAATAAATATATAAATAAATATTAGTAAATAAATTCGTAAATATATTATATTGAAGCAAAATAAAATGTAAAAATATGATATATTAGTAAATATTACAGCACGAGCCTCTGTCTTTTAAAATAAATACAAATAAATAAATAACGACAAGCGTGGGTGTGCGCCAGACGGGGTTCACGTAAAGATGTGTACCTCCCGCTTTGCCGACATCTTCCCCCGCGTGTCCGCCGTGTGATCGCATTGCTCATCAAAGTCAAAAACGCTTGAGCCGAGAAATAAGGCCTTCACATCTTTCAACACAGGTGGGAGCGTTGAAGTATTAAAAAAAAAAGAAAATGCTTGCTTCGGCTCCTCGGGCCGTCGCTTCTTTTTTTCTTTCAGGTGGAACGCTCATTAAAAGACGGCCGTACAGCAGGTGTTTGGTCGCACGGCGCTGGAGGAGCTGCTGCTTCAAGGAGCGGGGAAAAAAAAAAATAAAAAATCACAAAAGCGAATCGGCGTGCCGCTGCGGCGTGCCGAGAGCCCAATGCTCACACAATCGAGCCTGCATAAAGATTCGAAACACCGGAAGCACAAATATAGAATTAACCCCGAATATTTTTTTTCTCTCCAATGACTGACAAACAGATGAGGACAAGAGTTGGAGATAAAGGGATGAATCAAGTTTGCAAGAATGGAAAAGGAGTCCGAGAAAGACTTCACGCTACCTCGACACATTATGATAATGCAATAAAGCCGCTAGAAAGTCACAATAGTTGTCATTTCCTCTCTCCTGCTCCAACTTCATGCCAATCCGTGAGGGGAGGGGCGGGGCGGCGTGGTGTGGGGGGGGTGCAGCCGCTTACACTCATATAATAGCAAATGTGTTTGCAGGGGGTTGCTATTTTTACCCAGGGATGCCACGTCCCCTTTCCTTGGGCACATTCAATTTCTCTTCCGCTCAGGACTTTTTTTTACCTGATTATTTCCTCGCCCGCCGTCGCAAACCCGCTTGATTCAATTAATATTCAGGAAAAGTAGAAAAATCAATTCATCATGCCGCAGAACACAGTTGACGCGCTCCGGTAAGATGGCTCGTCTCGGCCTGGTCTTTTCCGACGCGGTCCGACTCCCGTGGAGGATGTCGGCGCCCGGGCCGTTCTGGCTTGTTATTCCCGGGGTTAGAGCTCACCTCGGCCCGCATCTTTATGTGTTTACAGCTCTGGGGCCTTTGTTGCCTTCCCTGACTACAAGCCAGCTTGATGAATAAATAACATCTCCTCCCTTTCACTCGCTCCACAAACCTTGAAGTTTGTGTGTGCAAATGCGAGTTCCGGGCCGGGGTGTGTTGTTTGTGCGCCTTCTGTTTGTGACCGCCGCCAAGCGCCCAAAAAAAAAAAAAATGTTTGTGTCTCCGGTATCTCTCAGCGGACCGAGACTCGCCTTCATCTGGCGGATTCCCAACCCCCCTGTTGGCTAGGAATCCGTCAGAGAGTATTCCGAACACACCGACGGAGGGGAAGCATTCTCTTTATCTTCCACATCAGTGGGAATATGCTGAGGGACTACGCAAACTCTACAAACAAACGGGGAGCAGAGAGCGGGATGCCTTTCGAGCCCCTCCCTCCCCCCTGGGGGGTTCTTCATTAACTTAATTCAAGAGCCCAGAGTAGCCTTAATGGGGAAACAAGCAGGAAATAAAATGATTCCCGCATCAGCAATGAACGACTCTCCAGTTGGTACTGTAGCGTTCATTTGTCTCTGGCGGCTGCTTAGAAGGGGTTGGGGGGGTGGGGGGGGGGGTTGGTTTTATTTACACGGCATTATGCTCCATCAAGTGGTTGTGCTCAATTAAGGAAGCTGCCACCATGGTTTTAAGTCGACTAATTCAGCCCCGCTGAAAGGGAGCATGACTTGCTAATGGGGTGTAATTCCTTTTGTATCTGTAGCCATGTGCAGCGGTAGGGAGGAACCAGACGAAGGGGGGGAGGGGGGGGGATCTGTATCATCAGTAAAAACAATGCATCAATTAAGCAATTAGCCAGGAACAAACTGGGCAGTGTTCCAAGCCTGCCAACGAGGAGGCACCGTGCCAAGGGGGCTTGTCGCCTTCATTACAGACCAGAGAGGGGAGGTTTGCCTTTTCATTTGTGAAGTGGAGGCATTTGACTGCCAGCGTGGAGACGTTTTGTTGGGCCAGATGTGCTTTTTAGTGAGGCCACATGTTCGGTCAGGGTGGCGGCGGCGGCGGCGGAGGAGGTGTGCACGAGTGCCAGCTGCCGCCAGCAAAGGGGCGGTGGGTGGGGGGGTTGTAGGGGGCATCGAACGGCCTCTTCGCTGCCATCTGATTAATTAAGACTTGAAAGGGGCCCAGTGGCAGCAGGGTTTTAATTGTGGTAATTGGGGTTAATAAGGTGCCATTACACGCACTGATCACAAGTATTGTTTCATCCAGACGGGCAAATTGAGCGAGGTTAAACACTGAGGATGAAGGAAGGGGGGTGGGGGGGGCGACTTGGCAGTCATGTGCCACTTGTTTCTGCATGTTAACACCGTGTTCGCCCTGTTGGGAACTGCACGTGATGAATAGCAGAAAGATGGCGGGGGGTCATAAAGACCCGGACCCCTCCGAAAAAAAAGATGAGGAAAGTCAATGGACACCATATGGGACTGAAAATTACGAGCCATGTGTTTCCGAAGATTCAATTGTCGTCTAGTATGGCGGAGCTGCAAATTTCTTAACTTGAATTCAATGGCCGCATTGAAAACAATGCGCCATCTGTCACTGTAAGAGTGCTTGAGTGATTTGAGCAGACCTGGCAAAGCTCTGTGGAGTGTGTCTTCTTCACCTGCTGACAGTCAGCATGGAAGCAGACAAAAAAGGAAGCCCCGCCCCCCTCCTCGTCCTCCACCACCACCACCCCACCTAGCCTCATTCCTCGTGATGTCCTACAGTCTAGCTTCCTGTCAAGTCACCCGATGGTGAGACGGAGGGATGCCAGGCCAATTAATCAAAGTCAGATGTGGATGAATGCCTGGGGTCTGTCATGACACACACACACGTAGCACACACAAAATGTAGCGCACAAGTATTCCACTTTGGGGAACTTTATTTGCCCATTGCAACATTGCGACTATAAAGTCAAGCATTAACCCTCAAATAGCCGCCACACTCCTCACCGGGGAAACGTATTTCTATTCTTTCATGCAAAAGTGCCCTGGAAATGCACAGATCATCTCCCTGGCCTCTCCTTAAATCTGTCAGTTTTTTGCTTCAAAGGACAATTTAAAGGTTTCCCAGGCATCCTGTCGCCTCTTGATGTATTGCCAGACCGAGTTGCTAACCTCCACACTTTTCCTCACAACACTTCACTCATTGAATCCTCCAGCAGGATCATGGAAAGGGTTAAGGGTTACAGCCGTACTGATAAGTCCAGAGAGGAGCTGTGACAAAATATTCCGAGACAGAAGAACTGGGGAATAAAGTGAGGTATAACAACCTTTCAAAGGTCAAAAAGACATTTAGTGCTTTTAAAGAGTGCCTTGAATACTTTGCCATCAATCCTTCCCGTTGCCTACTGTTTTTTTATGCTCTCTGGCGCCCCCTACCTCCCTTGACGAAAGAGTGTATTTAGCATATCTGAGGCCAGACAGGCATTTCCTTTCTGGCTTCTGTCCCACCGAGGGCCTCCCCCTATAGGCCCTCCAACACCCCTAAGTCCACATCGGTGGAATAAAGCAACCCCCCCCTCACCCCCGCGTCTGGCTCTGATGTTTGCCAGTGTTCGACAAGCTCCCATCTTTTGTCAAAGAGAGAACTGACAGCAGCTCGTGCCCAGCTGGCTGCGAAAAATGTTGACGTCCCTTCCCTGTTGCATCCCGAGCGGTGGAAAAACGATTCCGTCCATCCCCTTGAGTTGAAGCGGCGGAACAATAGCGAGCTATTCCGACCGCGGCCTCCTCTAGATAGAGTGGGGTCGTGCTAAACAGACAATGACCTTTAAAAGACAATATGCTAATAAATAGCCGCGGCGAGGGCCGAGGCACTCGACACAAAGGGACCTTGGGAAAGCGGCGGGGTTTTAATCAGGTGCGGGTCTTTTTTTTTTTAAAAAGAGCCCGTGGCCACATAATTGATCCCAAAAGGTAGGTCCTCCCGCAGAACCTTGGGATGGCGTTCCATTACTATAAAGAACTAATGGTGTTCTTTGTTTTGCTCTCTAGGAGGACGGAAGGCGGGGGGTGAGGGGATTTAAATCTACTATAGGTTCTCATTCTCCAAAGGCCACAAATGGTGAGCATTTTAATGATGTAAATGTTTTGATGTCTGACACCTACTGAATATGGAAAAAAAGAAGGGTTAGTGTGTATTTAGCCCCTCCAGTGACGATGCATAGGCAAACAGCCCGGGACAAGATAAAAAGACAAAGACGGGGGGAGGAAAAGAAAAAAAGAAAAAAAAAGTCATTGAATCAGTGTTAATAATGACACGGCTGGAAACAATTGTGTGTGCTCTCTTTGGTTAAATCTGCCTGGAGATGTGAAGGAGAAGCCCATGTGTTAAAACGATATTATACTCAGCCCTTCCAATTACTGTACTGGTAGTAGGGCCACTTGTTGGATTTGGAAGGAGTGAGGAAAACAAATGGATCCTATCGACTGAAGACTTTGGGGGACAAGACAGAGTGGTGTCAAGATCAGATCTAAATAAACAAAAACCAGAACTACCTGCCAAAAACCCTGGTAAACTACCTTCTGGTTGAGTAGAAGCACCTGTGGCTAAAACCAAACCATATCAGGGTTTTTACTTTTGGCCCTGGGTTTCCCATCTCTGGGTATACCAACGTCCTGTCCATCAGAAACGTTTTAATTCCCCTTCCAGGACTCCCAACGATTCCAAGATAGGGATGAGATAAACCAGCGAGGAGTTTGCCAGCGGTTACGATGCCTGCCAAGGTGCCGCCGCTCTGGACGGCATTTGTCAAAGCGACCGCAACGTATACACACGTAAAGCGGAAAACACAGCTCGGCTAAACTGCGGTCTGCGCTGATTACAGGACTGCAGATGCTGCCGATTCGGTCGGAGGAAAAACATGACAAGGAGGCGGGATCGTCTGACTCGCAGCTGTCAGGTGAAACCGCAAAAGAGCGCTCCTGGAACACTGGACCTCTGGTTTATTTTGGATCTGGTGAACCAGTGAAGTCAGTCTGCTTTATAGTACTTAGCATCAAAGTCTAAACAAAAGAGCTTCTCGAGTTCCCGACTCTGATACGAGCGTCTTGCTGCTTAGGTAAACCCGAAGGGGGGAAAAAACAATTATGTACTGCGGTTTTGAATGTCTCCAAGCGAGGGAGTGGAAAATAAATCAAGTAATTGCGTTACACTTTCCAATGCTGCATGGAGATCATCTTTCCCAGCTGGGTAAACACATCACACCCCGCACAAACATCCAGTTAGATGTGAAATATGACACCGACGATGGCGAGATAGTCACGTTGGCTCCCGAAGCGAGAGAAAGCAAGACTTGAGGACACTTGAGACTCATGAGTACGATACAACTTCAAGTCCTGCCTCATGGATGTCACATCAGCTGACAGGAATGAAACCAAAAATCCAAGTGGCAGCACGATTAAAAGACAAAAAAAATCACAACACAATCGGGTCGATGTTATAAAATGGCTGCCGCGGGGTTACGATCATTGCAAATGGCCGCCGTTGAATGGGTCTGACGACGTTAACCTGCGTCGTTTTTACTAATGTTGTCGTTAATTGTTAAATTGAAAATCCAAGGATAGAGCACGCGTCGGCTACGCTCACCTTGCCTGCAAAGCGTCCCATAAAATCCCATCACTACACTTAATTGTTCAATATGAAGCCAAAGCGTCGGAGGTAATTCAAATGTCTTTCCGCGACGGATATGCGCAATTGTTCTCTTTCCCGATTCTAATTTAATGCCACGCGGGGAAGGTGATTGGCTCTGTGTTGCCACCGCCGCCAAGCGGGGTCAGCCGCGCCATCAAGCGCTGTAATTGAGTAGTTAGCAGCAATTTTCTCCCCTAATTTCCATCTGCGGGATCCGGGGCCGGCATGGCAAATAGCACATTACGCCGCCGCCATTGTGGCAAAGTGTAATAACATTGTTTCCACAGTTTGAAAACTTCCCCTGAACAAATGAGAATCACTCACGACTCCCCATCTTTGATCACACGCGCGAGGACGCACGCACGCTAGCTAGCTAGCTCGGCTTTGGCGGAGTAACCGACGCGGGGGACGTGCTATTAACATATAGATAATTAGCTGCTCCGATGGCGCCCCGCCCTCCGACACCCTAATCCCCCCGACAAAGCCCTTTGACGAGCGCTATCACAAACACCATGTTGACGCCGCTCTTTGGAGGCCATCTTGTTTGGCTTATTCCCCGTGACACGCTTCGACGGGAGGAAGATGAAGGAGGCCGAGGATTTACGAGGGCGTAATCCGCGAGCGGCGCCGCTCCTTGTGTATGTTCTGGGAGAGGAGGCCCGGGCGGAGCCGTAAACTAATGGAGCGGGCGGCGTTCTAACTCCAACCGGGAGAATTATGGCCATCTTAAAGCTGTTTCAGGGACAAAGACGAATATAAAATTAGGATTCGGACCACTAATAGCTGCTTTATTGCACTACGGGAGCTCATATGTCAAGGCGAGTCTCCCCAAAATTAAAAAAATGCTTTTCTGGCGTTCCTGTAACATAACTGTAATTTCATAACCGTTGTCTGCCCCTCTTGCTTGACTTTATTTTTTAATTACGTGCAGGCAGTACATCAAAAATGGAAGTCATAATAGGTGTAATTTAATCACTTTTTCCCGCCTCGGCCATCTTAATGTGTGTTTCATTCATTATTGATGGCACGCTGATGATGTGCTCATGACAAGCGTCAGCGCGGGGCGCTTGGTGATTCAAGGTTTTCATTTCTGAGCGTCCAAACAAAAGATAATTAACGTGAGGCGGGCGGGACGTTCACCGTACCCGCTAGCCTGACGTCACTTCCATCCACTCAAGGTTCAGTGCATCCTGCGCCATGCCGCCGGTCAAACAACATAATTACTCAAGACCAGATAGAGAAGACGAGGAGGAGGAGGGATTTAATTTATCCACCTATATCTCATTTCTCTTCTTTCAAACGATCGTCTCATATCAGGCTTCATGTAGTCTGTCTGCAGATGAACACGGACACGCGACCACAATCACAGCCTCCGGGGTCGAAGGTTCTTTAAATGAGACGGAAAACATGACAAAATCATTTCATTGTATGCGCCGATCCAGCGGATCAACATCAGCAACCGCCTCGGCCAAATGTAAATATTTGACGCATTACAAGGCTGATAAGAATTTTAAAAAAATGGGATTGCCATTTTTTATTCCGACCTCAATAATGTGGTTCACAAATTCTAGTCATAAATCAGATATATGATTTGCTAGCTAGCTATGGACAGAAAGCTAGCAAGAAGTAAACAAGTCTGCAAGTCATAAATCGGATAAACGATTAGCTAGCTAGCGATGGACAGCAATCTAACTAGAAGTAAACAAGTCGGATGAATGATTAGCTAGCTGCTAGCTAGCAAGCTAGCTATTTATCGTCGCCTGCGACTGTCTCCTCGCGAGTAAAAGCCAAGTATTTTTATTAAGGAGTGGGGACAGCATTCATTTTTTAAAACCTCGTCAATAAAATATCATACGGGTCGCTCCACATTCCTCAGAATTATAATGACATGAATATTTAAATTTAAATGCATTCCGAGCACGCCGGTTTTCTCTTCTTCATGACGGCATCAGATCTCATTTTCTACTTAAGCTCCTCCATCATGTTTATGCATATCCACATGCATGATACATATCTCACTTTTTTTTTTTTTTTAATGCGGACCAGATAATTTTGCTTGACTTTAATGGGGAACGACTCGTCATTGGCACGCTTTTCTCTTTACGACAAAAATAAAAAATATATGATCAAATGACCCTTTCATCTGGAGCAGAAGCTGTTTTTGAAACTTGGCACTGTCGCGGCGCCGCCGCCTTGCTTGCGAGTAAATAGATCAAAAAAAGGCGCCACTTTTGAAGCGCTCGCTAATTGGACACATTTAATTGATATCCTTCAAAACAATCATTAGAATGCAGGGGGGAAGACTTCTCTGATGGAAATGGCATTTTTCCCTTTTTTAAATGAATGAATAGTTGATGAACTAAGCGGCAAATTAAGAGTTCACGGCGTATTTTAACACAAGTGCCGATTGATAATTTCAACGTGTCGTATCACGTTCGATCACTCAGCCCTTGTGAGGCTGCGGCGGACCCTCGCGAGCACGCCGCTCCTCTGTGATCCTGACAAGGAGTTATCTCTATCCATCGCTTCCTTCCTTCCTTCCCCTCGCCGAGCGGCAAAGCTCCGCAGACGTTGGCGGCGCATCTTTTTGCACTACTCCAGACGTCGCTCGCTTGGACTTTCCGCAAGGAGTTAATCGAGGCGGACGTGAAAAACTCACAGCTGTCAGTCCGAATCTGTGATTTCTGGATTTTTTTTTTTTCAGATCTCATGATGGGCACTGATGATGCAGATGGAAAATGAATGTGAGTATTTGTAGAGGGGCTTAATTTTAGATGCATCGATATGATCAAATGAAGACTAATGTCGGAGTAGATTGTAATCAGCTGCTATGCGTAGGACTAATATCCGCCATATTCCAAGGCCGGGATGATGGATACCCATGTTAAACATGTAATTAAACCGAATACTTCCATATTCTTGACTAGCAACCTGTGGAGGAACACTAGGGCACTCTTCGGACCACCCACTGAAGAACCCTGAATCGAGCCTATACTTAGTCAGGCTTCCACGGGTCATCCGACAACCGGCGAGATCGATTCCCATCCCCTTGATCCCGTGACCCCTGGGGCACCGAGACCGTCAGGGGAGCTCGCTACCTCCAGACCCGTCGAGTGTGCCGAGGAGTGGGAGGGTTCGAGACATGGTCACATGCTAGCGGGGGGAAGACGGGAGCACTTGGCATTTGGTGACGCCCGCTTGTTTGTTGCCCGCCTAACGAGCTCTTGGACTCAGTTAATGAGAGGACTGCATCCATTAGCGTCGTTTCAAAAGGAGGCGATGGCTGGAAACGACTCCCCCAAGCGCCGTTTGATCAGCACATGCTGTGGCGGGGGTTCCTTCCTTTTTAAATAAATTCGGATTGACACGAAATTCGTCAAAGAATGGGAATACCGAACGGATCAACTCGAAATGATTTGCATACAAATAGCAGGGAGGGATATCGGGACGATACCAGGTATCGATACCGGGACGATACCAGGTATATATATTTTAAGGTATGGGTATGGTCTTAGGGCAAATTTATCTTCAAGAATTACATTTTGCAATTTTAAGGAACATTTCCAAATTTGGGATATATTCATTTATTGGTCTATATTTGAGAATAAATTATGAAAGGCCTTTCCCTCGGATGACATGCTGGAAAAAAAAAGGATAGAGAGAAACGTCCGGCAGCATGAAAAGGAAATGCATAATAGGCGACACCTTCCATTTTCATTACCTTCGACACCTTTTGCGACGCCATCAAAGGACCAATTAAGGTGCCAGTGAGGCTGGCCGTCAAGGTTGCGGCGGAGGTCCTGTCAGCGCGAACGCCCTCCGAGTCACAACCACCTCTTACGTTTTTTCCCCCACACTATCACTTTTCATATTTCATATAAGATACATTTGTAATATCTATTTTTCCGCTCCCTTTATTGATGGAGTACAGGAAGGGCCGAGATGGATAAATTTTTTTTGATGCAATTCGCAGGTATTATTTTTTTTGCTTGGTGTGACCTTTTGCATTATCTTCTTTGCCAATACGTGAAGACGGCAACGGTCTTCCTTTTTTTACTTGGAGAACTTCTTGGTTGCGTCGCTCCGCCTAACATGCCAGCGCAGCCATCGACTCGTCGTGTATCTTTGGAATTACTGAAATGTTAACACGCCTTGGCTGCCTTTTGATATTTAAGAAAAGGGTACAGATGCGCCGGGCTACACACACGCCCGCCGCGGTCCGACAAAAAAAGCAGCTTTAATCTTATTCTTTGTCAAGCTCCAAAGAGTCCCACCTCGCTGTGTATTTTTTTATTTAGGGAGGGGGGGGGGTATCCATTTGGTTCAACGGCCCGCCTGCCCTTTTCTTCCCACATTTATAATGGTGACCATTAAATAGCTTTCCTTTCACTATTTTTTTTTTTTTTAAAAACACATTAGAAATTGAAAGAAAGGAGCCTGACACTTTTTACAGCGTGATTTGACGCCAGTGTATCGCTGGCACGCGCCTGGCACGCCTCGCACCCAGAGGACAACAATGATAGCGTGACACAAAGACAGCCGGAATATATTTTCTCCCCCGGCGCCACCTCTCGTCCTAATCTTGCCCCCCCCCTTAAAAAAAAAAAAAAAAAAAACACCATCTCTCTCTCGCTTGGTATCTTTCGAGAGCAGTGGCCTCCGTTTACCACCCTAACCCAAATTAGCAGGGCAGGCGTTATCCTCGCCATCGTGCCGCGTGCTCCGAGGATGGGCGGGGGGGTGCGCAGATGTGGCAGAAATTCCTTTCTGCCTCTGTGACAGCGCTATCTGACAGCATTTTACATCTCCCCTGCTCTCCCCTCACTCCACTCCACTGTCAGACAAAGAAATTAATACCCCCAGTGACTGTGTTTTAATTAAGCAATTTCATGCAAATTACACATTTTAGATTGTCAAATAATATACTGCGCAAAATTGTAGGCAGGCTGATCTGATATGCATGGAGTGTTATTCTTCCAGGCACTGTGCATACATGGAAAATGAACAAAAATGCTAATTTCTAATCTATTATGCAAACAGTGGAGATACTTACATAGATTTGCACGCCTTTCTCGGATAAATGCCGCTCTTAAATTCTACGTAGGTAATGACTCGATTTCTCAAACAGTCTTTTTTTTTTTATTGAGTTTAGAACGCTTCGATCAGTCTTTGTTGCGATGATATCCTTCTTTCCATGTTCACACTATCGGGGGGAAAAAAAAAACAAATAGCGACGGAATACATCTGCTAGGTGTAGCTATAACACTTCAAGATCTTATTGTCAATGAATAATTAGGAGCAAAAAAGTTGACACCTAAAGGGGGAAAAAATTCCGTTTAAATATTCTTTCTTCTAATAATGAAACACTAACTAATATTAGTCATCCACACATCTTTTTCCATTAGCACAATGAACTTATTTGGAAGTCATTATATTCCAGCAGCCTTTTAGCGCACTCCAATCCGTAATGATGACAAAATGAATATAACATTATACTTTATTATAGCCGACTTGATTTAATCTCAGGTTGCCAGCGTATGAGTGTTCACAAAATGCCCCTCTTGGAAACGGCGGGTGTCAAAAGTCAGCATGCCTGCGTTGCCGTTCCAAAAAAGAAAAAGCTTATTAACTGAAATCTCCACCAGGGGGGGTCTGGCCCTTTTCTTTTGTCATTCAAATGCATTTAATCAAAGGTTTGTTGCCATCGTGTACATTACGCCGTACAATTGCAAAAGCCATCCAGAAGGAGTTCCATTTTTCCTCTTGAGGAGGAACAAATAGGCAAAGAAATGGCAGGATAAGAGGAGGAGAAGGCGGAGCTAATAGTAGGGTACAGAGGCTTGTTGACGTGCCTGCTGCGTATTCAGAATCCTTCGCCTTTCTTTCACTGGCATACATACAATAACGAAATTATTCCTTTGCCCTTTTGTACGATACAATTGAGCAATCCTTGTGGGGTAGTTAGTCTCAAAGTTACTCTTTTGAGCTTTTCTTTTTTAAAATCCTTCAATGACACGCAAATTCAAAGAATACTTGACTCTCGGCAACATTTGAGTGGTCGCTGTGGCAAAAGATGAAAATATGTGTCCTTTTCTCACCTGCCACACGGAGGCGCTCTTCCCTTCGACCTGACAGGCAGGACCACTCTGATATCTGAGAGATGGCTCTCGAGTCAGAGGGCATCACTGGATAAGTCGGCAACTAACTCGAGGTAATATAATGCGGGGGGAGAAAAAAATGGAGATGACGCAATGCATTATTGAGATGGTTTTTACATAAGGCCATAAGACGAAAGAGCGACAAGGTTCAGCCACAAATTCAAGATGGACATAAATGGACTGATGAACATCCCAAGATGCAATTCCCATTCTCATTCTCCCGCCATTAATACACGGAAAACAAAACCCGAGCGACATCAAGCAGGCTTCACCGTCGCTCGCTCTCATTAAGCGAGGTAAGCCGGACGATTGATCTGCGATTCATCCTCGGCAGCGTTAAATCGATGGCGGGCGACGTGAAAGGCCCGAGTTTTTTACGACTTCAGTCAAAGATTCATGAAACGCTTTGTAACGGGGGGCATAATGGCGATCTGCCTTGTTTGTGACTCGGGGCTCGGTAATCGATGGTCGGTGGGGGGGGAAATAAATAAATAGAGGAAGTTCATTGAAATAAAGACAATGGAGCGTTTCTACCTGTTTGCTCGGACTCTTTCTTCTCGGCTGCTTTTTACGGGAGCCACTCGCGATCCACTCCAAGATAAATGACGGCGCTCATAAACCTCATCCACTTAAAATGCCGCACGCTAATTCTCGGCATTCCTCGCCGGTGCCTCGGTCGCACGTGGCAAACAAACCCTACCGAGACACCTAAGCGATCCATTACGGCTGGTATTGATTGACAAAGCAGCAACATAAAGTAATTATAATTGATTCCAGATGAGGCTTACAGCATGCCATACACAGATCCTCCCTGGTCCGCCTCCTCCTCATGGTCCTCTCTCCATCTCGCTTAGCGCATGCCATCTGAATAGGGAGCTCGGGTAATTAGGTCACGCTGTTAAATTTTTAATGATCTCTGAAATCATATTCATGCTCACAGTGTGTCAGGTACACGTACAGCCCGCCCGGAGTGATACATCACCATCCCTATGACACCAACAGAAGGCCCGAGCCATTTAATTGTGTGACCTTTTCAACCAAGAGCCCGAGCCAGCGAGAGAGGGGCGGGCTATTTAGCGAGAGGATGAGTGATTGGTCATCGGCGAGGCGTCATCATAAAACAGACGTGGTGGCGTGCCGCCGCGCGACCAGGCTGGCGCCTGGGCCACGGTCAAGTCGAAGGGTTGACGGGTGGAAAAGGTCAGACGCCGAGACAAACGCAGGGAATGAGCGACTCTATCATTTGCCATGACAGGTGATCATCTACGGGGTGATGGAAGAACGAACATGAAACAGATGGGCGCGTCCATCTATCCATCCATCCATCTAGGATCTTGTATCTGGTATCTAGTATCTATCTAGTATTTCGTATTTCTTATATAGTAAGTAGAGTTGGGATCTAGTATTTGATATCTATCTGGTATCTATTTAGTATCTACTATCTGATATCTGGTATCTATCTGGTATCTACTATCTATCTGGTATCTAGTATCTATCTAGTATCTAGTATCTATCTAGTATCTGATATCTGGTATCTATCTGGTATCTAGTATCTGGTATCTATCTGGTATCTAGTATCTATCTAGTATCTGGTATCTATCTGGTATCTAGTATCCATCTAGTATCTGATATCTGGTATCTATCTGGTATTTAGTATCTGGTATCTATCTGGTATCTAGTATCTATCTAGTATCTGGTATCTATCTGGTATCTAGTATCTAGTATCTGATATCTGGTACTATCTGGTATCTAGTATCTATCTAGTATCTAATATCTGATATCCATCTGGTATCTAGTATCTATCTAGTATCTAATATCTGGTATCCATCTGGTATCTAGTATCTATCTAGTATCTGATATCTGGTATCTAGTATCTATCTAGTATCTAGTATCTGATATCTGGTATCTAGTATCTATCTAGTATCTGGTATCTATCTGGTATCTAGTATCTATCTAGTATCTAACATCTGGTATCTATCTGGTATCTAGTATCGATCTAGTATCTACCTAGTATCTGGTATCTAGTATTGGCTATCTCGTATCTAGTATCTGGTATCTAATATCTCTTCTCTATTTGGTATCTAGTGTCTACCTAGTATCTGATATCTAGTATCCATCCATCCGTATACATATATACTACTTAGGCAGTAAAAATATACATATACAAACACACACAATCCATTTTGTTATTGGGACAAAGCAAATCTGTTTTTTTTTTCCACGCAAAGTCGGAAATGGAAGTGCTCCATAACAGCAATAAGCGCACTGAGGTAGAATTGAGCAGAGGCACCTTGCTCACCTCAGCCATGTAAAAATCCTTCATTACTGAGCGATTGTCTCATCCGGCTCCAGCATCTGACAGCAACGCGGGCTTTATCCCCCCCATAATTACCCCTTCTTCTGGGAATGATCGCATCTGGAGTTTGCAAACTGACAAGTCTATTTGGACACAAGTAATCCGCTTTCTGCGGCTGCGGCTTGATACCTGAGCATAATCTGCCCAGCGGAGCGGCAAGGAACGCCGGCGCAGCGCCAGAGCCTCCTCGCTCGCTCGCTCGCTCTTGCGCTGGTGTAATTAAGCACATCCCAAAAGTCTGTTTTTCCAACATTTCGTCTTTCATCACCAGGGCTGACGTAGTGTCGCCGCCGGTTTGTCTAAATACCTCGGCGGCGTGCGCTGTGATCTGCAGATTAGCCCGCTCAGGCTAATTCACTAAAAAGTGCTTACTGGATTAGAGCCGTTCTCAAACACTGTCACAAATCGAGTCCGTTTTGATTCCAGCGTGTAGAATAATATTTCCCATTTGGCTACATTTTTTTTTTCTTGGTCACCTTATATTATATAAACACATCTATTTGTTTTTAAGTGACCTTGAGTGACCTGAAAGGCGCTTCTAAATTAAATGTATTATTATTATCTATAAATTGCAATTGAAAGGAATGATGCTACTTTCCGACGATAAGGACAGTCAAGAGATTTACAAGAAGGAAAGTACGGCAGGGTGAAGTGAGGTAAAAAAAAAAAAATGAGGATGCCGAGGCGGATAAATAACAGCGCGTGCCTCTCATTATAAGAGTTTACAGGGCCATTAGCCGCGCCGCAGGCAACACGACGGCGAGTAAATACAGTGTAGCCATTTAAATCTCCGCTGCCGGAGCGGGAGATGAAGCGCCCGCGCCATAAACAATTTGCGTTCTCATTTGCAGTCGGAAAATAACATTTCACGCACGTCTCTTGAAGCGCCACTTGGCCGCGAGAGCGTTTTATTTTCATCTGCCGGGGATTGCTGGGAAATCAACAGGGACTAGCGCCACGAGCTTGTCTGTTTATGTATTTATCTATTTACGCCGCCCGTCGAGGGAGTCGAGGCTGCCGTGTTTGCCCCATTTGCTAATAAGGCTAAGCCGCTACGTAAGAGGCCGAAGCTTAGCGTTCGGCGGCGTCAAAAGGAAATCAATTGACTAATAAGAGCGAATGTCACACCGTCGATATCGGATTTTTATTGGATTAAGACGCGAGTTAGTTGTACTCGACAGGCCCGTCGAGCTTCGACTATTCGGCCAGTGAGACTTTTAAGATCTTATTTCTAAGGGCACCCAAGGTCACTAATCATGTTTATGCGAAGTATGCGAGGATTTGCCCTGCGTCCTTCTTTTTCACTTTTTAATTATTTATTATTTGAGGGGGGGGGGGAATAAGTAGTCGTCAAGCTTTTGGACATTCTTGATGCTATGCTGCACTTTCCCGTCTGAAACATCATGCATATTTAAAGTTAATAAAGCATATTCCTTACCTTTTATCTAAGCCTTTTTTTTTTTAAATGCTGGGTATAAAGTATGTGTGAAATCTACTGCACCGACAATCCTCGAGCAAAATTTTAAAAACCTGAGAATCACCTAAGTCGGGTATCTTGTGCAATAAAAGATTTGATGAATTCCATGGCAATTTGGAAAACATTCGCAATATTTAAGGGCTACGGAGGTCAAGGCTAACGTGTAGGATGCTCGGCTACAGGACGGAGGAGTCGGAATACGGTCTTAAGCGCGGGATCGTCGTAAATCAGCCAGCGAGCGGCTGGATCCTGACAAGTCCGCCGTAGCTTTATCTGCCTCCGCTGTTCGCTCATCTCCTGTTTATGCATATCCACTGGATATCCTCCACCGCTTCATCTCAAGCTCTATTTAGAATATCCTTCAGCCTTTTCACCGGCTCACTAACTTTATCAGTACTTTCGGGTTGCAACCGTGCCACCGTTTTTCCCTTCACTCCTGCTGACAGAGCTCCAATGGATCTTTCCAAAAGCAAGAGGGTCAGTACTTTGCACACTTAATTGATTCTACTGGGGCAAAAAAAAAGAAGACGAGATATATTCCTCATCACTTATTTACGCCGCCCTTTGATATGGGTGATATTTAAGAAGGGTTAATATGTACAGGGTTAATCCTAGAGGAGTGAGCCGGGTGAAATTTTCATGAAGTACTGACCAAAGAGGCAGTGATTTTTTTTTTTCCATTGCCGTGTTTGCATACTAAACACTCAAAATTTGGTGCAATCGCCAAACTTTACACGAGGAGAATAAAAGAGGATTATTTTTATCCCGATCCGGAGCAGGTGTACCATCTATATGTATGTAAACGCCCACGCAACACATATGTATAGTCTCGGGGTGCTGACAGTGGGAGGGGAGACGGCGCTGGGAGGACGGTCCCAGCATATTCATAAATCAGCTCTTTCAGGGAGCTGTCAGAAGCTCCATAATGAGGGTCATTACTCAGGCAGGGTGTCAAAGCAACTATCACAGGGACGCGTCCCTGGAAATCACACTCACTCTGCTCCTTGTTAAATAAACAGCGCCGTATACAAAATGGCAAACAAGCTGAGGGTCAATCTGATGCGGCGTCGGGCCAGCCGGGCCTCCAGAGTAATTTACCCTGGGGGAATACCTCTCAGCTGGCGAGATGGATTATAGAGAGCACTCCAACAAAAAAAAAAAAGATGAATGTAGAAAAAAAAGAATCAGAAGTCAGTCGGTGAGTGACGCATTTCGGGATATGTGACGACGACATCCCTGTAATTGTCACAAGTGTTTTTTTTTTTCCTGACGTGAAGAAGTGGCGTCTGTCTCCGGTCTGAGCTCACAGAGCTGATGTAAGGGCCGAGTAATAACAGTTATCAAATATTCATCCGTTTAGCGTCTTGCTAATATATAACGCGGAGTTTGATCGGTTTTAGAAAGGGAGGAAGTAGCCTGGTGCGCAAAGTCACAATAAAGCATTTGTGATTTTACTTTTATCCGGTCTGCACGCGCATCAGTATGCAGGTAAAAGTAGCAAGTATGGAATATTTACTGATTAATATTCCGGCGACTTCCTTGCTCTGCACTACAAGAAGACTTCCTATCGGAGCGAAGATGTGCCCTTTTCTCTCTGTTCTCCCCGCTAACCAAACAGCTAAGGGGGTGCTTTTTTTCCTTTTCCTTTAAAAAAAAAAAGACACCCACTGATTTCCAGCTCACCTACCTGAAGGCAAAAAGATTAATCTTTTACATGTGTGAGTTTTTTCGACGGGCACTCATGCTGTGCGAGGCGACGCTCCAAAGCGGGGCAAGCCTTTACGCAATACCAATTAATGATTTTGTCATTATAGTAAAGGAGGAGGGAAAAACAACGGGGCCATCTGTTTCGGGGAAAAGAAGTGTGATATATTTTTTTCGGTGGATCGTCTGTAAGGGGGTGAGGGGAACATATGTTGTTTTAGAGCCCCAGGGCTGACATTGAAGATGAGGAAGGACAGGATGGGTGATGATTATTGACAAGCCTCCAGTGCAAGAAGACAAAATACAGGAAATGGAATACATGGGGGGGAGGGGGGGGGGATCATTTAATCAGATTAGCCTGGAGGAGCTACATAATCGCACGTGTTACCTGCGGCTGTGCTCGTAGCACTCGCTTACCGCTGTGCGCAGTTTATGAGGTCACATAATGCTAAAGTCGACACATTCCGCCCCGCCGCAAGTACAAACGCTTGACTTACTTCCTCGGGTGAAATGGAAGTACTTTGGTGACACTTTAGGAATGTTGCTTGGCGCTATTTTGCAATTAGCACCACTCTGTGCCAATCAAAAGCGCTAATATATAGATATAGCGCGCAGTCTTCATGACTGCTCACTTCCTTTAAACATGAATGGCGCCGTTCCCGCTGAGTCTAATGAATCATTATGGATTGATTTTAAGTGCAAGACAACGAAAGAAAAGTTCAGCTAGCACTTTGAAAAGCACTTCTGCTATATTAGTTCAAGCCACGGTGTTAATGCGTATCTTTTTCTTCGCCGAGTTGGACTCGCCGCGCTTCTCCACTCAAATGGAAGAAGCCAGCACCTTGATGGCTGGCTGAGAGCGACATGATAATTGACCCAGCTTAATATCGCTGAGGTGTTTGTACCAGAACACCAGCGAGGTCCTAATGAAGGCGCCTGGCTCGTGTTCTCGGGCCTAAGTGTCTCACTCGCCTTATCTGGCGCTGAGCCGCATTGGAGCCCATGATGAATGGAGGTGGAGATGGACTGCTGCCGAGGGAGAGCGCCTGACGGGCCCGGGCAAAGCCTTGGATGATGAATAATGACTCGGTAGCCGCGTTCCCCGCAGGAAGCCCCTCGGACTGCTTCTGCAACGGAAACGCGGTTGACAACCGCTCCTTAACCAGAGACCCAACCCGATTGCGGGCAGGTGTGGCTGGGGACCGGAGATAGCACCTGCTTAATTTGTTCTCATCATTTGCTCATAAATTCCGTTAGAAATCAAGAAAAAAAAAATGCAGGAAAGGGATCGTCGTTAAATCCGAATAATGCCGCAGCGCCAACAACCCTGGATACTTCAAATCCAGCGTGTAAACCTTCACAGACCTGCAATCCTCACAGAAAAACAACAAAAGGATGCAGCTGGTTCTGCAGGACCATCCCAATTTGCACTGGAGTGCCACAAGGTTATATGCTCAGCCCACTGCGAGTTCAGCTTCTAACCCACAACTGTCCTACAACCAAAGTTGGATATTACAAAAACCGATGAGGCCGATTAGAAGACGGAGAAGTGCCAAAGGAAGTCTGAGAGATCAGAAAAAAAAATTCAGATGATCTCGGCCTGTTCAACAAGGATGGCGATGATCTGATTGCGCAACACCAGCGGAGAGGCAACACAAAGCCAATCATCTTATTCCATCATGAGGAAAACCTAACCATCTTAAATCAATTGCAAACAAATAAAACCCGATCCCGCAAAGTGACACGGGGGGGAATAAACAGTAGCTTTCAATTTTATTCAACTCGCCCGGCGCCACGGGAACGGCAAACTTGCATCCATCACTTTCATGCGCCTCGTTCATGACTCTCTTTGCGGTTGAAGCGCTGACAGTCGGGAACGGTAAATACATCTCGACGAGCGATTTTGGGCTATGATGCCGCTAAACAGCAATATCATCATTTGGCTAATTAGCACAGCCTTGATTAAAGCAGTGACGACGGGTGGCAAAAACTCTCCAAAACAATTTTTGACAAAGCCGGAGAAGCCTGTGTGCAGTGGTCTATGCTGAAAACTGTCTCGGCGTATTGTCTTAAAGAAACGCCGGTTCCTCGCCAAGATAGCTGAGCGCTAATCCATGCTGACTGATGATGAGCATTAGCATACAGCACACAGCCACTAAAATGACGTGTTTGCGCAATGCACAATGCATGAGTGCAACTTTTCATCACTCACTTCCTGTCGTTAGGACACACTCAGGGTTTTTTTTTTGTTTTTTTTTTTTGTTTTGTCAAACCGGTAATAATTGAATTGAGCAGGACTGGTCAGGTTGAGACTGCCATTAGTTTGGAGGAGCTGATTTAAGATTGATGACTTGTGTCCCCTGAGAGCCAAACGCGAGTTTGGATGGAGTGTGTGTGTGTGTGAGCCTTGCGACGTCCGGGGGCTTTTGCGCGAGTCGTCGGGCGAATTAGGCTTCTGAATTGATTTCCTCCAAATTTGAGCTGACTAATGTGACAAGCGGCAGCTGCGAGCGCCCCCGCTGCCACGTGGCCTGGGCTGTCTCCTCCGGGCTCCTCACTGTGACATCGTGTCGAGTTGGAGGTGGCGGCGGCGGCGGTACCTTCTCACAGGTGCACAAAGTCATGCAGAAGGTGTGTGTGTGTGTGCTGCCACTCCACCCGGGTGACACTGCGTTGCACGAAACTGCTCACCCATCAAACTCAAGTCAGTGACACAAATTACAGCCGAAGACTGGATGAGGGGAGCGTTGCTCGGCCTTGACACACACACACACACCCACACACACACTCCACTGACAAGGAACAGGTCAACATGATGACACTCGTGAATAATTCAAGAGAAAACAGTGAAAGAGAGCCCGTAGTGAGCTGTAAGGACTGCGAGACAGCTGATATATGAGATGTGTGTGTCTACGTATATAAAATAAAGCGTGGAGGGAAGGCGTCAGTCACATGTATACTTTACACGCTGTCTTCTTTATAAATCATCCATCCTGTCAGAGTCCATCACATGACTACCCAAGAAGTCATTTATCCAGGACATCAAGGCAAGTGGAGGATATACAAAAGACTGGCAAAAAAATTTAACTGGCTCGTTCGATGAAGTTTTGTTACGAATCGTTTCGGGCTCGGTACTTTTCATCAGCCTCGATGGTCCGAGCGTCAAATCGAAAGCCGGAGGCCCTTATCTCCTCGTCCACATCGTTTTATTCGAAAGCCAACTTGTGAGCGTTCCTCTCGACTGGCCGGCAGGAAAAGCCCAGCTCGGACCGGAGAGTTAATGAAGCCCGTCTCGTCCGTGGGCTGCTACGGCGACCGGCTGTGCCGTCCGCCTTTCTGCTCCACGTGGCCAAGGACGTCTGGCGGAACCGGACTTCACTCGCGCATTCGTGTCCGCGGAAGCATTCGCTCATTACGCCGGGAAAAGTGTCAGAAGCCGAGACGGCTCAGGCTCCTCTAAAGTAATCTGGACATTGAATTTCTTTTTTTTTTTCCATCCTTAATGATCGGGGCCTTTCGTTTGAACTGGCTGGAGTTCTTTGTAGAACTTCAAACAAAAGGTTCACGACTACCTCCACGCCAGGAAGCATCTTCAAACAATTAAACGCAGACGGACGCAGATTTAAAACCTAATCTGAGATGTTTCCTCCTCCTTGGGGGGTCGGGAAGGAAAGGTGAAATCAGTTACCCGCCATTATTTGGTTTCAAACATTCCCAGCAGTATCCAACATCTCAGCCTATTTGATTCACTTTGAGCATGTCTCTCTCCTGGATGCATTCATCCCTCCCTAAACTCCTGAGTTGGAGTGCTTCGCCTCAGGCAGAGGAAGCAATAATGTGAACCCTGGAGAGCTATTCAGACTGAAGAGGAGTGCGGAGAGAAGCCTCCTCCACTGTTCTCCTCCAGCGGGCCGTTTGGGAGGCTAAATGGAGCCGATATCCCTTATTAAACCATCTGGCTGATGCTAATTAGATTATCAGAGATAAAGAGAAGGAGTTTTCTTTGTACATTTTAATGAGATAATGTGGCAGGCAATTGCACGGAGAAGTGGAAAGACTCTTCAGGTGCGAGCGATGGAAGGGGGAAGATAAATTGTTATCCGGCAGCATCTTGCCGATGCCGTGTGAAAAGTTCATGGTAATTGAGTTGGACGGAAAAAAACTTTCGAGAAACTTGTTGTCAAAACTTACTGCTAAATTGGACCTCCGAAGCTGTCCAAGCTCGCGGACGGACGCTCTCGGGCCTAATGAGGGCACGGAGGGTGGCTATTGATTAGCCTTGTCGCCGGAGAAGAACATAAAAGTACACATTCAATAAGGGACTTCATATCTCGTGTAAAGGTTAAGTGCTGGAGAATATCACTGGGATCAATAAACGTCTGTAACTTCACTTTGGTGGTCTGCTGGTTGGACCCGGAAATGAAATGCAAAGGATGGTTTAGACCGAAAAGCCACACGGTCAAATTGTTGATGGGCTTTTTTGGGAGAATCTGTAACTTAGCAGCCGAGCCCTCAACACATTGTTAAGAGTCCAAATTGGAGTCCATTAAAATTTGATGGCCTAAGTACATAACTGCTTCTGCGTACCGAGCCATTACGATAAATAAACTGAATTTCCCAGTGGTAATGGACAGAGAGAGACAGAGAGCAAAAGAGAGCGAGAGAGAGAGGCTCCTTAAGAAAGACAAATGGACGCTTTGCAGCACTAAGTAATAACATTAACTGGCTAATTAAACAACAATGGAGGATGCAGCTGCCCCCTGCCATAATTACATATTGTGGTTTAATGAAAAAGGCTAACTGCGCAGAAAAGAGTGGGCTAGCTAGCGACTGGAAGCCATCTTGTGACGGGAAGATGTAGCGACTTGCTTGAACTAGCTGACAGATACTCAAATATTTCAAATTGATGGTTTGCAGTAGTCAAGTTGCCTCATTGGTGTTCCACAGGGCTCAATTTTAGAACCCCTACTGTTCTTGTTTTTGCTAGCCCTGAGAAAGCTCTGCTCAGATGTCACACTAAACAAAAAACATACTCTCGTCGACAAATAATATTCCGCCTGTGTCGCCCGCCATCGCCAAAAAATGATTACACTCATGCTCTTACAATTTATAACGGATAACACAGATGTAGCACCAGTTTTCCCTCTTTTGTGGTCGTGCATTTATTTCAGATCATACAAAAAAAACGGTTTCTCCATTAGATACGCTTGTGATTCTAATTTGACTGGGATAGAGGTCACGACTAAAAGCTGCAGATGGATTTGATTCAATTTCCACATGGCACGAAAAACAAATATCTATTCAACGGCTCCGATAAGTACAATAACGGGCTGTGCAGCCCTCGCTGCACATCATTCATTCAGCACATGTTAGATTTGAAAAACAAATGTTCTGATCAATAATAAAATTGGTTGACAGAGCATGTTCTGCACATGTTAATTATTCACCAAACAAAATGACAAAAATCCATTAGCAACTCTAAGCACGAGGCCAATCGCGAGACTAATGTTTGATTGGTGCGTTACTTGAATAAATGCATGAAACAAAATGTTTATCGTTCTTTTCCAAAGGGCTCGGGATGCAAATCTCCGACGATGAGCTCTAAATGGATGGCGTCTTTTAAAAAATGTATACAGCGCCGCACAAAGCCGTCTCCCAGCATGCAAGCTTGAAAGGCTTTTTTCATGAATTTGTGATGAAATGTTGGTTGACAAATAGGAAAACATGAATATTGAAGACATTTACGACATGAGTTGACACGTGTAATATGCTGACTAAAAGCTCGACTGTTCCGAAAGGACAGCTCGTGGCTACGCTGTGTTGTTTTGTCGGCAGAGGAAAAACTCACTTAGGAAAGACTTCAATTAGACTCATTGCCTTCATTAAAACTTGAGTTGGATTCGATCGCGTGAGGATTTTACTGGAGGACGGATTTTTCCGACTGTAAGGTTAGGGTTAGGGTTAGGGTTAGGGATTTTTCCGACTGTAAGGTTAAATTCTCAAAATTTCAGAAAAATTAAACTGATTTTTACGACTGCAAGGTTAAATTCTCAAATTTCAGAAAAAAATTATATTGTCACTGAAATTTTGGAAATTCTGTAAATTCTCATCATTTCTGAAAAATTATCATTTTTTTATTGTAACTGAAATATTGAATATTGTGTTTGTGAACAAAAGATGAGAATTTTTTTTTCTACAAGCCATCCACAGTCATCTAGAAAGCTCACCACTTTTCACTGGGTAACAAACCTCACTGCAGGGACTTCCGCTTTTTACTTTTTGACTATTTTAATATTCAGTGTTTGACATTAACCCGAAAAAAAAAAAAAAAAACCTGCACCGCTTTGCTCCAAAAGAAAACTGATAGATTGTCAGAGCAGAAAACGATAAATAGCACTACAACTAGTGTGATTGAACCTTGTTGTGTGAAGATCACAGTCCCGAAATCGCACCTGACAATTCAAACACTAAAAGTTATACACACACACACACACACTTCATGTCTCCCCTGTCTGTCTCTCAGGGGTCCTGCTTTATTAATGAGTTTGACACATAAAAAGCATCCGGGGGACGGGAAGTGTCACTCATCAAAAAAGGCTGGTTTTGAACAGTCTTGGCGCATGTTAAAGAATTATTCTCTTTCATGAGGACAAGAGACAATCACTGATTGCCTTTTTTTTTTTTTTAACTGATGACCAGATCGTGAATCCTCATTCTCAGACAAGGTATGAATATTGCATGGAAATTGTGCAAAAGTTGGCTTGGCAGGTGAGAGCGCTCCCGCTCATGCTCGCTATTCGCAATGTGAGCGTTTGATTAAGTTCATTGACAGAATGCAATGTTTTGGGTAAATAAAGATCGGGGTGCAAAGCACAAATGAATTCAACCAATCAATGACATTGATTTTGCTTTTTTTTTCTCGTGAATAAACTTCCCGTCTGCTCTGTGATGCTGCCAAGGTTGACAATAACAAGCCACTACCGCATAAATGATGCATAAAAGTCCAAGTACAATTTGGACATTAGGCAAAACTTTTCTTTATTTACTTTTCTAACTTTAAGGACATTTACGTGCGGCTTATATAAATATAAAACAAAAAAGAAATCACCAATTTTAGCTGGTGCGGCTTATAGTCCGGTGCGGTTTATAATAATAATAACTTTTGTAGTACAATTTTGACGTTGAAGACAAATAAAGTGCCTTTATAAATGAATGAATAAATAAGTAAATATGCTAATTTCCTCAAAAATTAATTTCCTTAAAAACAAATTGGCGGAGTCAAGAACAGATGAAAGCCATTTCCATTCATTTCAATGGGGGACTATAATTTGAGATTGGTCACAGTTTACTTTTTCTAGACGATCCTACAAAATACTTCCAAGCAAATAGACCCGCAGGAGTATTCACCTGGAATTTTGTTGGCCCAGTCCACATAGACCTCAAAATGTGAAGTAGTGACACACACATACACACACCTGTGAGATCCCGCCAGTGTCTGGAACAAATAATGGGGGCAAAGTCGACCATGGGGTTTTGAAGCACTCCCTGTCAGTGACACTGTGTCAGTCCTGCTATCTCTGTCTTCCAAAAACACACACACACCTTTGCTCCCCCTTACTGAAACAGCATAGGAAACAAGGCCTTTGAATAATAAATACGTCCAAAGTTTCACCGTGGCGCCCCGGCCAGAGATGCCCGTCCGGCAAACAATGTTGATGTTGTAGCCATGGAGCCGAGCCCGGATGAATACAGGATACATGATCACACGCAACACGGGACCTGAGCAGGTAAGGGGAGGGGAGGGGGGGGATTTTCGGAAGTGAGTGCTACCTACCTCAAACTTCCAACATCTCTGTGTACACAAAGACATCTAACATGCCTTTGGAGGGCGGGCGCAACTGCAGAGTAAGCAAAAAAAAAAATAGGTGGAGAAAAATCCCATAAGACGTGAAAAAAAAAGAAAAAATAGACTTCCTACTTTATCTCGACAAAAAAATGAGTGCAAACTTATCACTCTCACTGCCGGAAAATGTCTCTCGCTCCCGCCTTTACCGGCCAGGAACATGGCTGAGATCCTTCATGGGGGTTGGCTGATGAACGGCGGACCATTGTGTATAGTTGATGCGTTCCACCGTCAGCTGGTATTTAATCCCGGGTTCGGCGGCGCCGACCGGAACATGACAGGAAATCATTAGCCGCCGTCGGGCCGTTAACCGTCACATGAGCGATTGAATAGGCACTGAGCCGTGGACGTTTGTATGGCACTTTAACGTCAAGCCCTCCCTGAGGTCTTTTGGAGGCGACGGGCCGCCTTGCCGGGGTCGCAAAGTTCAACTTTTTGAGGGACAGACATTCGTAACCCTATAAACAGGGGTGTGCAGACTTTTGCAAAATACATAAACTAATTTTGGACACGTACGAGAGGTGCAAAATTGTGAAATTATGAACTGAGCTTAGTCGCAAGTCATATTTTTGAATGAGGTTAATTATATGGAGGTTAATGACATTCTAAGAACTCGTCACGTTTCGCCATCTAAACGGCACCAAATATTTTAATTGTTAATAAATATGTTTCGCAGATCCTCGACACTAATCGCCACCGCCGGATTCGATCTGACTCTCGTCGTCGTCAGGTGGGTGGCCAATTTATTTTATAAAGTGGGCCAGATATCGCGCTGTTGTCGAAAAGAGGCGGGGCTAACGCGGCGGCCGCTTGACACGGAGCCCCCGGAGGGCGCCATTACAAGACCCCGGGTGATCCTTCACTAGCCTCCTCCATCTCTCTGTCATCTTCTGAGTTATTCTTTTTTATTTGCCACATGGTAAATCCAATAAATAAAGATGTTTATCTCTTTATGGAGCCCGGCTGTGCTGTTTATCAGACCTCAGACATGTGTTTAGTCCCCCGCGGTGTGTTGCAACAAGCCTGTTACATTTTTATGCGCAGCTGATAAAGCTTCGGCAGGCGAAGAAATGCTTTTATAAAAGAAAATAAGCCCAAAAAATTGGACTTTCTCCGCTTAACCGATCCAAAATCAAAATCAGCTTCCTGCGACTGGATTTGATTGTTTTATACGTTGCTTAGTTGGAGAAAAGCTTCATGGGTGACAAACTGCAAAAGGGGTTTATCTCCTCTTGTTAGAAGAAAGGACACAAGGGATTTTTTTTTTTTCAGAAAATACCACCACGATGGGCTCGCCGTTACCTTTCATGCTCTTTCCAACCGAGTTCTTATGGAAAGGCACCTTATTAACCAAAAAAAAAAAAAATTCGTACTTCAACAGCACTCGTCTTTACCATAACGGACGTGTGATGTAGCTCAAGCAGCAGGTAGGCGGCGGTGGATCAGTGTTGTCCCTCCACATCAAAAAAAAAAAACCCAGGCAGACATTCAACGACATCACCTGCCGAGCTCTCCGAAGCGATCAAGTGCTTCAAATCGCCTGTCCGAGACATTTCCCCCTATTAAGGCGGCTTCGGCTCCAAAGCGAGGCCTGTTAAATAAGCTAAGCGGGCTAACCCGGTTAGATCACTCTGGCATGCAATTTAAAAACGACAACAACACACAAGATGATCTCATGAGATCCACCAGAAAGTTCATAAAGTTCTCCATATTTTTTTGCATCATACGGAGATGCTTTTAATGGGATCCTTAAAACTTGGTATTTGTGAGCTTGTTTTCTGCGTATGCGCATTCTCGGGAAGCCGACCAGCGCTACTGTGTGTGTGTTGTAATCTCAGCAGCAGATCATGTTTTCCAGGCCTCAGATGAGGCAAAGCAGCTTTGGCAGCGGGCCGTTTCATCTCAGGCACTGGGGCCCAAAACAAAGAGAAAATGATTGATTGGATGATGAATTATTTAGAGGTGGAGGGCCGAGGACGAAGCCGCCACACTGGAAAGAGGAGGAGGAGCGGCGGGAGAGAGAGCATCCAGGCAAGTGGAAAAAGAGAGAGAGATGCTTTGCCAAAAAAAATGGCAATTTGAGTCAAAACTTGCCTAAAATGCAATGCAACAAAGATGGAGGAGCAGTGGGGAAGGGCGGGGGGGGGGTCACTTCTCCCCCCCTAAAAAAAAAAAAACTCGTCAATGCCCAACACTTGAAAGATAAAAAATGACAACACCACTTCATTAAGTCTGCAACGGTAAAAGGTGGACAAAGCACAAAGCTTTAGACGCTGCAATACTCAAGTCGACCACAGGGGGCACTGCTGTGTTATGCAGCCTTTAACAGAAGCAAACGGGGGGGTGCAGGGGGGGTAAGATGGATGCAATGAGGCAAGGCTACAAGGGATGGACGGCGAGCATCTCTCCCTCTTTTTTTTTTTCAATATCCTCCTCATGAAATTTCATTTGGATTGTAAATGTTCGGTAATTTACCATCATAAATGTGTAATGGGCCCCTGAATCCAATGACATTGTGCTGGCTAATCAACTCATTTGAAAATGAATATAGACCTATTAAAAGGAGAACGCCACGGTTCCCATTCGTTGCTGTCAAACATGCCGACGCTTCCTCCCTAAAAGGCTTCTTTTTCTTGGGGGGGGGGGTCGGGATCCTCTTTCGTAATCATGGCCTCATTGTGTGTTTTGATGTTAAACGGAGATGATGAACGAGATGAAGCTTGATTTGTTTTGTCATCGGACAATCTGACAGCGCAATCGACTTAAGAGAAAAGGAGCTCATTTGAAAAAGCTAATTCGGGGGACGGCGAGTTAATGACACTTCATTTTCTCGCGAGGGGGGGAGAGAAAATAACGGCAAAATTAAATTCTTGCATTTTAAAGCGTTTTTCGGCCCCGTGGCGGGTAGATGCGGGAATCGTACGGAGGGAACGACACACACACGGCGGGATTACTGCTTATCTATGAGAGACGGGGCCTCGGGCGCTACCTGCGAACACTTAATCAAAAAAAAGCAAGTTCAACTTGTAGCAGTCAGTGACTCTTAGAAGCAGAGTGGAATGCAAATTGCAAAATAACCACAGACGAAAAATACGGACGATACTCGCTAGGCACGTTAAAGTAAAAATGGACATTTACCGTATTCTTCGGACTATAAGGCGCAGTTGAGAGAAATGTCTATTTTGGGAAATTTTTATATACTGTCCAATTTTTGAGAAAATTTAGTTGCCTTATACTAAAAATAAAATACAGTGTGTTTGTCCAAAACTTGGATTGATGGGATACTAGACTCTAGAATGTAATAATAATAGGAATGCAAAAAGAATGGAGGGCTGCCAAGTGTGAATTTAGCACAAGATGGCAGCTGAAGTCAATTAAATTGGAAGTCGACTTCAGACTTCTCGTGACGATGCCTGCAGAGTTGACCGGCTCGGTCACTTTGGCTTCTCGGGAGCACCTGATGTTCCAAAGCCAAGTTGTGTGGCCTGACGGCAGCCGAGGACAAATTAGGCTCTGGCAGGGGGTACACGCTTAGCCCGAGCGCGGCGTGGCTTTAGGCTATCGCCCTGTTGTAAGGTCGTCGTAATTAAGTCTTGGCTCACAGCGGCCGACCGTGCCTTTGAGGTTCAAATGTCTTTCTTGCTTATCCTCATCACATTCACTTCCTTCACCATTTGCTTAGGAGGTCTCACACACACACAAGCACAGCCAAAGTCACTAATGTTAAGCTCATTCTGTGAATATTGATCTGTCTGGGCAGTCAGATGACTTGGAATGAGTTTGATTCCCCAAACTTTGCTGGGTGATTGCTTTGTGGAAATGGAATATTAGAGTTTCTGTGATTGCTATAGATAGGGGAAAAGTTGATTAAACACACGGGATCGAGGATACTAAATTTGCGGTGACCTTAAAGGAAGGATGCCTGGAGTCAGACTTAAGACCGGAGTGTTCCGATGCGACACCCCATCCAGGCGATGGGGGAAAAACACTTAATTGGAGCATTGTCCATCAAATAATACATTGATTGGTTTTCTTATTGCTATTGATTAAGTGTCTCATTAGAGATATGTAGTAGGTCCTAATTTACTGACAGGATGCTAGCGGTCTGCTCAAATGAGCATAAAGCATCAACTTATCAATACCTGGACGCTGGAGCTCGCTAATGTGACAGTGTGACAATAAGTCTCGGATGATTTGAGAACAAATTAAATACGGAAAGAAATCACAAATTGCGGGATAATACCAGAGGTCAGGTTTGAGGGTTAGCGCGTGCTAACATGGCATTTATTGAGGTTTCCATTCTTGGGACTGAAAAGCTGTATCAAAGAGAAGCTTTAGCATCATCGTCGTAAGGTTTCATCTTTGTGACAAAATGAACACAAGCATCCAACATTCTCCCACTTACATAACACGGGGGGGATTATGCCCCCCCCCCACCCACCCTCGGCTTCAAAATTCTCCTGGCACGTCTGACAGTGAGCCGCGCTAGCATTTCAACTAGCGGTGTACTGTTGCGTAGCTTTGAACAAGCAAACAAGTCAAGTGAAGTGCCTGCAGTCCTCTAAGCACTTGATCCTCAGAGCGTCATTGGGCAAGTCAAAAAAAAATGCTAATCAATGGAAGATGCCAAACAACAATAACCTCGAAACCACGTTGGGCATTCCATCGTCTTGTTTAGAGAGCTAATGACGCAGCCTCTTGTTGTCAGGGAAAGTGTCCGGAGGTAATAAACCCAACCATCCGCCCACCTCCTCCACCTACACCACTTTACGTCCTAATTTCCCATCAGCAAAGCATGAAATCAAGGAAGAACACCACAACAAGCGCTCTCCACGACGAGGACACTTTGCCACCCACCCAAGGATACAAACACCGAAATTCTCGGAATGAATGATGAAGTGGATGCCGAGCTAAAGTGACAATCAGGAGCTTGTGCAAATGCGACTTTTGAGAGTTGATTTACAGCCCATTTTCACTTTTAATCTTTGGCAGGAATACTGAGATTTGATGATCTGATTATTATGACCGTATTTTCCGCACTATAAGGCGCACCGGGTTAAAAGGCGCATAGAATAAATGACTCAATGTGAATGTAACACTCGAAATAATGAAAACAATAATATGTCAATAACTCAACGTTGCTCAATATCACACAACACACAAAATAAACACGCAAAGCTTACTTTAATAAATTAGTCCTCATCCACGAATCCATATTGGTCCATATATAAGGTGCACCGTATTATAAGGCGCACAGAGAAAATTGGAGGTTTTTAGGTGCGCCTTATAGTGCGGAAAATACGGTACTGTTAAAAGTACTGATGGGAAAATGAAGCTTTAAATTAGCTTCATGAAACTGTTGATGTTTTTATTGCACTTTTAATTTAAAAGTGCAAAAACAACTTCTAATGAGTCAAAGACTGTCAGGAAAAGAACGAAAAAGTTGATTTCAGAGGTCACACTGAGCGACTGGAGTCGATGGAGCATTGGCGGGAAAAACAAGGCAGTGGAGTTATTAGGACAGCGAGGCTGACAAACACTACAGAGAGCGGCAAAGTCTTTGCGCCGCTTCACACAGACGCACACATACACAAACACAAAAGAGACCAAAAAGAGCTCTCAGTGCTGCTGACTGACAAAGATGCGCTGCAATATAGATGACGAGAACAAAGGCGCTCATAACAAACTCCAGTCATATCCAGACGATTTCCTTTTCAATAATGAATCGCCATCAGCATCGGGCGTCAATACCGCCTC